>NC_136913.1:90577913-91042155 GCF_949752795.1 Hyperoodon ampullatus | reverse complement strand
CCATTCTCGATGACAATAAACTTTAGGAAAACACACACACACAGTATGCTCTCCTTATTCTTTTGTTCCCTTATTTTTTAATTTATATCTCAAGAAGTAGGATTCTTGTTCATGGTTCTGTCTTGTAGAGAGCAACACGTACACGCACAAATACACACAGAATCAAGAATGTCCTGAGAGAACATTACTTCAACAAAAAAATATGTGATATACTACACAATAGTGTTGGAGAAGAGAGAAAATTGATAGAGAGTACTCAGCTGTTGTGCTGAGGGCAAATATCTAGGCTCAGAAAAATGACAGACTTAAAGTTTTTTTTAAAAACCCTACATATGTGATTATGGTGATCTTCGGAATATAATAGAAGTGCTGCAAATTTGAAAACAGCAAAATTCCAATTTTCAAAACAGAACAAAAAGATAGATTCCAGAGACTATAGACCAGTAAACTTGGTGTTGGTTCTAAGGAATTCTCACAGAATATTATGTAGATGGCTCCTAGGAGGTACTTCCCAGGAGCAAGCAGGGATACATTAATAAGGTACCATGACAAACCAGCTCATATTTTATTTTGAATTATGTGACATCAACCTTCAAGGTACCCCCCCAGTGAACCAGGCATCTTGTCATTCATGACATGACCTTGTGTGGTATCCTCCCACAATTAATGAGGGCTGACCTGTGTGGCCAATAGAATATGGATGAAGTGCTAATGTATGACTTATAAAGCTAGGTCATAAAAGACATTGAAGCTTCTACCTAGTTGTCTCAGATTGCTTGATCTGGTGGAAGCCAGTTGCCAGGGTTTGAAGACATTGAAGCAGCCCTGTGGTGAAACCTACATGGAGAAGGACTGAGGCCTGTGGACAACATCCAATACCATCTTGCCAATTATGTAATGAGTTACATTGGAAGTGAATTTCCCAGCCCCATTCAAGCCTTAAGATGATAGCACTCACAGGTAATATCTGACTGCAACTTCATGACAGACCCTGAACTAAGCCACTCCTAAATTCCTAACCCATAGAAAACATGAGAGATAAGAAAAGATGATATTTTGACACCACTAAATTTTGGGATGAATTGTTACAAAGCAATAAATAACTAGTCAAATGAGTTGCTCACCAAGTAGACCAGGATACTACTATAGTCAATGCATTTTTATTTCAATAAAGAATCTTATAATATCCTCTTAGACTAGATAGGCAAATGTGGGATGGAAAAAGCACAGAAGGGCATGATTAGATGAACAAAACAGTTGACTAACGAATCAATAGCAAATTGAAGAGAATTTGTGATACTGATATAAGGTTATGCTGAGCATAATGAAATATATATTCTGGAGTACCACTGTTCAGTAGAACTTCTGTGGTGGTAAAAGTGTTCAATATCCGCACCGTTAATTAAGTATGATAGCCTCTAGAAACATGTGGCTGATTACTTGAAATGTGACTATTACAACTTAGGAATTGAATTTTAAATTTAATTTAATTTAATTTGAGGTAACTTTAAATTTATTTATACAGTACATAATTTATACAGTGTATAATTTAAAATTATACAATGGCTAGAGGCCACTATACTGGACAGTGCAACTCTCTATGATTTAAGAAATAAGGTTTGTTAAAATTAGTGGAAAAATAAATAAAATCCTAAGGAAAGTAACTCTAAAAAGAATGTGATACAGATTTTCTATCCTTGTCTTGGTTTTCAACTTATTTATCAATGTTTTAGGTGACAACATGAAAGACATGCATATAACTTTTGTTGATGAACCCAAACTGTGAAGAATTATTAATATATAGGTTGACCACTCCAAGGGCGAGCAAGAAGGGAGTAGAGCTGAGGAAGTGATTGGGCTGAGACATAAGGTAGTGTTTAGGGTTAATTCAAAGGAAAGGGTCCCAAGGTCAGAATAGGGTAGAGAAGACAAGCAATAAATTGGCCATAGGTTTGGGAGGCAGTGAAGTAGACAAGCTGAGAAGATAAAACTAGAGATGAGACAGGAGCTGCCAGGAAGCTAGAATGATGAATGAGCAGGGGGTTAGGAAAGGGAGGCAGGGGGCAAACTGAAGTGCAGCAAAGAATAAGCACAAATGAAGGCCCGTTCTGCTGGCTTTTGGCTGTCTTTTTCCTCTGGTTGTTTTTGCTTATGGCATTTTGCATTCCCTCTGGGCATGGACTAGAGCATTAAAGTAGCAGGGGCATTCTATAGAGAATCGGACTGTGCAAGAACCTAGAATTATTGGCCTAAACCAACCAGATGACATTTTACAGATATAAGTGTGAATTTTTGCATCTTGGTTTGAAAAACAAATAATCAATTCCATAAGAGCAACAAGGGGAGAAACAACTTTAAAAGGTAACGTTAATCTAGTATTACAGTGATACCAGAAAGACCAGTAAGATAACCAAATCAAGGACAGTTTTTTTTTTTTTTTTTTTTTTTTTTTTTTTGCGGTACGCGGGCCTCTCACTGTTGTGGCCTCTCCCATTGCGGAGCACAGGCTCCGGACGCGCAGGCCCAGCGGCCATGGCTCACGGGCCCAGCCGCTCCACGGCACGTGGGATCTTCCCAGACCGGGGCACGAACCCGCGTCCCCTGCATCGGCAGGCGGACTCTCAACCACTGCGCCACCAGGGAAGCCCAAGGACAGTTTTTTTAAATTGTACCCAGGTAAAGACACCAGAAGAGGGCTGATTATTTCAGAATATTATATTTAAACAAATTAAATAGTCTCCAAACTAGGGAAAGTGAATAATGGTTAATAATTTAGAAATTATGACATTTGGAAATGTTGAAGGACTGGTGATATACAGCCTTTTGAGGAGAAGGCTTAGAGAGATGGAGTAGTTATCTTCACATATTTTTAATGGGAAGTCATAATAAGGAAGGATCAGTGGATAGATGTTCCAAGAAGGTAAAACATATAGCAATTTAAAGAACATTCTAATAGTTGTCACTATAAAGAATTAGCTGCTTTATGAAGGAAAGAACTCTCTCTAACTGGAAATATTTCAGAAGGAGACTACCCTGGATCATCTGCCCTGGATTTGTACAAAGAACTCATGGATTAGAAGGTAGATTGAACTAAAGCAACCCTAAATCCTTTCCAATTCTGAGAAACTACAACTACTGTTCTTTTCCCCTATGTATTGCGGTATCTGGCTATTCACTCAGAAGACATTGCTATTCTGTTTCCAACTTAGGGACATGCACTATCCTTAAGTCACACCCATGAAACTACATTTTATATAAAGTCACAGAACAAATGCTACACTTGGTTAGAATTCAAAGACATAACTAGCTATTTTTATATGTGGAGCAAGTGCCAAGCAATGCAAACATTGCCACCCCTCCTTCCCTCTCCCTTTAGCCTCCTCCTGATCCTAGGCGTTACCGCACAAAGTGTACTCTCAATCACAATCTGCAAGTATGTACTTCCATTTCTTCTGTTTTTCTCTTTGCAGTATTCAAACGTTAAAGAGGGTCTTTAAGGTCAGGTTTTTGTGTGTGTATGTGTGTGTGTGTTGGGGGGGGTAGTGTGTTACTTCTGGGAATGTGTGACTATGCTACTCTCCCAACCATAATTTAGGGAACAAATCCGATGAATTACTCCTCTTATAGTGTTTCCAAGAAGAATCTGTGAGAGTGGTACATGCCCTACATGATATACATTCTCATCCAAGGAGGATACTGAAAGCACAGTGATAGTATTCTTTAATATTTTTCCATTTACAATAACCATACATACTTGCTGTAACAAGTCAAGTCATATATGGATGTGTAAAGAAATAGTTAATAATCGCTTCTTCTCCCATCTCACATCATTGAGATAATCAGTGTTAATAGTCTGGGTTTCATCATTCCATACTTTTATCTTTTCTCATAAAAATATGCAAGCATAATATATTTCCTCTATTTTTTAAATGAGAAGATAAGATTGTACTATATATATCACTCAGCAACTTGTTTTATTTCACTTCATATTTTATACACAGCAAAGCATATAGATCTAACTTACTGTTTTAAGAGCTTCAGGAAAAGACTGTTAGCTTTGATCATATAAAAACTAAAATAATTCAATGGACCTGGAAAAATATTTGCAATATATATGACCAAAAAAATTCTTAATCTCACTAATAGGCAAGGAGCTCTTAAAAATTGATAGAGAAAAAAATCTCCCCAATGGAAAAATGGGCAAAAGCTATGAATAGGCAATTCACAGCAAAAGAAATACAAGTAACGAATAAATATATAAAAACTTGCTCTACTTCATAGTAGTCAGGGAAAATTAAATCCAGAGAAAAAGCATATTTCATTAAAATTATGAAACAAATAAAACTTTATTGTAAAAAAAGGGTAACAGTAAAACTATGAAATAAAAGTATATAAAGTAAAGCATAATAATCTCATCTTCACCTTTGCAGTCTCACTTTCCGTGAGTTAACAGTGTTTACTATTTACCACACAATTCTCCATTCTTTTACAAACCTAAACAAACCCATAACAAATGCTATTCTTTTACATTATTTTTTTCTTTTTAACTTTTTTATTGAAGTATAGCTAACTTAAAATATTATTTTAGTTTCAGTTGTATGACATAGTGATTAGACATTTATATACAATATGAATTGATCACCAGAATGTATAGTAACGATCTGTCACCACACAAAGTTATTACAATATTATTGACTATTCTCTATGCTGTACATTACATCCCAGTGACTTATTTATTTTACAACTGGAAGTTTGTACTTCTTAATCCTTTTCATCTATTTCACCCAACCCCTCAAACTCCTCCTCTCTAAAGTCCATCCGTTTTTTCCTCTTTCTATGGGTCTGTTTCTGTTTTGTTTGTTAATTTGTTTTGCTTTTTAGATTCCACATATAAGTGAAGTAATATGGTATTTTTCTTTCTCTGACTGACTTATTTGATTTAGCATAACTCCCCCTTAGTCTGTCCGTGTTGTTGCAAATGGCACAATTTCATTCTTCTTTATGGCTGAATAATATTCCATTATATATATATATACACACACACATATATATGTAGATATATACAGACATATACATACACATATCACATCTTCTTTACCATTCATCTGTTGATGGACACTTAGGTTGCTTCCACATCTTGGTTATTGTAAATAATGCTGGAATGAACATAGGGGTGTATGTGTGTGTGTATATATATATATATATATATATATATATATATATATATATATATATTCTAATTAGTGTTTTAATTTTCTTCTGATAAATGCCCACAAGTGGAATTTCTGGATCATATGGTAGTTCTATTTTTAATTTTATTAGGAACCTTCATGCTCTTTTGCATAGTGGTTGCACCAATTTTCATTCCTAACGACAGTGCACATGGGTTCCTCCATCCTCACCAACACATGTTAGTTCTAGCCTTTTTGATAGTAGCCATTCTGACAGGTGTGAAGTGATTTCTAATGGTGGTTTTGATTTGCATTTCCCTGATGATTTGTGATGTTCAGCATCTCTTCATGTACGTGTTATCCATCTGTATGTTTTCTTTGGAAAAATATAGATCTTCTGCCCATTTTTAATCAGACTGCTTTTTTCTTTGATATTGAGTTGTATGAGCTTGTTATATGTTTTGATATTATCACCTTATCAGATATGTGATTTGAAAATGTTTTCTCCCATTCCATAGGTTGCCTTTAAATTTTGTTGATTGTTTACTTTGCTGTGCAAAAGCTTTTTAGTTTTATATAATCTCATTTGTTTATTTTTGCTTTTGTTCCCCTTGCCTGAGGAAACAGATCCAAAAAATTATTGCTAAGATGGATGTCAAAGAGCATATTTCCTATGCTTTATTCAAGGAGTTTTATAGTTGCAGGTGTTATATTTACATCTTTAATCCATTTTGGGGTGGTGTTTGTTTGTTTGTTTAGGGAATAAAAAAGTGGTCCAAAAATAAGTGGTCCACTTTCATTCTTTTGCATGTAGCTGTCCAGTTTTCCCAGCACCATTTATTGAAGAGACTGTCTTTTCCCCACTGTATATTCATAGCCCCTTTGTCGTAAATTAATTGATCTTGTAAGCGTAGGTTTGTTTCTGGGCTCTCTTTTCTGTTCCACTGATCTGGGTATTTGTTTTTGTCTTGGTGTCAGTACCATACAATTTTGATCACTATACCTTTGTGGTAAAGTTTGAAATCAGGGAACATAAAACCTCTAGCTTTGTTCTTCTTCTTAAGATTGCATTGGCTATTCAGTTTTTTTGTGTGTGTGTGTGGTTCCATACAAATTTTAAGATTGTTTGTTCTAGTTCTGTAAAAAATGCCATTGGGATTTTGATAGGGATTGCATTGAATCTGTAGATTGCTTTGCATAGTATGAACCTTTTAACAATATTAATTCTTAAAATCCATGAGCACAGTGTATATTTCCATTTGTTTGTGTCATCTTCTATTTCTTTCATCAATGCCTTATAGTTTCCAGAGTAGAGGTCTTCCACTTCCTAGATTAAATTTATTCCTAGGTATTTTATTATTTTTGATGCAATTGTAAATAGGATTGTTTTCTTACTTTCTCTTTCTGATAGTTTGCTATTAGTGTATAGAAATAAAAATGATTCTGTTTATTGACTTTGTAACTACAACTTTACTGAATTTATTTATAGGATATAACAGTTTTTGGTGGAGTTATTAGAGTTTTCTTATATAGTGTCATGTTATGTGCAAGTAGTGACAGTTTTACTTCTTCCTTTCCAATTTGGCTGGGTTTATATCTCTTTTTTGGTCTGATTACTGTGGCTAGGACTTGCAATACTATGTTGAATAAAAGTGGCAAAAGTGTGAATCCTTGACTTGTTGCTGATTTTAGAGGAAAAATTTTCAGCTTGTCATTGTTGAGTATTATGTTAGCTGTGGATTGGTCATATATGGCCTTTACTATGCTGAGGGATGTTCCCTCTATATCCATTTTGTTGAAAGTTTTTAACATAAATGGATGTTGAATTTCATCAAATGCTTTTTCTGCATGTATTGCGATGATCATATGATTTTTATACATTGTTAACATAGTGTATCATGTTTGCTGATTTATGGATATTGAAACATCCTTGTATCACTGGAATAAATCTCACTTGAACATGGTGTATGATCCTTTTAATGTATTGTTGAATTTGGCTTGCTAGTAATTTGTTGAGGACTTTTGCATCTATGTTCATCAGGGATATTGGCCTGTAATTTTCTTCTTTGTAATGTCTTTATCTGGCCTTTGTTTCAGGGTAATCCTAGCCTCATAAAATAAGTTTGGAAACATTTCTTCCTGTTTATTTTTCTGAAATAATTTGAGGATAGATATTAACTCTTTAAATATTTGGTAGAATTCACCTGTGATGCCCTGGACTTGTGTTTGTTGGGAGTATTTTGATTACTGATTCAATTGCATTACTAGTAATCAGTCTGTTCATATTTTCTACTTCTTCCTGATTCAGTCTTGGAAGATTTTATGTTTATAGGACTTTATCCATTTATTCTTGGTTGTCTAATATTTTGGTGTACAGTTGTTCATACTTATCTCTTATGACACTTGGTTTTTCTGTGGTATATGTTGTAACTTCTCCTTTTGCATTTTTGATTTCATTTATTTGGACCCTGTCTCTTTTTCTCTTAATGAATCTAGCTAAAGGTTTATCAATTTTGTTTATCTTTTCAAAGAAGCAGCCATGAGTTTCATTGACCTTTTCTATTGCTGTTTTTTTTTAAATCTCTATTTTATTTCCACTATGATCTTTGTCATTTCCTTCCTTCTACTAACTTTGGGCTTTGTTTGTTCTTCTTTTCCTAGTTCCTTTAAATGTAAACTTAGATTATTTGTGATTTTTCCTGAGGTAGGCCTGTATCACTGTAAACTGCCCTCTTAGAACTGCTTTTGCTGTGTCCCATAGCTTTTGGAATATTGTGTTTCCATTTTCATTTGTCTATACGTATTTATTGATTTCCTCTTTGATTTCTTCAATGACACATTGGTCATTTAGTAGCATGCTGTTTAGACTCCAGGTGTTTGTGTTTTCTGCAATTTTTTTCTTGTAATTAATTTCTAGTCTTACCCCACTGTGGTCAGAAAAAATGCTTGATATGATTTCAAACTTCTTAAATTTGAGATGTTTTGTGACCACACATGTGACCTATCCTGGAGAATGTTCCATGTACACTTGAAAAAAATATGTCTTCTTCTATTTTGGGGTGGAACCTGTTATATATATCTACTAAGTTTATCTGGTCTAATGTATCATTTAAGGCCAATGTTTCCTTATTAATTTTTTTTGGTCTGGATGATTTATCCACTGATGTTTTTTGAAGTAGGGTGTTAAAATACCCTAATATTATTGTATTACTGTCAATTTCTCTCTTTATGTATTTGCTGTATGTATTTCAGTGCTCCTATGTTGGGTGCATAGATATTTACAAGTGTTATATCCTATTTTGGGATTGATACCTTTATCATTATATAATGGCTTTGTCTCTTGTTGCAGTCTTTGTTTTAAAGATTATTTTTGTCTGATTTAAGTATTGCTCCCCCAGCTGTTTTTGGTTTCCATTTGCATGGAATATCTTTCTCCATCCCCTCATTTTCAGTCTGTGTGTGTCTTTACCTCTTAAACTGAGCCATTTGTTGGCAGCATATATATGGATCTTGTTTTTATATCCATTCAGCCACCCTATGTCTTTTAATTGGAACATTTAGTTCATTTACATTAATCATTGATAGCTATGTACTTATTGCCATCTTGTTAACTGTTCCTTGGTGGTTTTTATACTTCTTTTTGTTTTTGTAGTTCTTCTCTGTTTCTTTCTTCTCTCATTTTTCCCCTGTGATTTGATGACTTTCTTTAGTGTTTTGTTTGTATTCCTTTCTTTTTATTTTTTGTGTATCTGTTATAGGTTTTTGATTTGTGGTTACCATGAGGTTTATGTATAAAAACCTATGTAAGAAATGGAAAAATTCTTAGAAAAGCGCAACCTTCCAAACCTGAACCAGGAAGAAATAGAAAATATAAACAGACCAATCACAAGCACTAAAATTGAGACTGTGATTAAAAATCTTCCAACAAACAAAAGTCCAGGACCAGATGGCTTCACAGGTGAATTCTATCAAACATTTAGAGAAGAGCTAACACCTGTACTTCTCAAAACCTTTCAAAATATAGCAGAGGGAGGAACACACCCAAACTCATTCTATGAGGCCACCATCACCCTGATAGCAAAACCAGACAAAAATGTCATAAAGAAAGAAAACTACAGGCCAACATCACTGAAGAACATAGATGCAAAAATCCTCAACAAAATACTAGCAAACAGAATACAACAGCATATTAAAAGGATCATTAACTATGATCAACTGGGGTTTATCCCAGGAATGCAAGGATTTTTCAATATATGCAAATCAATCAATATGATGCACCATATTAACAAATTGAAGGATAAAAACCATATGATCATCTCAATAAATGCAGAAGAAGCTTTTGACAAAATTCAACACCCATTTATGATAAAAACCCTCCAGAAAGTAGGCATAGACTGAACTTTCCTCAACATAATAAAGGCCATATATGACAAACTCACAGCCAACATCATCCTCAATGGTGAAAAACTGAAACCATTTCCACTAAGATCAGGAACAAGACAAGGTTGTCCACTCTCACCACTATTATTCAACATAGTTTTGGAAGTTTTAGCCACAGCAATCAGAGAAGAGAAAGAAATAAAAGGAATCCAATTCGGAAAAGAAGAAATAAAGCTGTTACTGTTTGCAGATGACATGATAGTATACATAGAGAATCCTAAAGATGCTACCAGAAAACTACTAGAGCTAATCAATGAATTTGTTAAAGTAACAGGATACAAAATTAATGCACAGAAATCTCTTGCATTCCTATACACTAATGATGAAAAATCTGAAAGAGAAATTAAGGAAACACTCCCATTTACCATTGCAACAAAAAGAACAAAATACCTAGGAATAAACCTACCTAAGGAGACAAAAGACCTGTATGCAAAAAACTATAATACACTGATGAAAGAAATTAAAGATGATACAAACAGATGGAGAGATATGCCATGTTCTTGGATAGGAAGAATTAACCTTGTGAAAATGACTATACTACACAAAGCAATCTACAGATACAATGCAATCCCTATCAAACCACCAACGGCATTTTTCATAGAACTAGAACAAAAAATTTCACAATTTGTATGGAAATAGAAAATACCCTGAATAGCCAAATCAACCTTGAGAAAGAAAAACGGAGCTGGAGGAATCAGGCCCCCAAACTTCAGACTATAATACAAAGCTATAGTAATCAATACAGTATGGTGCTGTCACAGAAACAGAAATATAGATCAATGGAACAGGATAGAAAGCCCAGAGATAAACCCACGCACATGTGGTAAACTTATTTTTGATAAAGGAGGCAAGAATATACAATGGAGAAAAGACAGCCCCTTGCAAAAGTTGTGCTGGGAAAACTGGACACCTACATGTAAAAGAATGAAATTAGAACACTCCCTAACACCATGCACAAAAATAAATTCAAAATAGATTAAAGACCTAAATGTAAGGCCAGACACTCTAAAACTCTTAAAGGAAAACAGAGGCAGAACACTCTAGGACCTAAATCACAGCAAGATCCTTTTTGACCCACCTCCTAGAGAAATGGAAGTAAAAACAAAAATAAACAAATGGGACCTAATGAAACGTAAAAGCTTTTGCACAGCAAAGGAAACCATAAACCAGATGAAAAGACAACCCTCAGAATGGGAGAAAATATTTGTAAATGAAGCAACTGACAAAGGATTAATCTCCAAAATTTACAAGCAACTCATGCAGCTCAATATCAACAAAACAAACAACCCAATCCAAAAATGGGTGGAAGACCTAAATAGACATTTCTCCAAAGAAGATATACAGATTGCCAACAAACACATGAAAAGATGCTCAACGTCACTATTATTAGAGAAATGCACATCAAAACTACAATGAGGTATCATCTCACACCGGTCAGAGTGGCCATCATCAAAAAATCTACGAACTATAAGTGCTGGAGATGGTGTGGAGTAAAGGGAACCCTCTTGCACTGTTGGTGGGAATGTAAATTGATACAGCCACTATGGAGAACAGTATGGAGGTTCCTTAAAAAACTAAAAATAGAACTACCATATGATCCAGCAATTCCACTACTGGGCATATACCCTGAAAAAAACCATAATTCAAAAGCACACATGTACCACAATGTTCACTGCAGCACTATTTACAATAGCCAGGACATGGAAGCAACCTAAGTGTCCATTGACAGATGAATGGATAAAGAAGATGTGGCACATATATACAATGGAATATTAGCCTTAAAAAGAAATGAAATTGAGTTATTTGTAATGAGGTGGATGGACCTAGATTCTCTCATACAGAGTGTAGTAAGTCAGAAAGAGAAAAGCAAGTACCGTATGCTAACACATATATATGGAATCTAAAAAAAAAAAAGGTCCTGAAGAACCTAGGCGCAGGACAGGAATAAAGATGCAGACGTAGAGAATGGACTTGAGGACACGGGGAGGGGGAAGGGTAAGCTGGGACGAAGTGAGAGAGAGGCATGTAGATATATACACTACCAAATGTAAAATCCATAGCTAGTGGGAAGCAGCCACATAGCACAGGGAGATCAGCTCGGTGCTTTGTGACCACCTAGAGGGGTGGGATAGGGAGGGTTGGAGGGAGACGCAAGAGGGAGGAGATATAGGGATATATGTATATGTATGGCTTATTCACTTTGTTTTAAAGCGGAAACTAACACACCATTGTAGAGCAATTATACTCCAAAAAAGATGTTAAAAAATACAACAACCTATGTATATAACAGTCTACTTTAATTTAATGGTTGCTTATGTTCTAGCATATTTTAAAATCACTACATTTTTACTCTCCCTTTCCTGTTTTGTTTTTGACATCATACTTTACATATTTTAATATTGTGTATTGTTTAATTATTTTAGATATAGATGATTTTACTAATTTTGTCTTTTAACCTTCATACTACCTTTATAGGTAAATGATCCACTACTTTTACTATATGTTTGCCTTTACCAGCAAGAGTTTTTCTTTCATGATTTTCTTATTTCTAAATATGGCCTTTTCTTTTCTTTTATATTCTGTTTAAAGAAGTCCCTATAATGAACTCCTTTACCTTTCGCTTGTCTGGGAAATCCCTGATCTCTCCAATTCTGAACAATTTTGCTGAGTAGAGTATTTTTGTTTGTAAGTTTTTTTTTTTTCTTTCAGCCCTTTGAATATATCATCCCAGTCCCTTCTGGTCTCTAAAGTTTCTGCTGAAATATCAGGTGGTAGTCTTCTATTGGTTCCCTCATATATAACTAGTTGTTTTTCTGTTGCTGCTTTAAGATTCTATCTTTATATTTAACTTTTGACATTTTAATTATAATTTTTCTTGGTGTAGGTCTCTTTGGGTTCATTTTGTTTGGGACTCTCTGAGCTTCCTGGACTTACATGTCTGTTTCCTTCACCAGGTTAGGGAAGTTTTCAGCTGTTATTTCTTCAGATAGGTTTTCTATACTTTTCTCTCTCTCTTTTCCTTCCTGGACCCTTACAATGTGAATGTTAGTATGCTTGATTTTGTTCCAGAGGTCCCTTAAACTGTCTTCATTTTTAAGTCTTTTTTCTTTTTGCTGTTCTGATTGGGTGATTTCTACTACCTTGTCTTCCAGATCACTGGTCCATTCTTCTGCATACTCTAATCTGCTGTTGATTCCCTCTATTGTATTTTTCATTTCAGTTATTGTATTCTTGAGATCCATTTGGTTCTTTTTTTGTATTTTCCATCTCTTTGTTGAAGTTCTCACTGAGTTCATCCATTCTTCTCCTGAGTTTGGTGGGCATGTTTTTGACTATTGCTTTGAACTCTTTTCCTGGTAAACTGCTTATCTGCCTTTCCTTTAGTGAGCTTTTGTCTTGTTTTTTTTTGTTTGGAAGGTATTCCTTTGTCTCATTTATTTAACCTAACTCTCTATGTTTGTTTCTCTGTGTTAGGTATATCATCTATGTTTCCCTATCTTGAAAGAGTGGCATTATGTGGAAGATGTCCTGTGGGGCCCAGTGGCACAATCTCTCCAGTCACCAAAGCCAGTTTTTCCAGGTGTGCTGTGGTTGGGCTGTGGTTTTTATGGGTACACTGGTAGGCAGGGTCGGTCCCCAGACTGGCTGGCTGTGAGGCTTGGCTGATACTTCTGTGGGTATGCCAGTGTATGGGGCTGGTTCCCGGCATTGCTGGCTCTATGGGTTGGTCATGACTGCTATGGACATCCTGATGGGTGGGACTTGTCTCTGGCCCTGCTGACTATGAGGACTGCTTATGACTGCTGTTGGCATGCTGGTGTTTTGAGCTGGCCCCCTGGAGTGAGAGCACTTTTGGAGGGGCACTGGTGTTGGCCAAGGTGGCCCACTGGGTGGAGCAGGGCAGAGCTACTTTGGAAGGGCCTGTGGGGTGGGGTCATGGTATTAGCTAGGTTGGTGGAGAGTGACAGAAATGTTACCCATAACTGTCAGGCCAGCTAGGTGAAAGATTTTTTTTTTTTAAATGACACCTATTGGCACTTCTATACCCAGAGAAAGTTCCACCAGATTCCCTTCTATCACATGCCCTGAAATTAATCAATTTATCTCTTTCTCATATGACACAGGGACACTGTAAGCTGCTGCCTCTGCAATTGGGCCTTAGAGTAAATTAATATGTACATGAACCCTTCAAGAGTACAGTCTCTGTTTTCCACAGCCCTCTGGCTCTTCTGGACATAAGCCTGGTTGGTTTCAAAGTCACGCAATATGGAGACTTTACTTCCCAATGCAGTCCTCTGGGCTGGGGAGTCTGACATAGGACTCAGAGCCCTTTCTACTTAGAGCAGAACTTTGTAGTTTTGATATTCCTCCTGCTTGGGCGCTGCTGTACTAGGAGAGTGGATTCTGACTAGACTACCTCTCTGCCTCTCCTACCTATCTTGATATGGCCTTTTGTTTGTATCCTTTGTTGTAGAAAATCTGCTCTGCTTGTCTTCAGGTCATTCTTGGAGATAGTTGTTCTATAAGTAGTGGTAGTTTTGGTGCATTCATGGGAGGAGATGAGCTCATGATCTTCCTACCACACAATCTTGATCTGGACCAACAAAAGCTATTTTAAATAAAACTGTGACCTCCTAAGTATATTACCTTGAAACCTACTTTTTTCATTTAACAATTTTCATGGATATCTCCCTGGTCAATGTGCAAAGACTCAGCCCATTGTTTTAAATAGCTACATAGTATTCCATAGGTTAGATCTATCACAATTTATTCAACCTATTGGTCGACTTTCAAGTAGTTTCCAGATTTTATTCCCTTATAAATAATCCTTCAATAAATATCCTTATAGTTATACCTTATGTGCTGATGCTTACATTATCTATTACAGATTTTCAGAACTGAAATTTCTGTCTCAAAGGTTATGTGCATTTAAAATTTTTAATAATATCATCACATTGCTTTCCAAATGTTTGGTGGTAAACACATTCTTACCAGCAGTTTACAAGGGTTCTCATATTTCTACACATTTGCTCCAATAGATGATTCCAATATTTTTTCTTTGTATTTAATTTAATTAATTTATTTAAACATCTTTATTGGAGTATAATTGTTTACAATGTTGTGTTAGTTTATGCTGTACAACAAAGTGAATCAGCTATATATATACATATAACCCCATATCCCCACTCCTCTTGCGTCTCCCTCCCACCCTCCCTATCCCACCCCTCTAGGTGGTCACAAAGCACTGAGCTGATCTCCCTGTGCTATGTGGCTGCTTCCCACTAGCTATCTATTTTACATTTGGTAGTGTATACATGTCCATGCCACTCTCTCACTTCGTCCCAGCTTACAGCTCCCCCTCCCCGTGTCCTCAAGTTCATTCTCTGTGTCTGCGTCTCCATTCCTGTCCTGCCTCTAGGTTCTTCAGAACTTTTTTTTTTTTAGATTCCAGATGTGTTAGCATACGGCATTTGTTTTTCTCTTTCTGACTTACTTCACTCTGTATGACAGACTCTAGGTTTTCTTTGTATTTTAAAATAACAATTGTTTTTCCATGCTGCTTGGTTCATGACAAAATATAAGCCTACAAATGTTCATGCATATCAATAATTATTCTCATATTTAAGCAAATATAATGCATATACATATACCTCATATAAAATAAAAGGTATATGCTATTCAACTCTGTGTGCCTAAATTATTTTGTGGGACCTTGATTTTTTAAATTTAAGACTTTATATTTTTTGAGCAGTTTTAGGTTCACAGCAAAATTGAGGGGAAGGTACAGAGTTTTTCCAGATACCCCTGCCCCCACACATGCATAGTCTCCCCCATTATCAACATCTCCCATAAGAGTGGGATATTTGTTACAATTGATGTACCTACACTGACACATCTTAATGACCAAAGTCCATTGTTTAGTATTAGGGTTCACTCTTGGTATTGTACATTCTATGGATTTGGACAAATGTATAATGACATGTATGTATCATCGTGGTGTCATACAGAGTATTTTCACTGTCCTAAAAATCCCCTGTGCTCCACCTATTTATTCCTCCCTCCCCAACTGCTGGCAACCACTGATCTTGCTGTCTATAAAATTTTACCTTTTCTAGTAAAGGTAAAGTCATATAGCTGGAATTATACAGTGTATAGCCTTTTGAGATTGGCTTTTTCACTTAGTAATATGCACTTAAGTTTCCTCTATGCATTTTCACAGCTTGGTATCTCGTTTCTTATAGTGTTGCATAATGTTCCATTGTCTGGATGTACCACAGTTTATTTGCATATTCACCTACTGAAGGAAATATCAGTTGCTTTCATATTTTAGCAATTATGAATAAAGTTGCTACAAACATCTGTGGGCAAGTTTTTGTGTGGATATAAGATTTTAATTCCCTTGGGTAAATACCAAGGCAAATGATTGCTGAATTATTTGGTAAGGGTATGTTCAGTTATGTAAGAAACCAGCAAACTATCTTGCAAAATGTTTATACCATTTTGCATTCTCTCCAGTAATGAATGAGTGTTTCTGTTGCTCCACATCCTTGCCAGCATTGTGTTTCCAGTGTTCTGTATTTTGGCCATTCTAATAAATGTGTGGTAGTATCTCATTATTGTTTTAATTTGCATTTCCCTAATGACATATAATGTGGAGCATCTTTTCATAAGCTTATGAGCCATCAGTATCTCTTCATTGGTGAGATTTCCATTAAAATTTTTGGACAATTTTTAAATTGGATTTCTTTCCTTGTTGTGGAGTTTTAAGAGATCTTTGTATATTTATATAACCAGGCTTTTATCAGATGTGTCTTTTGTAAATATTTTCTCCCATTCTGTGCCTTGTTTTATTCTCTTGACATTGTCTTTCACAGAGCAGAAGTTCTTAATTTTAATGAAATCCAGCTTATCAATTACTTCTTTCATAGGGTGTGCTTTGGTATTGTATCTATAAAGTCATCAGCATACACAAGGTTTTTTTTTAATTTTTAAATTTTATTTTATTTATTTTTTTATACAGCAGGTTCTTATTAGTCATTAATTTTATACACATTAGTGTATACATGTCAATCCCAATCGCCCAATTCATCACACCACCATCCCCCCCCCCGTGGCTTCCCCCCTTGGTGTCCATACGTTTGTCCTCCTCTACATCTGTGTCTCAACTTCTGCTCTGCAAACCAGTTCATCTGTACCATTTTTCTAGGTTCCACATACATGTGTTAATATACAATATTTATTTTTCTCTTTCTGACTTACTTCACTCTGTATGACAGTCTCTAGATCCATCCACGTCTCAACAAATGACCCAATTTCGTTCCTTTTTATTGTTGAGTAATATTTCATTGTATATATATATACCATACTTTCTTTACCCATTTGTCTGTTGATGGGAATTTAGGTTGCTTTCATGACCTGGTTATTGTAAATAGTGCTGCAATGAAATTTGGGGTGCATGCGTCTTTTTGAATTATGGTTTTCTCCGGGTATATGCCCAGTAGTGGGATTGCTGGATCATATGGTAATTCTATTTTTAGTTTTTTAAGGAACTTCCATACTTTTCTCTATAGTGGCTGTATCAATTTACATTCCCACCAACAGTGCAAGAGGGTTCCCTTTTCTCCACACCCTCTCCAGCATTTGTTGTTTGTAGATTTTCTGATGATGCCCATTCTGACGGTGTGAGGTGATACCTCATTGTAGTTTTGATTTGCATTTCTCTAATAATTAGTGATGTTGAGCAGCTTTGCATGTGCTTCTTGGCCATCTGTGTATCTTCTTTGGAGAAATGTCTATTTGGGTCTTCTGCCCATTTTTGGATTGGGTTGTTTGTTTTTTTAATTTTGAGCTGCATGTGAGCTGTTTATATATTTTGGAGATTAATCCTTTGTCCGTTGATTCATTTGCAAATATTTTCTCCCAATCTGAGGGTTGTCTTTTTGTCTTGTTTATGGTTTCCTTTGCTGTTCAAAACCTTTGAAGTTTCATTAAGTCCCATTTGTTTATTTTTGTTTTTATTTCCATTACTCTAGGAGCTGGATCAAAAAAAATCTTGCTGTGATTTATGTCAAATAGTGTTTTTCCTATGTTTTCCTCTAAGAATTTTATAGTGCCCAGTCTTACATTTAGGACTAGAATCCAATTATTTTATTTTTATTTTTATTTTTAGAGTTTATTTTTGTGTATGGTGTTAGGGAGCGTTCTAATTTCATTCTTTTACATGTAGCTGTCCAGTTTTCCCAGCACCACTTATTGAAGAGACTGTCTTTTCTCCATTGTATATCCTTGTCTCCTTTGTCATAGACTACTTGACCATAGTTGCGTGGGTTTATCTCTGGGCTTTATATCTTGTTCCATTGATCTTTGTTTTTGCTTTTGTGTCAGTACCATATTGTCTTGATTACTGTAGCTTTGTAGTATAGTCTGAGGTCAGGGAGTCTGATTCCTCCTGCTCCATTTTTTCCCTCAAGTCTGCTTTGGCTATTCAGGGCCTTTTGTGTCTCCATAAAAGTATAAGATTTTTTTGTTCTAGTTCTGTAAAATATGCCATTAGTTATTTGATAGGGATTGCATTGAATCTGTAGATTGCTTTGGGTAGTATACTCATTTTCACAGTATTGATTCTTCCAATCCAAGAACATGGTATATCTCTCCATCTGTTGGTATCATCTTTAATTTCTTTCATCGGTGTTTTATAGATTTTTGCATACAGGTCTTTTGTCATCCTAGGTAGGTTTATTCCTAGGTATTTTATTCATTTTGTTGCAATGGTAAATGGGAGATTTACCTTAATTTCTCTTTCAGATTTTTCATCATTGGTGTATAGGAAGGCAAGAGATTTCTGTGCATTAATTTTGTATCCTGCAACTTTACCAAATTTATTGATTAGCTCTAGTAGTATTCTGGTGGCATTTTTAGGATTCTTTATGTATAGTATCATGTCATCTGAAAACAGTGACAGTTTTCTTCTTCTTTTCCAATTTGTATTTATTTTATTTCTTTTTCTTCTCTGATTGCCGTAGCTAGGACTTCCAAAACTATGTTGAATAATAGTGGTGAGAGTGGACATCCTTGTCTTGTTCCTGATCTTAGAGGAAATGCTTTCAGTTTTTCTCCATTGAGAATGATGTTTGCTGTGGGTTTGTTGTATATGGCCTTTATTATGTTGAGGTAGGTTCCCTCTATGCCCACTTTCTGGAGATTTTTTAAAATAAATGTGTGTTGAATTTTGTCAAAAGAGTTTTCTGCATCTATTGAGATGGTCATATGGTTTTTCTTCTTCCATTTGTTAATATGGTGTATCACATTGATTGATTTGCATATATTGAAGAATGCTTGCATCCCTGGGATAAATCCCACTTGATCATGGTGTATGATCCTTTTAATGTGTTGTTGGATTCTGTTTGCTAGTATTTTGTTTAGGATTTTTGCATCTATGTTCATCAGTGATATTGGTCTGTAATTTTCTTTTTTTGTACTATCTTTGTCTGGTTTTGGTATCACGGTCATGGTGGCCTCATAGAATGAGTTTGGGAGTGTTCCATTCTTTGCAATTTTTTGGGAAGAGTTTGAGAAGGATGGGTGTTAGCTCTTCTCTAAACGTTTGATAGAATTCACCTGTGAATCCATCTGATCCTGGACTTTTGTTCGTTGGAAGATTTTTAATTACAGTTTCAATTTCAATACTTGTGATTGGTCTGTTCATATTTTCTATTTCTTCCTCATTCAGTCTTGGCAGGTTATACCTTTCTTAGAATTTGTCCATTTCTTCCAGGTTGTCCATTTTATTGGCATAGAGTTGCTTGTAGTAGTCTCTTAGGATGTTTTGTATTTTTTCAGTGTCTGTTGTAACTTCTCCTTTTTAATTTTTAATTTTATTGATTTGAGTCCTCTCACTCTTTTTTTTTTGATGAGTCTGGCTAATGGTTTATCAATTTTGTTTATCTTCTCAAAGAACCAGCTGTTAGCTTTATTGAGCTTTGTTATTGTTTTTTTTGTTTCTATTTCTGCTCTGATATTTATGATTTCTTTCCTTCTGCTAACCTTGGGTTTTGTTTGTTCTTCTTTCTAGTTCCTTTAGGTGTAAGATTAGATTGTTTATTTGAGATTTTTCTTGTTTCTTGAGGTAGGCTTTTATAGCTATAAAATTCCCTCTTAGAACTGCTTTTGCTGCATCTCATAGGTTTTGGATCATCGTGTTTTCATTGTCATTTATCTCTAGGTATTTTTTGATTTCCTCTTTGATTTCTTCAGTGATCTCTTGGTTATTTAGTAACGTACTGTTTAGCCTCCATGTGTTTTTGATTTTTATGTTTTTTTTCCCTGTAATTCATTTCTAATCTCAAAGTGTTGTGGTCAGAAAAGATGCTGGGTATGATTTAAAATTTCTTATATTTACTGAGGCTTGATTTGTGACCGAAGATGTGATCTATCCTGGAGAATGTTCCATGCACACTTGAGAAGAAGGTGTAATCTGCTGTTTTTGGATGGAATGTCCTATAAATATCAACTAAATCTATCTGGTCTATTGTGTCATTTAAAGCTTCCATTTCCTTATTTATTTTCATTTTGGATGATCTGTCCATTGGTGTAAGTGAGGTGTTAAAGTCCCCCACAATTACTGTGTTACTGTCGATTTCCTCTTTTATAGCTGTTAGCAGTTGCCTTATGTATTGAGGTGCTCCTATGTTGGGTGCATATATATTTATAATTGTTATATCTTATTCTTGGATTGATCCCTTGATCATTATGTTGTGTCCTTCCTTGTGTCTTGTAAACAACCTTTATTTTAAAGTCTATTTTATCTGATACGAATATTGCCACTCCAGCTTTCTTTGGATTTCCATTTGCATGGAATATCTTTTTTCACCCCCTCACTTTCAGTCTGTATGTGTCCCTATGTCTGAAGTGGGTCTCTTGTAGACCGCATATATATGGGTCTTATTTTTGTATCCATTCAGCGAGGCTGTGTCTTTTGGTTGGAGCATTTAATCCATTCACATTTAAAGTAATTATCAATATGTATGTTACTATGACCATTTTCTTAATTGTTTTGGGTTTGTTTTCATAGGTCCTTTTTTCTCTCGTGTTTCCCACTTAGAGAAGTTCCTTTAGCATTTATTGTAGAGCTGGTTTCGTGGTGCTGAATTCTCTTAGCTTTTGCTTGTCTGTAAAGCTTTTGATTTCTCCATCGAATCTGAATGAGATCCTTGCCAGGTAGAGTAATCTTGGTTGTAGGTTTTTCCCTTTCATCACTTTAAGTATATCATGCCACTTCCTTCTGGCTTGTAGAGTTTCTGCTGAGAACTCAGCTGTTAACCTTATGGGAGTTCCCTTGTATGTTATTTGTCATATTTCCCTTGCTGCTTTCAATAATTTTTCTTTGCCTTTAATTTTTGCCAATTTGATTACTATGTGTCTTGGCGTGTTTCTCTTTGGGTTTATCCTGTATGGAACTCGTTGTGCTTCCTGGACTTGGGTAGCTATTTACTTTCCCATGTTAGAGAAGTTTTCAACTATAATCTCTTCAAATATTTTCTCTGGTCCTTTCTCTCTCTCTTCTCCTTCTGAGACCCCTATAATGCGAATGTTGTTGCATTTAATGTTGTCCCAGAGGTCTTTTAGGCTGTCTTTATTTCTTTTAATTCTTTTTTCTTTATTTTGTTCCACAGCAGTGAATTCCACCATTCTGTCTTCCAGGTCACTTATCCGTTCTTCTGCCTCAGTTATTCTGCTATTGATTCCTTCTAGTGTGGTTTTCATTTCAGTTATTTATTGTTCATGCTTGCTTGTTTGTTCTTTAATTCTTCTAGGTCTTTGTTAAACATTTCTTGTATCTTCTCGATCTTTGCCTCCATTCTTTTCCCAAGGTCCTGGATCATCTTGACTGTCATTATTCTGAATTCTTTTTCTGTAAGGTTGCCTATCTCCACTTCATTTAGTTGTTTTTCTGGGGTTTTATCTTGTTCCTTCATCTGGTACATAGCCCTCTGCCTTTTCATCTTGTCTATCTTTCTGTGAATGTGGTTTTGTTCCTCAGGCTGCAGGATTGTAGTTCTTCTTCCTTCTGCTGTCTGCCCTCTGGTGGATGAGGCTATCTAAGAGGCTTGTGTAAGTTTCCTGATGGGAGGGACTGGTGATGGGTAGAGCTGACTGTTGCCCTGGTGGGCAGAGCTCAGTAAAACTTTAATCTGCTTGACTGTTGATGGTTGGGGCTGGGCTCCCTCCCTGTTGGTTGTTTGGCCTGAGGCAACCCAACACTGGAGCCTATCTGGGCTCTTTGGTGGGGCTAATGGCAGACTCTGGGAGGGCTCACACCATGGAGTACTTCCCAGAACTTCTGCTGTCAGTGTCCTTGTACCCACAGTGAGCCACAGCAACCCCCCACCTCTGAAGGAGATCCTCCAACATTAGCAGGTAGGTCTGGGTCTGTTTCCCCTGGGGTCCCTGTTCCTTCCCCTGGGTCCCGATGTGCACACTACTTTGTATGTGCATTTCAAGAGTGGAGTCTCTGTTTCCCCCAGTCCTGTCAAAGTCCTGCAATCAAATCCCACTAGGCTTCAAAATCTGATTTTCTAGCAATTCCTCCTCCCGTTGCCGGACCCCCAGGTTGGGAAGCCGGCATGGGGCTCAGAACCTTCACTCCATTGGGTGGACTTCTGTGGTATAAGTGTTCTCCAGTCTGTGAGTTACCCACCCAGCAGTTATGGGATTTGATTTTACTGTGATTTTGCCCCTCCTACCATCTTATTGTAGCTTCTCCTTTGTCTTTGGATGTGGGTTATCATTTTTGGTGAGTTCCAGTGTCTTCCTGTCAATGATTGTCCAGCAGCTAGTTGTGATTCTGGTGTTCCCACAAGAGGGAGTGAGAATACCTCCTTCCACTCTGCCATCTTGGTTCCTCCATACCCAATGTTTCTAGGCATTCTCCTATGTTATCTCCTAGGAGTTTTGTAGTTTTGGTATTTTACAATTAGGTCTGACTTATATTGATTAATTTTTATAACAGGTATAAGGTCTATATCTAGATTCTTGTTTTATTTATTTATTTTTACATATCGAGGTTCAACTATTCTAACACCATTTGTTGAAAATACTATTTTTGCTCCATGTATTGCCTTTGCTCCTTTGTCGAAGATCCGTTGACTATATTTATGTGGGTTTATTTTTTTAGCTTCATGTTCTGTTTCCTTGATTTATTTGTATGTTCTTTTACTAATATCATACTGTCTTGATTAGTGTAGCTTTATATTAAGTCTTGAATTCTGGTAGTGTCAGTCTTCCAACTTTGTTCTCTCCTTCAATGTTGTGTTGGTTATTCTGTGTCTTTTGCCACTCCATATAAACTTTAGAGTTAGTTTGTCAATATTCACAAAATGACTTGCTGGGATTTTGATCGGGATTGCATGAAATCTATAGATCAAGTTGGGAGGAATCGACATCTTGACAATATTTTCTTCCTATCCATGAACATGGAGCATCTCTCTATTTATTTTGCTCTTCTTTGATTCATTTATCAGATTTATGCAGTTTTTCTCATGTAGATCTTATACATTTTTTTTAGATTTATACCTCAGTATTTCATTTTGGGGGGTCCTAATGTAAATGATATTGTGTTTTATATTTCAAATTCCACTTGTTCATTGCCGGTATATAGGAAAGTGATTGACTTTGTATACTAACCTTGTGTCCTCCATCCTAGCTATAAATGTTTATTAGCTCCAGGAGTTTCTCTGTTGATTCTTTCAGATATTCTACTTAGGCAATCATGTCTTCTGCAAACACATAGAGTTTTAATTTTTCTTTCTCAATCTGTATACTTTTTATTTCCTTTTTTTGTCTTATTGCATTAATTCGGACTTCCAGGATGATTTTGAAAAGGAGTGTGTATGGTTAGGCCATTCAAGATGGCTGTTCTCTTTCTCTCTGTACATCCCCTTGCTCGACCAGCCCTGCTTCTCTCACACGACTATCCAATCCCCTTAATTATAGGGCTTAATTAGTAACTGCCTTTGGAGTTGCCCCCTGCCCCAGCTGCTGGTTTCCCTGCTAATTGGTGAGTCAACCTGACGTCAATCTCTCCTATTAATGGTAACTTCCTTCTTACCCGAGTAGTGAAGATGGCTACCACGTTCTGCTTGCCGTCTGCTGGTCATGGTGGGGTGTCACTCCAGGACCTTTGTTTCAGACATGTAAGATCCCCTGTCCAATAAACCCTTGATATCTCTGTCACTGTCTCTGGGCTCTTTCTTCAGTCTCAAGGCTAGGCAACTACAAGGCTTGCAGGTCCACAGGGTGTAGCTTAACAATTGACAAGGCTGCCAGGAGGCCATGGAAGCTCCTGTGAACACTGTGATGTTGGGAATTAAGGAAAGGGAATGGAAAGTGGTGGAGGAAATTCTGAGGTGGCTGTCCACTAACATGTGGGTCCCTGTGGCAGCTGACTACCATGAGAGATGTCGTTCTCTTCCATTATACTGATGATATTCTGTTGACCTCAGGGCCTCTTTCCAGTTTCAAAGTTGCAGCCCTGTGCTCATAGTTCCTCTGATTGCATGTGAATGGCTGGTGAATACAGACAAAACACAAGAACCTGGATTACCTACAAAATACAAGCATACTCCCAACACACTACCCATAAACAATAACAGACACAGGATTTAGGGATATTGACTCAGGGACAGACTTGTGATTTGGACATGGCCAGTTACCCGGAGGGGTTTGGTTGGGGCCTGTGGCAATGGAAAAATAAAAGAAAAATCACATGAAAATATTAATAGACAGAAAAAACACTGTATCTAAAAAGTCATCATAATTGACAAAATCCAACACCTGTTTGTGATAAAAACTCTCAGAAAGTAGAAATAAATGGGAACGTTTTCAGCTTGATAAATAATAGCTACAACAAACCCCTACAGCGAACATATATGAGGAACTAGAAGCTTTTCCACTAAGATCAGGAACAAGGCTTCGGCTTCTAGTCCCAGCTATGGAAGGGGGCAGAGCAACAATACAGTGTAGTGGAACAACATCTATATGCAACCCACAGTGCATTACAACATGTGGAAGACATTACAAAAGGCCTACCCAAGTCAGTGAGCAATGCAGAAAAACGTTATTGGGGGTCTAGAACAGCTGTGCATGACATAGAGGACCCCCATGGACATTGATAGTGACCAAGGAATCCACTTTACCAGCCATGAAGTTCAGGAATGGGCCAATAAAAATGACATACACTGGTATTTCCACCTGCCCTACAACTCCATTGCTGCCGGGCTAACTGGAGGGATGAATGGGCTACTTAAACAGCAGTTGAGACTGTAAACTTGCTCTCAACATGTGGACCAGAGGCTAATTCAAGCCCTATGAACTATAACTGAACATCCCAGGAGCAATCATCCCAGTGCCTATGCTAGGTTAACCCAGAAGCAACTAGTCAACACCATCAAGTTCAACTGTTGACCACCGAAGGACCTTTGCTAACTATTGATCAGGACAATAACTTACTTTTGCCCTTGCTACAGGATCTACCCCCAGGGGAACACATTATAAAATGGCCCTAGGACTGGCAGGTATGTCCCTGGTGGTTTGGCTTTGCCACCGCATGGGGAGTAGGATTAGAAAGGGACTTACAGATTTCACCTGTGTTCTACCCAGCCCCAACTAAGACTACTAAGGTAATTTATCCAGATCCCCTACTGGAGAAAGGCATCACTCTATTAACCATATGGTCTGTTGTTATACTGCCTCTTGAGTATTTGGCACTGGCTGTGGAAACTGAGGGTGGACCGGTAGTATGGTACTGCAAGCCAGGACAAAGACCAAAGGCAGGGGTGGTATTATCTCAGAATGCTGTTACTGCTTGTATTTTGTTTAATGGTCATGATATTCTCTGTATTGTGCCTGTTAAACATCTCACTTTCGTCCCTAGTCTCAGTGGAGGGAATCTCTTCATGGACTGGGCAAAAATGGTGGCCTCACTGTGAAACGAGTTTGATTGCTGGGTCTGCAGTGAGATGCCATTGTTGTCCTCCTCTGGACTTCGATGAAAAACTGACCCAACTAGCACCTGGCTCCAAAGTTAGCCTACCTCCAGGACTCTTGATACTCTTTAGTTGCTCTCTTTATTGCACTTGTGGTATTTGGCTGCAGTGCACTTCTACATACCTGACCCTAGGGATATCGTGGAAGAAGGGCAGACCAAGACTGTAAGGGTCATGCAGAGTGTGTAGGGGTTGAGTGTATGATCAGGCCACTCAAGATGGCTATTCTCTTGCTCTCTGTACATCCCCGTGCTCGACCAGTACCTGCTTCTCTCACATAACTATCTAATCTTCCTAATTATAGGGCTTAATTAGTAATGCCTAGGTATCGAATACTTGCCCCTTGCCCCAGCTGCTGATTTCCCTGGTAACTGATGAGCCAACCTTACATTAATTCCTCCCTGTAAATGGTAGCCTCCTTCTCCCCCTGAGTAGCGAAGAAGGCTGTCAGGTCCTGCCTACCGTCTGCCGTCTGTGGTAGGGAGTTACTCCAGGACGTTTGTTTTGGACGTGTAAAACGCCCTGTCCAGTAAGCCACTGATGTCTCTGTTGCTGTCTCCGGGTTCTTTCCTTAGTCTCAAGGCTGGGCGACTACAAGGCTTGCAGCACAACAGAGTGGTAAGAGAGGACATCCTTGCCTTGTTCCTGATCTTAGTGGAAAAGCTTCTAGTTCCTCATATATGTTCGCTGTAGGGGTTTGTTGTAGCTATTATTTATCAAGCTGAAAACGTTCCCATTTATTTCTACTTTCTGAGAGTTTTTATCACAAACAGGTGTTGGATTTTGTCAATTATGATGACTTTTTAGATACAGTGTTTTTTCTGTCTATTAATATTTTCATGTGATTTTTCTTTTCTTGCCTGTTTTTTGTCCTTCCCTCTTAGTTGGGATAGAATGGTTAGAGTGGGCTGGAGTTGGATATTTCACTTCACCCAGGTCAGTTAAGCTCTGATTATACCCTGGAAGGTTAGGTTCTGGTTAACAAGTTTCCCATGAGGGTGGACATTAAGGAGAACTGAGTACTCTGATGTATTGATATTTCAGAATGGTTCCTTTACCTTTTCCCCTGCTGGAAGGACAAGAAGATTTTTTCCAGTATTTACTGTGAGAACCTATTCAACTCCTGGAGGAAAGTTTCACAATATCATTGGGGCCCCTCTGACTGGGTACCCCTGGAGTTTTAAGTCTCAAACTTGTCCACACTGAGCCTCCAGCAATTCCTCATTTACAGGTCAGGTTTTTCTACCCAGGCATTGGTTCCCACAGCAGTTTCTGCTCATGAGTTTCCTTTCTTATAAGCTGCAAATCTCTGTATTCCCCTGTCTGTCTCTCCAATTTTGGGGACAGGGGTTTGACCTGTGACCTCCCCTCTCTTATGGTTGTTGATTTTTTTCACTCTGTTCAGCTTTTTACTTGTTTGCTAGAGTGGTGATTTCCAAACGCCTTACATACAGCACAGGGTCTTGAATCTATTGATTTTTTTCTTTCAAGGGTACGGGTTTGTGGCCGCGGGTGATAGTGGTGGGGGAAAGTGTTTAAATATAGCAGAAAGTGTTATTACATTGAGGCCTATCATTCATTTCATTTTATCTAACTCTGAAGAATTCTTAGCTCGTTCTTTGGTGTTTGGCCTATCTGGTAGACTGATGAGAAGACGTTCAACTAACACTGCCAATGTGCCAACTAAAATTTAGAGGCAATATTTTTGCACTCCTCCTGGCCAGACTAGCATAATAATCATCATTTCACTGAGGAATTAAGTTATCATTGTAGTAGTATGCTTTTATGGAGATTTTCTAGCAGATTAGCAACTTCCTAAAAAGAGGTTCTGATGCTTTATTTGGGGTAAGAAAAAGAATAGCAAATATTGATTTTCCAGATTGCAGCCTAGAGCTTCTTGGTCAGATATCTCAGTAAGAACATCAGAACTGCCACCAAGGGTCTTTCATGATCCATACAGCCCAGCATTTTATCTCAGACCCAGAGAAGGTTATTTATAATACCTTTGATTTACTGAATGCTTAAATCATGAAAATCACTGTGCTAATGTTTTACATTAATCATCTCATATGAATTCTATGAGGATGACATTAATATCTCCACTTTTGCATAAGACAATTGAGGCTCACAGAAGTAATTTGCTCAAGGCAGAGTGAGAACTTAAACCCAATTCTGTGAAACTTTAAAGCTAATATGGTCCATGGCAGGTCAGCAAACTTTTTCTATAAATGGTCATATAGTAAATATTTCTGGATTTGCAGACAATACAGTCTCTGCAACTATTTCACTCTGCCATTGTTGCATGAAAGCAGCCATAGATAATACACAAACAAATGAGAATGGTTGTGTTCCACTGAATCTTTATTTACAAATACTGAAATTTGAATGCCACATAATTTTCACTTGTCATGAAATACTGTTTTCCTTTTTCTTTCAAGCATTTAAAAATATAAAAAACATTCTTAGATCATGGGTCATCCAAAAACAGGTGGTAGTTCAGATTTGTCTTGTGGGGCCATAGTTTGCTGATCGCTAATCTATGGCATCTCAAAGGTTGCAGAACTTATCAAGCACATAAATTGAAAGACTTCTTCAGCCATTAACTTTCTCTTAATAGCTCAAAATGGGTCAGTCATTCATGCCCACATCTAAGCCTTTTTGGAGATGTTTGTCTATTCAGTACCATATATGTACTGATTTTATCTGGTACAAAGTAATCCTCTTTAAGGATCTATTCAAATATTCTAGCATTCACTGAACAATCCTGTATTTATTGGATTCTTTTATTTTTTTTTTAAACTGGCTCTTCTTTATTTTACATACCATGCTAAATGTTTGCCCACTGTGCCAACATTTGTTCTATAACATATTCATCCTCCAACAGCTTAGGGGCATCTTCTACACAGCAATTAATGACTCTCATAAAAATAACAAATATGTAACTTTTTAAGTATTAAGAGTGATTGAAGTATTATACCATTGTCAGTGATTTCAACAATAGACAGCATTACTAAAAAGCTCTTAGACATTGCAGTTCCTTCCAAGAAATGTCTTTTTTTCTTTCCTGATTCCTTTAAACATTACTCTTTTGCACTTTATCCCTCAATACCAAGAGATAATGAGATCAATGGCAGCAAATGTCTTGCTCACCAGTGCCTAGCACAGTGCCTGTCACATAGTAGGTTGCTCACTTGTTAAATGACTGAATTATTAAGCATCCCAGGTTAGCTGGAAAATTCCCACACCGCTCAGATCATGGGATTTGATGACTTTGTTGAGATACAGCATAAGGTTTAGTCTCTTCAAAAGGATTTACTGGTCCCCAAAATGTTGGCAGGTCAGAGATATTCTAAAGCTTTGAGAGGAAGAAAATCGGGAGACGTTTTCAAGGCTTTTTATTTGTCAGAGGATTTGCTGGTAGGCCAGAAAACTACTTCAGAATGATATTGCCTCCTCTTCCACAACTTCTGGTGACTGATGGGATGGAGAATCCCCCAAGTTATTCTATACCTTTTTTTTTTTTTTTTTTGGCTGTGCCATGCAGCTTGGGGGATCTTAGTTCCCTGACTAGGGATTGAACCCGGGGAAGTGGCAGTGAAAGTGCCAAGTCCTACCCACTGGACCGCCAGGGAACTCCCTATTCTATACTTTGAAGATCATCATTTGGGCCAGAGTTACTGTCTGGCGAGGGGAATTGTGAAGTTAATTCTTGGTGTCTCTAGGCTTGGCTTTATTATTTGTATGCTGTTATCTGAATAAATGTGAGGAAAAAAAGCTTAATAAGATCAAAATTGTAGGTATAGTTTTCATGTGGACCTTTTAGTTTTTGCTGTGTTCTAGAACTGTAGACCCCAACACTAACCATTGTCAATTCTACGGTGTAACTTATGGCTTTCATCATAAGATGGACAGAGTGTGTATGTGAATGGCTCATTACAAAACCTCCCTCCACTACCTTTAAATAAGTTCATAGCCTATGCCTTACTACTGGTGGTGGGTCAGAAGTGTCTGTCACCCTAGAAAAGATGTCCAAAGGGAAACAAAAGTAAGTGGGGAGTGATGGAAGATTATTATTTCAGTGTGCAAAATAGGGAAACTATCTGCCATATCTCTAGGCCCTGACTAGACTTTCTTGGAAATAAGTAGGATTCATTCATTTAAGGAATATTTATGGGGTACCTATTATGTGTCAAATAGACAAAAAAAAAACTATCTTTTAACAATTGCTAGGAAAATAATAAAAAGGATAGGAGAATAATAACGGGACTGTCCTTATATAAGGTAGTAAAATTAAAGCCTCATTGAAAAGGTGACATTTAGCTGAGAACGTTACCTGCTATATATGTTTTATGCCTCATTTTGCCATAAGACCAACTGTTTTATTGGATTGGGGAAAATATTTTCTATCCCTCTTTTTTTTTTCTGGCCATGCTGTGCAGCTTGTGGGATCTTAGTTCCCTGACCAGGGATCAAACCTGCACCATCTGCAGTGAAAGCACAGAGTCCCAAACACTGGACTGCCAGGAAATTCCTGAGAATATTTTCTATATGAGAACTTTTCCCACTAAAATAATCTGTAGACAGTAGAGAGGAAGTTTTTAGGTTCTGTGCAGAAAGGAAGAGAACAGACATTTATTGAGCATTTGCCCTCAACCAAACTCCTCACATATATTATTTCATTATATTTATTTCCTAAAAGAGGTCCAGGCAGTCTGCATTATTATTTCCATTTTGTGGATGAACATACTGAGACTCAGTAAGGTAAAATAACTTGCCCAAAGTAACATAGGAGTCTGGGATTCAAAATTAAGATTGCTTTTCCTCTGAAATCCATGTTCTTGTCATTATACCATGATGCTACCCAGCAGTGTGAGTTAATTCACCAAGAATACTCGTTGCTACCATATTGGGAGAGGTACTGCATTAACAGCTTTAGGGACATTCTTTCACTTGACCCACAGTTAGTTCCTGCAGGAACTACTAACATTCAATGTATGAAGAAATCAGGCATGGCCTAGGAGACTTAAGCAACTTGCTAAAGTCACATAGCTAGTCAATTACAGATACCCACTTTCACCACCTGATAATTTTTCAGGAGGTGCTCTGCTTGTCAAGCTTTAGACTTATGACTGGGCCAGTTTGATGTTCCCAAAGTGGCTTTCTCTCAAAGTCAGGTTGAAGGAAATGCTAATCATTCAGTTGGGTCCTCACATTTCTTCCATCCAGGTCCAGATTCTCTGGGACCGAAGTGAGACAGTAAAACAAGATCACTCTCCAAATGCAAAGCAAACAGAATAAGACAGGGGATACTGTTGGTACTTTCCTTTGCCACAGAAATGCCATTTCCCCTAGGAATTAAAAAAAAAAGCCAGAAGCCACAAGGGAAGCTCAGCAAGAGAGTGAATTCAGCCTACTGCCAGAAGTAAAATGCCTGCCTGTGAGCATCCCTTCCTTTTAAATATAGTTTTCAATACATTACTACTTGTTTTAAAAACACCTTTATTGGAGTATAATTGCTTTACAATGTTGTGTTAGTTGCTGCTGTATAACAAAGTGAATCAGCTATATGTATACATATATCCCCATATCCCCTCCCTCTTGTGTCTCCCTCCTACCCTCCCTATCCCTATCCACCCCTCTAGGTGGTCACAAAGCACCAAGCTGATCTCCCTGTGCTATGCGGCTGCTTCCCACTAGCTATCTATTTTACGTTTGGTAGTGTATATATGTCCATGCCACTCTCTCACTTTGCCACAGCTTATCCTTCCCCCTCCCCATATCCTCAAGTCCATTATCTAGTAGGTCTGTGTTTTTATTCCCATCTTACCCCTAGGTTCTTCATGATCGTTTTTTTCCCCCTTAGATTCCATATATATGTGTTAGCATACGGTATTTGCTTTTCTCTTTCTGACTTACTTCACTCTGTATGACAGACTCTAGGTCCACCCACCTCACTACAAATAACTCAATTTTGTTTCGTTTTATGGCTGAGTAATATCCCGTTGTATATATATGCCACATCTTCTTTATCCATTCATCTGTCGATGGAAACCTAGGTTGCTTCCATGTCCTGGTTATTGTAAATTGTGCTGCAATGAATCTTGTGATACATGACTCTTTTTGAATTATGGTTTTCTCAGGGGTTATGCCCAGTACTGGGATTGCTGGGTCGTATGGTAGTTCTATTTTTAGTTTTTTAAGGAACCTCCATACTGTTCTCCATAGTGGCTGTATCAATTTACATTCCCACCAACAGTACTACTTTTTTTAAAGATGTTTTTGAACATTTTTATTATGAGGACAGATGTTTTGTTGTTCTACTCAGAAAACCAATGCTCACAAATCTGATTTGTCTAAGCAGCTGGAGCTGAAAATATCCAAAGCAGAAAGGAGAAGGGCTGGAGCCTAGAAAACTTGTGAGGTTGAGGGTATATTTTAGGTTCTGCATTGCTCTTCACACATCCCCTCCCCTCACCTAGAGTGACGGTGCTCTCGCCATCACACATAGCCTCCTCTATAACCTGGTGTCCTCTCTACATTTTTACCTCCTCATGTACTGCTCTGAGGAAGGGAGCTGCTAAATTCATCAGAAAATGATGGATAAAGCTAAACATTTTCTCTTCCTAAGGAGGGTGGTTGAATTTTAATAATTTAATGTGTATTACAAACTTCTTGACACTGTGCTAAATATTAAATTTAATAAATTTAATTAAGTTTAATCTGTGATAATCCAATAAGGTAGGCATTGTTATTATTAGCACCACCCTCATTTTATAAATTTGGGAAAATGGGCTCAGAGAGATTGAACAATTTTCCCAAGCCCACCAATCTAATAAGTAGTACAGATATGATTGGAATATAAGTCTGACTGAATCTTAAGTGTGTGTTCTTAACCAATACTACAGTATTTTGGCTTTAAACCAAAAAGACAAAGCACTAACTGCAATTTAGGTATCAGCAAACTGGATGAGGGAGATATCTGTGGGGTAGTGAGGAACAGGGAAGAAGACAGAAGTGTCTTCATGATATCCCTATAATCACACCATGAATTAGGCTGCCTATTCCACTCACTACTCATCCACTCACTACTCATAATGATGAAGAACGGCTCTTCCAAGCCCAGTGTCTCTCAGTCTATATCATTACTGAATGGGTGAAAATATCATTGTTCTATCCTGTGCATGAAAAATGCAAGCTGGTTCTAATACTAAATCATACCCTTTTGGAGAAAAGGGAAAAGGAAATTTTTCTCTAGAGAATTGTTAGCATATGTCCCAAGGGGTTTAAATCTGTATACTACTTGATACTAACCTTTGATTTGTTAGCACCCTTTGAAAGTGAATAAACATTGCTCAGTTGGTACAACAGAATCCAAAAGTGTACTAAAGTTTACTCTTCTTAACTTGTGGGTTCTACCCACTTTGACCATTGTGCCATGATCAGTTTGCAGGTGAATGAAATAGTCCCAATTCCCAGAAGAATATATTGAATTCTGAGTTGGGTGATATAGCCATTAATTTGGGGATCTTAAATTATATTGGTCTTGCATTAGTAATGGGAAAAGACAACTGGCTTTTTATCTTCATGGATCTACTAACAGAAAAAAGGTTGCTAATATACGTGCCATTTAATAGCCTTACTTTATTAGATGGTAATTTTTAACAACTTTTATTTCTCTCAAACTTCTGAGTTTATTTCAATGGATTCTGCCCCAATACAAATTTCACAAGTTCTGTTTCTCCCTTCCCCCAAGTATTTCCTATTGAAGGAGGCAAGTTGGAAGAGGATCTTAGTATGTTAACCATGTTGTACCCTTAATCCCCTTAGCCAAACTTGAGCCCCAAGTCTCACTCACACCATCTTTTAGTCACAGGAAAACGTACTCCTTGGTGTTTTATTTAACAATACCACCCATTAAATTTGTGCAAAGTAGCATTTTCAGCAACGTTTCTGGGTTTCTCAGGAGATATATATATATATATATATATATATATATATATATATATATATATATATATATATATATATATATATATATATATAATTTTTTTCCCTCACAATATTAGCCTCTATGCTCAAATCTGTCTTACAATATGACATGATTTCTCAAGTAACACTGGTTATTAGAGATTTTCTGTTTACATTTACAAACACACACTCACACAGTGAATTTTCCTTTGGGGAACTTTTCAAAAGTATTTCCATAGGCCTGTCTGGCTACCAAATTACTTTTTAAATTTTTTTGCTTACTGGGCTAGGATTTGGCTTCCTTGGGTCTATGCCCTCGGCTTGGAATGTAATCTCATTTATGCAAATGAGGACCCCAACTAATGAGAGATTTTTTTGTTTAGGATGAATATTCTTCAAATATTAAGTATTTTAAATTTATAGATTAAAATTAAATTTAAGTAATATTAATTATTTTTTCAAGTGTCTTTAGAACAAACTACTTTGCTGTGAGAAGAAATCCTCAAGCTCATCAACACAAATACTATATTTTATTGATTTCTAAAGAAAAAAAGTATTTTCTGGTTCATTTAATGCAGTTTCACTCTGACATATTGCTGTTTGTACTGTTACAGGATGTATGTATTGTTATAGGATCAGGATAAACTAGGTTGCAGTGAAAGGAATATGCTCCCTAATTATGTCTTTGTTTTTCTCTAAACACGTAGTTGGAATACATCACCTTGGTGTCTAAATGTTTACAGAAATTCTGATGGGGAAAAATGTCATTCTATTTTGTTTTTATTTTCAACTTGAATTGAGAGATTTTTAACATCTTCATTTTATTTAATTTTTTTTTGCTGCCACGGTCAATTTCTATATGAACTATTGGGTCACTTGGCTGTTAGTAGTGTGATGACAGCATTTTTATGAGGAAAGGAAGGGTCCTGCTAACCTCCACCATATGGGTACCGGCATGTCGTTAGTTAGATGGCCTTAGAAGGTGAAATGAGAGGCTTAGCTCTGTATTTGGTATCACTGGGGACACCCATTTAAGGATGAGTAGCTTTATGTAAATGGTTATTATGTGTTTGCTACATTCTGTTTAACACTCTTCTCCTTTTGAGTAAAAGAGTTGCCTTAATTCTCAGGTCTTCCTGATTGATTCATGCTTGATTCAATATCTTGCCCTATTATGAAGAAATGTCATTATGTTTTGTATTTTTAAACAAGAAACTCATACTGTATTTTTTACGTGATAGGGAGTTCAGTACTTGCAAAGGCTGGAGTGAGTATAGGTTGACAAGAGACAAGAGTAGAGCAGGAAGAACATTAATCCTGTGTTTGGTGACATTAGGTCTGCTCTTTGACCTGGAAGCTACCTACTAATATTTCCACCCTCCTGGACACTCCTTTTGCTCTTCTTTCTCTGCAAGTGCCAAAAAAATGTGTTGCTTATGTATGGTGTTGTGGACAGCAGGTGGGAAATGTATGTTATTGAGAGAAACATTGCCCCCTGAGACGTGATTAGTATTGAATTTATGTTATTGCCTAATGCAATACTTTTAATTGTATTATTATTGTTGTATTTGTTGTCTAATGTAGTTTATCAACTTTAAAATGGCCCTGTTTCTCAGCAATTCGTATTTCACTATGTGTAGATTCCATGGTATAAGTTGAAAGATGTTGAAATCCCTCCCTGTTCCCCATTGTCTCTGTAGTCAGCCTGTGCCAGTGTCTGAAGTTCCCAACTTAGAGTATCCTTTCATCCCTTGGATCAAGTCTTTGTCGAAGTCTCCTGCTAAAATATATAGATACATGGGAGTTAATAAATCACCCTGAGCCTTTAATTCCTTAGCTTATATGAATTTACAAGATTATATCTAGTAGAAAACAGGCTGCTAAAGGAATATGACACAGGATAAGGAAGTTTAAATAGGAAGAAATGGGGGAGCAAATATTTTGAATATTTCTGGAAATTGGGCAGCAGGTTGGATTAAATCAACAATTTTGCCTGTTGATCCCAATTAAAGGTACATCAAGTGGCCTAACCCTACCTGCATAGTAGTATATTACATTAACATTGCCTATCTCAATGGTTTCCACATTGTTATTGTTGCTGTTGTTGTTTGTTCTTATTTACCATCTTTTTTCCCCTTTTTCCCACCTTGCAAACCATGTTGGAGCTCTGTCTTTCCTTTTTAGTCTCTCTCCTTTTCAAAGACTCATTTGAATTATCTTTTGAAGGCCATTTAAATCTGTTAAATTCATCTTCTTTCTAAATGATTTCTAACTGAAATTTCTAACATGTGGTTGGAACTTGTTTACTGATAGGTTAAGGCATTCAGATAAAAACTGAGAAAATTACTTTATTCTGTTTCTTTTTTTTAAAAAAACTACCTTTTTTGCAATTTTTAAAGCATTCAAGGACCAACAGTGGATTTTCTTAATTTTCTCTTTTACTTCCAAACAAGGGACATTCTGTCTGCTATCCTTTTTAATTTACTGCAGTGAAAGCTACAGGAGATATTAACTATCTCTGCTCCAAGGTTAACATCTTTCCTCCAATCAATAGAACTCACAATAATCAGGCTTACATTGTAGTTTCCAGTTTCTCACATTTTAGCTTCCAAAGCTTTTTGGGTGGTGCTTTAAAAAAATTTTTTTATTGGAGTACATAGAGTTGGTTTACAATGTTGTGTTAGTTTCAGGTGTACAATAAAGTGAATCAGTTGTGTGTGTGTGTGTGTGTGTGTATATATATATATATATATGTATATACATTCCAGAAATATCTTATAAAGGATTTTATATTTAGACTTCAGTTTATTGTTGGGAATACTAATACCTGCCTTGTGGGGTTATTGTGGGAATTAAAGGAGATAATGTATGTGAAAGCATTTTGTAATCACAGAAATGTAATTCTGAAAGTCTACCTGCCAGCCTCAAAAACGGCCAGAAAAACCCTTTATGGTTCTCTTTCCTTTGGCTGAGAATCTCTGAATGAGCATTAGTCCTAGAATCAGGCTATCTTGGTTCTACTTTCTGTCACTTTCTAGCTGTGTTATCATTTGACGAGTCACTTAACTTCTATGGGCCTTGATTTCTTCTTCTATAAAACAAAGATAATATCTACCTATCATAAGTATTGAGAGGATTAAATATGATGATATGAAAAATGCATGCACAGTGCTTGGAACACAGGAAGTACTTAATACATTGTAGGTCCCATCCCACTGGTACCATTGTAGGTAACCATTAAAAGCATGAAGAAAAACTTTGTCAAAGTCGAACCTCTACTTTGTCTTACTTGTTGAATCCCACCTTTTCAAAATGGTAAGATCCCCTAAATACTTTCTTCTGGATTTGTGGTTTGGTTAAGATGATGATTACCGAGGCATGTTTACAGTGAAATCTGGAATGATCAGTCTACAGCATTGCTCAGTCCTCCTTGTGCAGTTCCATGAGAGACCCATACTTGTTGGAAGAAACTAACCTTCACAGAGAGAAGAATATGTTCTTTGGTTAAGGTTACAGGAGTAGCTATACACTCCTATGAAAAGGCTCCAAATATATGCATTGGCACCTCTGATAACCTTTTCTCTGTATGTTGACGTTTCTGTTGCCTTTGTATAGTCCTTAATGTTTTAACATGTTTAGGCAAAGTTGATAGGCCATTTCCTAGCAAAGTAGGACTTAGCTAAAACAGAGCCTGGTGGTTTCCATATGTGGACCTTAATACATGAATTATTTTCCAAGATTTGCTTTCAGAATGCTTGACAGGCACATAAATTTACTGATATCAACCTCATCTGTCATTATAATTAAAAAATGAGGCTTTCATGTCTCAATGATATTCTTGACTTTAAAACTAGGCATTATATTCCAAGTATCCCATATGCTCTAGATTTCTTTTGTCTTTTAAGACACTCATGGAAGCTCTGCCAGAATTAAGAGGCTGTCAAAGTTCTATTACAAGCATGGTTTAATTACTGATGTAGGGCAAGGGTAAAGAACATATCATAGATGTTATGGCCAAAGCTGAGCCTTCCTACATTGCAGCCCCAGTTATAAACATTTTTCTGTGATGCATATAAACATTAGTGACTTACATGTCTATCCACCTTTTAAACATAGATCCAAGGGCTTCTGCAAAGCAACTAAGTGGAGGTGGCAAACTTAACATGCAGAAGTATACAGAAAGATTGATTATGGGGTCTTTTGAATATTTTCCCTTAAATATCCCAAGGAATTCATAGACTCTTAATCCCTAAAAAGGATCCTGTCAAGTTTAACCAAACCCAAGGAATTATTCGGGCCCCAGCTCAGTGGATACAACAATGGACATATTCCAGGTTGAGACTGGAATTGATATGGGGGTAAAAGGAATGTGAACATGTTTTGTTCATTTTCCTTTCCTTCTATCACACAGACATGTTTGTTCCCCACTCTCATAGGAGGGTCATGCAGAGGGAAAAAAAAAGAGTGGGAGAGAGATAAAGCAAGGGAAAAATGTGTGTGGGGGAACCAAGAAGGCAAAAATGGAGAAAATGTCAAGATAAAACTAAACAGGGTGTTGCATTGGGTTTTGTGCAGCAAAAGAAAATGAAAGGTGGAACCAGAAACTCCAAGAGACCAGAGTGGTCTTAAGGGTGTATCTGGCAAGAGGTTAGTTAGCTTAGGGAAGGTTCTGGGAATCTGAGCTCAGATTTTTATATAGGATTGGACTCACCCATTAAAATCATTTTCTTTTCACATTTCTGGTATCCACTCAGCTGAGTTTATTGAAGCAGCCATTTGTATAATCAAGGTCATAGTTTTCACTGTTAGACATTTATTTCCTTTTGTACTGTGCTTACCTATGCAGATTATCAATGTGTCAATTACAACATCTTGATCAGCCTAAAGAGGATAAACCCCATTGCACCCAAAGAAAATTGGGGTGGTTACCATCACTGTACCTTTGGAAATAAAAAAGAGTCATGTATGCTACTCTCAAGAAATTTACAATCCAGCTGGTTTTCTCCCAGTAGTTTAGCAGCTTGTAGAATCCCCTTGATATCTCAGTTCTTATTGGCTAGGTTATACCATAATAATATGCCAAAATCACGGTGCTTAAAAATGGCTGACATTTGAGCTGGATTTCACACTCATCTGTGTGGAAGCTTGATTCCTATTAAGTAAGAGGTTGTGAAATATATGGAAAATAGGAGGTACTTGCCCTCATACAGATCAAAAGATTAGGTTGATTGACACTCTTCAAGCAGGGTTGTACCATTTACTATCTTTTTTCTTTTTTCCACCCAACCTAAGTGGTTTCGTAACTCTTCAAAAGTTACTTAACAGAGACTGAGCATTAAAGCCCTCATCTGTTTAATGGGAGTAATATTATTTACCTTACAGGGTAATTATGAGAATCGATGGGATAAAAATACGTAAATTGTCTGTGGTAGAAACCATGAATTGTTTCCCCAAATTCTGCACTATCCTTCTTTCTTTATTGCAGAATGGGTAATTTTATTTTGCCACATGCCCATCTAGAATAAAGACTTCAACTCCCAGTCTCTTTTGAATCTGGGTGTGGCCATGTGACTAAGTTCTGACCAAAGCAATTAGGTTGGAGAAGAAGAAACTGACAAGGAACAGGGAGCAACCTCCAGCCAACTGCCAGGAAAGAACTGAATCCTGCCAACTGTGAGTTAGCTTGGAATCAGATTTGTCCCCAGTCAAACCTTCATATGAAACACAGTCTCAGCCAACACCTTGATTGTAACTTTGTGAGAGAATGTGAGACAGAAGTTGCAACTAAGCCATGCCCAGATTCTTGACCCACAGAACTGAGTCATTTTAAATTGCTAGATGTTGGGATAACGTATAATGCAGCAGTAGGAAATTGGGACAGGGATAAATTATGAATGGAATATGTGAATTCCAGAAAGTGTCCTTAAGGAGACAGAGTGTGCCCTTCTTCAGTTCCTTTGTCTTGATAGCTGGAAGAAGTATACAATGACTGGAACTATAGCAGCTATTTTGAACAGTGAAGTGAGAACAGAGCAGAGCAGCAAGTAAACAGGGAACTGGATTCCTGACATTATTATGTAAAATACTGCTATAGATCATCTGTATCTATCTAAACAACAGAGAGAAAAATATCAACTTTTTGTTTATTTTATTTTGTTTATTTTGATTTTATTCTTGGGTCTCCTGTCACTTGAAGACAAATCTAGTCTTAACTAATAGGGGTGTCTGATACTACTCTTTAAACCTGATAAATATTTAATAAATACTAGTTTCCTTTCTTTGCATTAAAAGGAATAAAATACCTAGGAACATATTTAACCAATGAGGCAAAAGACTTCTCCACTTAAAATTATAAGACATTAATGAACGAAGTTTAAGAAGACACAAATAAATGGAAATATATTCCATGCTCATGGATTGGAAGAATTAATAATGTTAAAATATCTATACTACCCAAAGTGATCTACAGATTCAGTGCAATTCCTATCAAAATCCCAATGACATTTTTCACAGAAGTGGAAAAAAACAATTCTAAAATTTGTATGGAACCACAGAAGGAACCAAATAGTTAAAGCAATCTTAAGAAAGAAGAGCAGAGCTAGAGACACACACTCCCTGATTTCAAACTATACTACAAAGCTATAGTAATTAAAACAGTATGGTTTGGGCATAAAAACAGACTCATAGATCAGTGGGACAGAATAGAGAGCTAAGAAAAAAAACCCACATATATACAGTCAATTTATGATAAAGAAGCCAGGAATATACAATGGGAAAAGGACAGTCTCTTAATTAAATGGAGTTGGGAAAACTGGAGAGTTGCATGCAAAAGAATAAAACTGGACAAATACCTAGCACCATATACAAAAATTAACTCGAAATGGATTGAAGATTTGAATGTAAGACCTTACACTATTAAACTCCTAGAAGAAAACACAGGCAATAAGCTCCTTGACGTCAGCCTTGGTGATGATTTTTTTGAAACTGACAACAAAAGCAAATGGAACAAAAGCAAAAATAAATGGGTAGGACTACATCAAACTAAAAAGCTTTTGCACAGCAAAGGAATAATCAACAAAAAAGGCAACGTATTAAATGGGAGAAAATATTTGCAATTCATAAATCTGATAAGGGGTTAATATCCAAAATATATAAAGAACTCATACAACTCAATAGCAAAAACTCAAAAAATCTGATTTTAAAATGGGCAGAGGATCTGAATAAACATTTTACCAAAGAACACTTTCAGATGGTCAACAGGTACATGAAAATATGCTCAACATCACTCATCAGAGAAATGTGAATCAAAACCACGAGATATCACCTCACACCTGTCACAACGGCTATCATCACAAAGACAACAAATAACAAGTGTTGGCAATGATGTGGAGAAAAGGGAGCTCTTTTTAATTTTTTTAAAACATCTTTATTGGAGTATAATTGCTTTACAATGGTGTGTTAGTTTCTGCTGTATAACAAAGTGAATCAGCTATATATACACATATATCCCCATATCCCCTCCCTCTTACATCTCCCTCCCACCCTCCCTATACCACCCCTCTAGGTGGTCACAAAACACCGAGCTGATCTCCCTGTGCTATGCGGCTGCTTCCCACCAGCTATCTATTTTACATTTGGTAGAGTATACATGTTCATGCCACTCTCTCACTTTGTCCCAGCTTACCCTTCCCCCTCCCCGTGTCCTCAAGTCCATTTTCTTCATCTGCATCTTTATTCCTGTCCTGCCCCTAGGTTCTTCAGAACCATTTTTAATTTTTTTTTTAGATTCCATATATATGTGTTAGCATATGGTATTTGTTTTTCTCTTTCTGACTTCATTCTGTATGAGAGACTCTACAAATAACTCAATTACAAATAACTCAATTTCATTTCTTTTTATGGCTGAGTAATATTCCATTGTATATATGTGCCACATCTTCTTTATCCATTCATCTGTCGATGGACATTTAGATTGCTTCCATGTCCTGGCTATTGTAAATAGTGCTGCAATGAACATTGTGGTACATGACTCTTTTTTTTTTACATGATTCTTTTTGAATTATAGTTTTCTCAGGGTATATGCCCAGTAGCGGGATTGCTGGGTCATGTGGTGGTTCTAGTTTTAGTTTTTTTAAGGAACCTCCATACTGTTCCCCATAGTGGCTGTATCAATTTACATTCCCACCAACAGTGCAAGAGGGTTCCAAAAAGTCAACTCTTGTGCACTGAAGATGGGAACATAAACTGGTGCAGCCATTATGGGAAACAGTATGGACATTCCTCAAAAAATTAAAAAATAGAACTACCATATGATCCAGAATTCTACTTCTGGGTATTTATCAGAAGAAAATAAAAACATTAACTCAGAAGATATTTTCACCCTCATGTTCATTGCAACATTATTTACAGTAGTAAAGATATGAAAATAACCTAAATGTCATGGATAGATGAATGGATAATGAAAATGTTACACACATACACAATGGAATATTATTCAGCCATAAAAAGAATAAAGTCTTGCCATTTGTGTCAACATGGATGGACCTTGAGGGCGTTATGCTATGCGAAATAAGTCAGAGAAAGACAAATACCATATAATCGCACTTATATGTGGAACCTAAGAAGAAAAAAAAACTCAAAGATACAAGGAACATATTGGTGGTTGCCAGAGGCCTGGTGTGAGGCATGCGTTAAATGGATAAAGGGGGTCAAAAGGTATAAATTTCCAGTTAAAAATAAGTAAGTCATGTGAATTTAATGTACATCATGGTGACTATAGTTAGTAACACTGTACTGCATATCTTAAAGTTGTTAAGAGAGTAGATTCTAAAAGTTCTCAAGAAAAATAATGAAACTATGTATGGTTATGGATGTTTACTAGATGTATTGTGGTGATCATTTCAGAACAGAAACAAATATCAAATCATGTTGTACACCTGAAGCTAATAAAATGTTATATGCCAATTATACCTCAATAATTTAGAAAAAGAAATTCTAGTTTTCTTTCTACCCTAAGTGTCATGGAAGAATGAATATAGTATACATTGTGGTGAAGTTCTTGTCTTTCAGGAACATACAGTCTAACTTCAAAATTGTTTTAATGGTTTAGCTAAATTTTTCTCACTAAACTCCATTCCCAGAAGTCTCTCCCTCTTAACATTTAAATATGCCAGATTCTCTAAAGAATGCTGAATCTTTTATGTATTGGGAAAAATTTATTTCATGATAGCAATATTCACCCCTAATTCTATCCATTGGTTAAAAAAATGGAGCTTTCTATATTTTTCTTCTTACTTAACTAAGAATCTTTACATATATAATGAGTTCTGGTTTTATCACTGGCAAATTATATTAATTTACCCAAGTTCCTTACCATCTCGGAGCCTCAGACTCCCCATTGGCAAGACAAAAATAATATTACCCTCCTCATAGTGTAGACTAAATGAGGTAATGCACCTAAAATATTTATCATAGTACTCCACACAAGTAAATGCTATATAAATTCAAGTATCATGTTATTTAAAGTGTTATTATAAATTTCTCTAGGGCAAAATTTTTGAGTTGATCTTGGCCTTTTTTAAATTAATATATTGACTCTGAGGTCCTCTGGAGACAATGCTTAAACCTGAAAGAATGAGTCTGATATTGAAATACTCAGGTACTAAGGCAGACTAATAGGGTGGATTTTTTTGTTTTGTTTTGTTTTTGGTCAGGGGGTGAACTTTCCCAAACATCCATCAAATTTCTCTCCATGAAGGAAGGTACCATCTATTCTTATGTCTATGGCAGGCCCAATAACAACAGATGATTACCTTTTTTTTTTTGAAGAACTTCACAGGTGGAAACTTTTTCCACCCTACCTCACCTTTATTCAATATTCCATTATGTTTTCCTGTCCCTTAGCTCTTCAAGAAGCTCCTCCTTAGGTCTTGATTTGTATACCTGGACTCATAGAAAGACCTAAATACCTAGAAGTTTCTTCACTAGCTGACCTTTGGTATCATTTACAACTTATACAATGTATATATTTAAGGACAAAATGGAGCTCAAATTTTGGTCTCTCTGGATTTTATGTGCTTTTGGCCGTGGGGCTCATCTGTGGGATAATTAATTTTGGCAAATATTTGCTGGCCTGGTTTTCTGGAAGTAGGAGATTGTCATTAATCTGGTCCCAGGTTCTTATGAATTTCTCTATGCTGCTCATCCAGCTGCTTTGGCTTGCCAGAGTGTCCTCAATACTAAAATTTTCATACAAAGCTCTGTGCTCTCCACCCCGCTCAAGCAGCTTAGTTCCCTCAGGAGTGTGCTCAGAATTGAAATCACTGGAAAATTATTGTAGCTCTAATTGATGATAAAGAAATCCTGAGCTGGCCCCAGGGTTTAACAGGATCAGATATTTTATAAAAATGAGCTTTTGACATAACAAATAGCATCTATAGGCTTTAATGTTAATGAAGAAGTACATTCTTCATAGAAGATAAAGATGTTCTAACTTGTCATCATGAGATTTCAGTGTGGTTTTGCTTCTTTTTCTGGCTGTGTAGCTAGATATGGTTATACGCTTTACTCTCCTTTCGAGGATTTGGGTTGAGTGTGTGTGTGTGTGTCTGTGTGTGTGTGTGTGTGTGTGTGTGTGTGTATACATCTCCTTATCTCCAGAATGAAGTAAGCAGACTTTTTTTTTTAGAAAGTGTGATACTTGTGACTTACTGATATTCATGGTTTTTAACCAGTGGTGCTAAATGTCTGCAGATTTTAATGCTCTAGGCCAGAGACCAACGAAATTTTCCACTAGTTGATGTGATTGCCTGCCAGAGTGTATTTGGAGTCGATTTTCTCTCTCTGTCTTGTATTGTGGCATATCCTACCTTATTCACACCCACTTGGATGGCCATAACTTAAAAAAAAAAAAACTGAAAACAGTAAGCGTTGGTGAGGATGTGGGGAAATTGGAACCCTCATATATTGCTGGTAGGAATATAAAGTGATGCAGCTGCAGGAAAACAGTTTATCAGTTCCTCAAAAAGTTAATCATAGAATTAATATAGAACCCAGCAATTCCACTCCACTCATAGATATATACCCAAAAGAATTGAAAATGGGTGTTTAAGCAAAAAGCCTATACATGAATGTACATAGCAGCACTATTCACAATAACCAAAAGGTGGAAACAACCCAACCCAAGTGTCCATCAGCTTATGAGGAGATAAACAAAAGTGGTATATCCATATAATGGAATATTATTCAGCCATTAAAAGGGGTGAAGTACTAATACATGCTACAATATTGCTGAACATTGAATATGTGATGCTAACTGAATTATGCCAGACACAAAAAGTCATATATTGAATGATTCCATTTATATTAAATATCCAGAATAGGCAAATACATAGAGCCAGGAAGCAGATTGGTGGTTGCCAAGGGCTGGGTAGAGGAGGGAAGTAGTAGTGATTGCTTAATGGGTATGGAGTTTTCGTTTGGTGTGATGAAAATGTCTTGGAACTAGATAGAGGTATTGGTCACACACACAACATTCTAAATGTACTAAATGCCACTTAATTGTACACTTTAAATGGTTAATTGTATGTTACATGAATGTAACCTCAAAAATTTTTTTAAAAATTTTATCTTATTGGTTTATCAAGGAACTCTACTGGCTTCTTTAGTAGGCTATCACATTCATGTTGCTTTTGTGGAAATGTGTGTTATAGCAGTGAGGTTCACATTTTGCACTCTGAAATGAATTGGGTTTTAGAGGGCAGAAGATACAGAAAAAGACCTCTTTGAGGTAAAGGTATATATTTTTAAAAAACAGTATTAGCCAGTTGAGAGCCCCAATGTCCAGTTAAAAGGCTCTTAAAGTCATCTGGGTCAACCTAATCCCTAATTATAACTCTCTTGGGTGCCATAGGTCATGGCTATTGAAAATAAATGAGTCTAGCTGAAACACTAACTTTCTTCTGTTTAACTTGTAGCATGTTATGCTTCAGCAACAATATCCTGTTTGCACATCTCCAGATATGAATTTTATTTAATTTCTTGTTCTCTTTGTATTTTCTGTACATTTTCTTTGGAATGTTCTTCTTCTCCTTGGTCACCTGGCACAATTTTACTCTTCTTTTGAGACCTAAGTCAAAGTATCACCTCCTCAAGAAGACCTAGGTAGAATAGCAGAAGGAAAAACTAATATCATGTACATACTTCTATTAGTCCACTTAGGACAGGTAATTATAATTGCATGCTTGAATTTCTAACTCCCGCAGTAGACTGAGTTCCTTAAGAACAGGAACCTTATCCACTATGCTCTCTGCTATGTTTTTTCTGCCTGGGAAACTGCAGGGCCTATAAGAGGAATTCATAAATGTATGTTAAGTCATTTAATTATGCAAAAGACAGTATGATGTTGGTTTTCTTGGAGGCAGAAAAATAATGAAAACACCCTTGGAAATCTAGTAATATCTGAGAGTGATCTCAGCTGCCATAGAATTATTTTTGAGAATTTTAGCTTCAAGGAATCCTGTCTCAAAGCCTTAATCATCTATCCCCTCCCAAGATATAATGTCTCTGCTGTTTTGTTCCCAGCTTCTCCAGTTCAGAAAGGTTCCTGATTATTTGTGCTGGCAAGAGTATTTCCTGTAGATGCTCTTAATGTAAAATACAGCATTCTGAGATCATGGGATCTACACCGAAGAACTTTTTTTCTACTTGTATCTGCTGCCATGGCTCAATTGTTCTGAAGACTTGGACACTTCTTTTGTGACCTGATTTTCTCTAAAAAAGACAACTCCCTCATCCCTAGAGCCCTTGAAGGTCTCTAGAAGCTTTAGCGAGGCAGATGAGTCCGCCAACCCCAGCACTCTGCCAGTTTCCATCCTGTACATGTTTTTAACCCTCAGGGTAGAGTGAATGCCTGGAGATATTCTTTCATAACATTTGTTTGGCAAGAAAAATAGAAAAAAATGATAGCAGCCAAGGGTCACAGTTTCTACATTCTGCAAGAATATCTTTAAGCATACTCTGCTTTTATTTTTGTAAAGTAAAAAAGCTCATTTTTGTAACCACTCCTTGCATTCTTTTTTGTTTTGTTTTGTTCCTGGGATGGGACTATCACAGCTCTAATTTTAGATTGCTTGTATCATTTGTATTTTTGTTTTACTTGAAAGTGTTATGCTATACTCCCTACCTTTTCTCTTATTATGCATCTCATTCTTCCCATATTTAATTTTTAACTTCTAGAGGAGGCACTCTTAATAAGGGATCACTGGCCCTTAATGGCACACATAGATGGGCTTCTGGAAATACATGAAGCCTCTCAGATTTGTGAGAGGCTTATATATATTTGTATATGTATATATACAATATGTATATTGTATATTTGTATATGTGTGCATTTTTTTGAGGAATCAAATTCATAAATTTCGCCAGATTCTCAACATGGTCTATGAGCCAAAAATATGTTCAGAACTATCACTGTATACAAACCTAGACAAATCTGCCTTAAGAGACTTCTTCAGAAAATAAAGTGTCTCTGGCCTGAAAAGGAGTTTCTTCTCAAGAGGAGCTTTCTTTTTCTTTGGGGAGTTCTCATGAAATGAGACTAGAACTTTCTGGATTGTAAAAAACTGGTTTTGGAATTACACCCTCACACCTAGAGATTGAGTCTCCTTGTTCAAGCTGCTGGAACTTACAGACTACTAGCTGAGCTGTTAGAAATCACATAAAAATCACCAGTTGTAGCTCCTAAAGGAGAAACAGCAAAGGAACTGTTGCTGGACTTATAAATCTTTTTCAAATATTTGAGGTCCAGTTGTTATTTGTAGGTTGCTGGGGAAAATGTTCCAGCATATTAATATCTGTGAATTTATATGTGTAAACCTGTGTACATTTCTTTATCAATCTGCATTTATTCAGCACTCTAAGATGATTTACACCCTCCCAGTCCCTGAATACCCTGAGGACAGAGTGTTACACATACTCCCAATTATTTATGCATAAAAATATGAGGTTTGGCTATTGGACCCACTGACATAGCTAAACATTTTTGGCCTCCTCACAAGGTAAAGAGTGGAGATGTGGCGGTTTGTGGACTTACATTCCATAGTCTGCATTGGTCTGTGGGGGAAATAAAAAGTGGGGAGAAAAAGTTTCTTCAACTTCTTAGGCTACACACTCAGAAACAGTTTCATCCATTGAGGCATAATATCAGAAGTAGGACACTTTCAGGTTTTGTCAACTTGGAGCTCTAATTTCTGCCCTTAAATCATCCCCTTCCCCAATACTATATGCTATGCATATGCTTGCCTTGGTGAGATGGGGGAGGGTTACATATGAAGTGCTTATATTTCATACTTGGTACATTTCTTGTCTAGCATCATAAAAGCAGGGATCATGATTTAAACTTTGCATGCACAATGTTCAGCATATAATAATATCTACTGATTGATTTCAATTTTCATGTTGACTAGTAATTTCTGACCTTTAGTGACTTAAAATGATATCTCTGAGTCCTAGAGATAGGGTGGTTGGACTTTCATTTAAAGGTACAAAACTAAAGGACAGAGATCACCAAATACAGGCATTCTTTTCTTACTGGTGGTCAACTTCGTTTGGATCTAGTTAGATTGGATATAACTAGTTAGACTGGACAAGACTGGAAGCTTCCAGGACTTACTTTCATTCACACAAGCATGACAGATGACCCTTCTAATAGGTGTATTAAAATACAGGGAAAAGAATCCAGTTTCCAAAATTGTTCCACATGGTAAGACCTGTGTTGTTTAGTTCAAGTCAATTTGGCGATGAGCAAGGATGTTTTACAGAAGGGCAAGTCAGATGAACTATTGATTCAACAAACCCTTCTTTTCTGGGAGCTTATTGGCCATCCATTAAAATGTAAGTGCTATGGGGACAGGCATTTGTATTTGTTTTGTTCACTTTAGTGACCTAGTAACTAGAACAGTGCCTGGCAGACAGAGTACTCAATAAAACTTTCCAAGTAGACTGAATTAACAAGAGCTTAGTGAGCAGTAAGTATATGCCTAACAAAGTGGTAATTTCTTTGAAGAAATTATGAAGAAAAATTTAAATATGAAGCACTCCTTATTCTCCATAAATTTAGAATCCACCTGAGAAGATTAAATAAGCAGATATAAAAACAATTACAGAGACGCAAGGGGGAGGAGATATATGTATATATATAGCTGATTCACTTTGTTATAAAGCAGAAACTAACACACCATTGTAAAGCAATTATACTCCAATAAAGGTGTTAAAAAAAACAACCCCCAAAAAACCAACACCGAAAAACAATTACATGCTAAAGCACCCAGACCAAAAACAGATGTTTGAGTTCTGTTTATGGCTCTGCTACTAATATGCTGGGATACCTTGGACAAGTCACTTTATTTGGGGGCAATATCATTTCCTTATTTGGAAAATTGTGGATTACATAAAATTAGAGATTGAAAGTAAGACAGTGCTATATTTACAAATTCAGAGAAACAGGAGACACAGTGGACTTGTAACAGCCAATGAAAGTGTCAGGCAAAAGATGGACTAGAACTTGGCCCTGAAAGATGAATGTCAGTTAATTTTGTGGATGGAAGGATTAAAAGAATTTCAGGAAGAAATACAGTACATACAAAGGCATAGAATAAAATATGAGTTTGATTTAGTTAGGATGTCTTCAATAGTTGAGAATATATTTTGGAGAAGAGGGAGGGATAAAGTTGCCAAGGGGGAGAAGCTCATGTAGTAGGAGGTGCAAAGTATCAGAAAAGAGACTTGGACCCAATTCAGGAGATAAGAATCAGTCATGTATAAAGTGTGTTTGTGTGTGTATATATAGTGCTTATAACAGTGCCTGGCACACAGTGAACTCCATCTATGTCTAAACAATTACGTGCATGTGTATGAAATAGAAGGGGAGGTGGAAGGTAGTAAATAAAAATTGAGTGAAAAGATTAGTCTGACAAGAGTGTAGTAATAGTAGTGTTCAGGGTGGATTAGAAGAGAGATCAGCTAGATGGGTATTTCACTATCTGAACATATAGTCATGGAACTATAATCATAGATCCCAGTTGAAAACATTCTTAGATATCGAGTACTTTAACCTCACACTTAAGGTAGAAATCCTTTCTGCATTCTCCCAGTCTCTGACAGTTTGCAGTGACAGAGTTTACTGTTTTGCAAGGCAGCCCATTCCATTTATGGGTATTTTGTATCCTTAGAGCTTTCTGATCCTAAGCCTAAATTTGCCTCCTCATGACTTCTACTCATTATCTTGGTTCTCCCCTTGGGACTGCACTGAATATGTCTAATTTTGTTTCCACATCATATTCTGGCTAAATTTTCCCTTTTTCAGGAAAAAAACATTTCCAGTTTCTTCAATCATCCCTCCTTGGCATGATTTTAGAAACTTCACCATCTGGACTATCTTATTCTGAAATGTCTTTAGACTGATAGACTTCCCATTAGAATGTGGGTGCCCAGAAATGAACACAGCCTACCAGATGTGGTCTGACTAGTGCTGAGTTCCTCCTTTGAACTGGGCATTCTCTTTGTATTGCTCTCTTCTAACACTGCATTTGCTTTCTAAGAAGCTACATCACACTATTGACTCATTTCAACTTCTTCTGATTGCCTAAAAGCCACAACTATGTAATAGCTTGTTGACCTGGTGAACTTCCTCTTTACTATTTTGGCCTTTCAAACCTGTTGATATCTTGTGAGTAGAAAATCCAGGGGACTAGGCAGGTTGAAAAGCTACTTCCTTCTTAAAAATGTCTAGGTTTGTTGTTATTTGGGGGGAGAAGGGAGTGTTGAGGTATAGTTACAACTCAGTAATTCAAGAGTAGTTGGAAGATCTATCTACTGAATCAGTGAAAAGTCTGAATCACTTTCTAATGTGAAAAAAAATGATGTTTGAAATAACAATAGTAATTGGAATAAAGGCTTTGATATTTTCAAGGAAAGGATGTGTTAGTCATCTTTGAATAACAGGCATGACTAGTAATTAACAGTATCCTACAATACACATATTTCATGTTTAAAATCCTTTAAAATAGTCCCTGTAATGGTCAATGTTGGACATTAATTTGAAGAGCCAACATTTTTTCCCTATACAGCAGAGAGAAAAATATAAGTAATAGCTAACACTTTTATGGCAACTACTATATGTGAGGCTGCCTTCTAAGCACTTGACATGTTCATTTGAACTTCTCAATGATTCCATAATGTGAGCACTATTGTTATAATCACTTCCTCATCTCTATTTTACAGCTGAGGAAACTGAGGTACTGAGAATTTAAGTAACTTCTGCAAAGCCAGTAATTTCAAATATGGAATCTGAATCCAGATAGTCTGGCTCCAGAGTTGGTGCTCATAGTATTTCTCATATACAATCACTCATTTCAATCAGAATAGCAGAATCCAAATAATGATTTACAGTATCTAGAAAATGTCCCCAACTTGCTTGGGCTATGAAGACAAAATTTAAGTAAGTTAAGTTTCTATACTCCATACTAATATATCTTCTCTCCTGCAAATGGTGGTGGTGGTTGTGGGGGAGGAAGTTTTGCAATTGATTCCAGTCCCTTTGTGCATGTAGTATATTTGATTAAACATTTTAAAATCTCACAGATGAATCCACATGACATAAAGATGTTTGAAAAGATTTAAAGTTATATGAATTGGCAAGACATTGGCTGCCCTCCACCTGAAAAGGTGGATGGATGGATAAATATCTTAAGGATCCAGTTTATGAATTGCTGAGAGCATGACTGGAATAGTGGAAAGAGAGGTCAAATAGAAATATTGGATTCTTCTTTTGCCTCTGTCACTAATTAGCTCTCTGGCCTTGGATAAGTCACTTAACCTTTCTGAGTCTCAGTTTCCCCCTCTTTAAAATAAGAGGATTAGATGATCTTTCAGGACTCTTCCAATCCTAACATTCCATGTTTTAAAAGATTAAAGGAAACCAATGGTAGAGAAGTAGAAAAAATGTTTAAAGAACTGCCATGAATGGAGAAATAAAACCTAACCTTGGCCTCGCTAGTTTTAATCATCCTGGGTTGTAACTGGAACTGAAAAACAAAGGAGATCAATGACCCTCATCCTCCACAATGTGACTCAGAACTGGGTTTGCTCACATTAAAAGAAAGGAAAGGGAAGAGAAGGAAAAAACAAATATTTCAACCTAATAAAGCTAATTTCATGTGAATTGGCATCAATGCAAAACAAATTAGATGAGTAGTTTACAGTATATCTCCCATAATAATCTGGCTTGTCTTGAAACGTTGAACTTTTTAAATAAATTTTACTGCCTAGTCTACGGCTTTGTGGTTTCATCGTGCTCAAGGAAAAATGCTGACAACTTGTTTTCTGTTTCCACTGGCAGCATTACTGTTTTTAAATTGAAATGATAAATGGTTGGGTATGGTGCAATGGTAGAACTCTGAATTCTATACTGATATTCTATATTTCTCTTTAATGAATACACTTTAATTCCCTGGTAGGTTTCAACTGTGTTAGACAAAATGGCCATCATGTGATAATTGTAATCAGTGAACAATTATATGTATTTTGGTCCTAATACTTGGGGTTACATCCTAATTTAGGCTTTTTTTTTTCATTATATGAGAGTACTTTCAAGAAGACCAGGGAACTCTGAAGAGAAAATTCCTTTTTGTTTTTTCTACTTGGGGAAACACAGGTGTGCAGAATATTTTTGTACATTTTTTTTATCTGCGACTTTCAAAGCATTTGAGAACAGTTGATTTGTATTTTCTCCACACATATTGCCAAAGACAGTGCTAGAGACCTTGGAAAGATACATTTTGATCTGAAGCAAGATTTTTTTTTGTTTTTATGTATTTTGCCATATACTTATAAAATTGAGCACCTGATAATAAAAACCAACTCCCCAAATTTGAGCTTAGTCCTTTGATGCCTTATTTGAGTCTTTGGGGGAAAGCTTAAACCTTTACATCTTCATCTGTCAAATGAGCTGATCCAAGCCCCAAACAACATTATGCTCAATGTTTTTTAACTACTGTGGAAGATGGAACAAAGGCAGCTATTTGTGTTAAGTAGTGTTGTTTATATTGACAAAATTATTCATAGGTGAAGCATATCCATGTTGGGTCCTCTGCTTGGTGTCCACCTAAGTCTTACTCCTATCTTCAGCATAATCCCAGCATTTCCTGTGTACCCAGGGCTTTCATGAATTCCAGAATCCTTTCTATTTCCAGTCTCTGTCTCCTTCCACCTTTATGAAAATGTATACATTAATTGCCTCATAATTATAGGCTTTTGTATTCCATGTCACTTGAGCAAGTCGCTTAGTTTCTGGGCCTCAGTTTTCCCATAAGTAAAATAAAGGGGTTGAAATAGATGAACTTGAAGGCCCCTGTTCAACTCTAAAATTGTATGAGTTAATACCTGTGTTAATGTGGTATCTAGTAAATGTGCTTTACTTCCTGATAGAAGAGTTTGGTAGAATCATAAAGGCCAGATTGTGGCAACTCCCTGGGAATATTATGATTTAACCTAGTTAAAATTATTTAGAACACCAATGATAGGCATTTCAGGGACTTCCTCATGGTTTTTGATTTCCTTAAAATCACATTCCATAAATGGCTACCTATTTTGTTTATAGTCAACTCCTTTTGTTGGTTTTCAGGTAGCAAATATCCAGTCATTTCATAACCAGAAGAAAAGATTTATATGTATTCTTTTGGACTTAACTCCTTATTTAGTTGAGTTCAGATCCTCTTAGGGAAATAAACAATATTTCTGAAGTTTCTTTAGCAAACTGTCCTTTACTGTTGGTATCATCCCAGCTGCACTTTCCCAGATAGTTCATTATGATCAACTCTTCCAAAATATTGTCTCACTCTGAAAAGCATCACTTCTCACAAATGCTACTCATGAATCAGATGTCTTTTTTAAGTTAAAAAAAAAACTCCTCTTGAAAACAGCTCATCTAGTGATATTATCAACAATATTCCTAATAAACTTTGGTGCATTTTAAATTTCTATGACAAGAAAGTAGTTCAATTTTGCCCAGGTTAAGGAAATAGACAAACCATGGTGGAATTTTTTTTTCTTTTGGCTTCTTTTTCTTTTAAAACAAAGAACAAAATGACAAATCCAAAATCTGAGACATCTGGATGTTTCCCATCATGTGGCTTAAGCATCTGCATTTTTTCACTTCTCATCCAGATGTTTTGGTCTTATGTAAACCTAGCTAAAGTGAAGGAGAATATCAAGCAATCATCTGGGGACTTTGATTAACATGACTGAAAATCTGAATAATCCATGTTCTGAGAGTCCTGTTTTTTGTCTAGCTCAGAACACATTATTAATGAGGTCAAAGTTACCATAGGTTTGTTCCTTGTATGGGCCAGTTAGCTCTGATTTGTTCCATGACCACAGAATGCACCTCTAGCCTCAGCCAGCTGTCTGGAAAATGAGTGTCCTTGGTCCTACATGCAGTCATGCAAGAAACTGAATAGCTGATCTCTACCAATTGGAAAGTAAAATAAAAATGCGTTTCCTATGGATGGTGAGTCAGTGGTGCCATTTTTGTATGAAAATAATTATAATTATAATATTAACTCTTATATAGTGACTATTTTGTGTCAAACACTGTTCTTAGCACTTTACATGCTAAGAACATTAAATCACAATGTTCACAACAACCCTGTGTGTATTATTATTATTCTCATTTTACAGGTGAGGAAATAGGGTCACAGAAAGTTAAGTAATTTGCCCAAGTTGAAAATGGATGACATTCTCATTTTTCTGTTCATTTTCCCACATTCCCTCTGTCAAGAATGTTGGGTCACAATGTACTGACTGTCTAGAAAATATGTCAAAAGAAGAGAGAAACTTGGATATTTTTGCATAGTGAATTAATTGGTGGACCTGCTATTGTGGCACGCCAGTTGCCCAGTAAAGGAGGTTAATCTAATTCCTATTCTTCCACCCAATATGATAATTATCAGCATAAAAGTACCCTTTGCAAAAAAGAAAGACAATGTTTTTGTTGGCAATAAGTCAGTATATAAAGTATATATTTAAGAAACAGGACTATGTGGTTAGGAGCAATGAACTACATTGGGTGGCCTCATAGAACTAAATTGTCTGAATGTTCTGAGGAAGAATGATTTCTTTGACTGGCAAAATGCTTAAGAAACTTTGATCTCCAACCACAAATTGACTTAGAATCCTAAAATTCTAGACCTAGACAGGATGTAAAGAGATAATCTGTTTATCTTTTTTTAAAATTGTAAACAATAAATTACTTGTTGAAAGAAGCAAAAGAAAAAAAATCCTCTTATATTTTTAAGGACTCCAGGAATTAAAAGTTCACAGATGCTCTCAAATTTATTTGTCCATTTATCAAGAAATGTGATGTGAGCGCCTACTCTGTGACCAGCACTGTTACGTGTGCTTGGATTATAACAAGGAATAAGACATGACCATTGATCTTCAGAAACTCTTCATCTAGTCTTGTGTTTTCTGCTTTAGAAAGTAAAGGCTCTCCTTCCTATAACTTTCCTGCCTATTTTAAAAAAATTAATTAATTAATTAATTAATTAATTATTTTTTGGCTGCATTGGGTCTTCATTGCTGCGCACCAGCTTTCTCTAGTTGCGGCGAGTGGGGGTGACTCTTCATTGCGGTGCGCGGGCTTCTCATCGCGGTGGCTTCTCCTGTTGCAGAGCACGGGCTCTAGGCGCATGGGCTTCAGTAGTTGTGGCACGCAGGCTCAGTAGTTGTGGCTCACAGGCTCTAGAGCACAGGCTCAATAGTTGTGGCACACGGGCTTAGTTGCTCCGTGGCATGTGGGATCTTCCCGGACCAGGGCTCGAACCTGTGTCCCATGCATTGGCAGGTGGACTCTTAACCACTGTGCCACCAGGGAAGTCCCTTTCCTGCCTATTTTTAGTTTCATCTTCTAGCATTATGGAAAAGAATTGCTCAGCATCTTACTAATGGAGACTATGTTCATTAAGCTACATTTCCTTTCCCTTCTGGGCAATGCTAGACTACATTTCCTACCCCCTAAACTCTCTCCCCCTCTCCCCCCTCTTGGTATATGAGTGGTTTTTATGGGCCATTTGGTACCAGCTTCCATGCCCTCTTTCTTTACTAATCTACTGGCTAAATGGTGAGGATTCCTTGGACCTAGAGGATATCAGAGAAATAAAATGGAGAAACCTTATCTCTGACTGTGGAGCAGAGCCTCTCCTCACAACCCCATCTAATCCTCATTGGACTGATTTGAGAAAACAATACATGCAGGATTTGGGTTATTGACCTTAACAACAGTTATCTATTCTTACTAATACAATGTCCCTTATAAAATTTCTTCATACTTTAAAATATGGTAATCACTCTGCCTTCAATTTTGGTGAAAATTTGGTTCCTTGTGTTCAATACTTATGTGGTTATTAATTCTTTATTGTTCATCACCAGTTCACTCTCTGCACCCCCTACCACCACTCCAACACACTTCAGCATGTCCCATTTTTCTCTTTGTGAACATTGTCCACATTCTCTGTTTTTCTTCTTTCCTATTACCTTTTTAATTTAAGTGTAGTTGGTTTATAATATTGTGTTAGTTTCAGGTGTACAGCATAGTGACTCAGTTATATATATATATATATATATATATATATATATATATATATATCCTTTTTCATATTCTTTTCCAATATGGTTTATCATGGGATACTGAATATAGTTCCCTGTGCTATATAGTAGATCCTTCTTGTTTATCTATTTTATATATGGTACCATGCATCAGTCAGTCCCATATGCCCAATTTATTCTCCACCCCCCCACCTTCCCCTTTGGTGACCATAAGTTTGTTTTGTATTTCTGTGAATCTGTTTTGTAAATAAGTTCATTTGTACTATTTTTTAGATTCCACATATAAGTGATATCATATAATATTTATCTTTGTCTGACTTACTTTGCTTAGTATGATAATCTCTAGGTCCATCCATGTTGCTGCAAATGGCATTATTTCATTCTTTTTTATGGCTGAGTAATATTCCATTGCGTGTATGTATGTGTGTGTGTGTGTGTGTGTATATATATATATGTATGTGTGTATATATATATATATATATATATATATATATATATATATATATACCATAGTTTCTTTATCCATTCATCTGTCAATGGGCATCTAGGTTGCTTCCATGTCTTGCCTGTTGTAAACAGGCATGCATGTATCTTTTCTGATTAGTGCTGTCGACTTTTCTGGATATATGCCCAGGAATGGGATTGCTGGATCATATGGTAATTCTTAGTTTTTTAAGGAATCTCCATACTGTTTTCCATAGTGGCTATGCCAATTTACATTCCCACCAACAATGTAAGAGTGTCCCTTTTCTCCACATCCTCTCCAGCATTTATTATTTGTAGACATTTTGATGACAGACATTCTTACCCATGTGAGGTGATACCTCATTGTAGTTTTGATTTGCATTTCTCTAATAATTAGCAATGTTGAGCATCTTTTCATGTGCCTGTTGGCCATCTGTATGTCTTCTTTGGAGAAATGTCTATTTAGGTCTTCTGCCCATTTTTCAACTGGGTTGTTTTTTTGTTGTTGAGTTGTAGGAGCAGTTTGTATATTTTGGAAATTAAGCCCTGGTCAGTTGCAACGTTTGCAAATATTTTCTCCCAGTCTGTAGGTTGTCTTTTTGTTTGTGGTTTCCTTTGCTGTGCAAAAGCTTATAAGTTTGACTGGGTCCCATTTATTTATTTTTGCTTTTATTTCTACTGCCTTGGGAGACTGACCTAAGAAAACATTGGTATGATTTATGTCAGAGAATGTTTTGCCTATGTTCTCTTCTAGGAGTTTTATGGTGTCATGCCTATATTTAAGTCTGTAAGACATTTTTAGTTTATTTCTGGGCTCTTATTCTGTTCTATTCTGATCTATATGTCTGTTTTTGTGCCAGTACCACACTGTTTTGATTACTATAGCTTTGTAGTATTGTCTGAAGTCTGGAAGGGTTATGCCTCCAGCTTTGCTCATTTTCCTCAGGATTGCTTTGGCAATTCTGGGTCTTTTGCAGTTCCATATAAACATTAGGATTATTCTAGTTCTGTAAAAATATGTCATGGGTAATTTGATAGAGATTGCATTAAATCTGTAGATTGCTTTGGGCAGTATGGCCATTTTAACTATATTAATTCTTCCAATACAAGAGCATGGCATACAGTTTCATTTCCTTGAATCATCTTCAATTTCTTTTATCAGTGTTTTATAGTTCTCAGCCTATAAGTCTTTCATCTCCTTGGTTAGGTTTATTCCTAGGTATTTTATTTTTTTATGTGATTTTAAATGGGATTTTTAAAACTTTCTCCTTATATTTCACTGTTAGTGTAAAGAAGTGCAACAGATTTCTGTATATTAATCTTGTATCCTGCTACCTTGCTGAATTCATTTATCAGTTCTAATAGTTTTTGTGTGGAGTCTTCAGGGTTTTCTATATAGAGTATCGTGTCATCAGCATATAATGACAATTTTACTCTTCCCTTCCTGTTTGGATACCTTTTATTTCTTTTTCTTGTTTGATTGCTGTGGCTGGAACTTCCAATACTATGTTGAATAGAACTGGTGAGAGTGTGCGCCCTTGTCTTATTCCAGAATTTAGTGAGAAGGCTTTCAGCTTTTCATGATTTAGTATTATGTTGGCTGTGGGTTTGTCATAAATGGCTTTTATTACATTGAGATATGTTCCCTCTATTCCAACTTTGGCAAGAATTTTTATTATGAACTGATGTTGAAGTTTATCAAATGCTTTTTCTGAATTTATGTGGCTTTTTTCTTTTATTGATGTGTAATATCACATTGATTTGCATATTTTGAATTATTATTGTGACCCTGGAATGGATCCAACTTGATCATGGTGTGTGATACTTTTTATGTGTTGTTGAGTTTGGTTTGCTAATATTTTGTTGGGGATTTTGTATCCATATTCATCAAAGATACTGTTGCTTTTTCTGTTTTAAAACTCATGGCAAACACCTCCAATCTCTGCCTCTTAGAGTTTCCTCTGATTGAATAACTTCAGTGTCTTTAAGATCATAATTCTTTACTCCAAAGTGAGGTGAAGAATTTGAATAGAATCAGAAGATGTGATATAAATGATCACATTCCATCAATTCCTTGTTTAAGATTTTGTAATTATACTCAGTGGAGTAAATGTAATTATTTGTTTCTAAATCAGATTTGCTGAAGCACTTTGCCTTTCCTGACAAATATTCTCCTGCAGACATTTCAGGTTTGCTCCAGTAGCAAATATACCTATTGTTATGTTGTCTCTATCCTTGTCTTTACAGTGTGAGGGTGCTCAGTTAAGAAGGTAAGTTAAATACTCTAAAATAATTCCTTTGATACAACTAAATTTTCTAATCTTTGGAGTCTTTATTGACTGTGGTTTTACTTCATTTTCCTTTTTTCACATCCCACATCCTGCCTATTCCTCTTCATCCTCAAATTTGCCTTTTTTTTTTGAGAATATCCAGGCCGTCACCCTCCATCTCTTATCACCTCACATGTGGACTATGACAACAGGCCCCCGATTGGCCTCCCTGACACAATTGTTTCCCTCCATCTAATTCTTCTTACCAGGTGCATGTTCCAGAGATTTTCCTAGCCTTATTTTTTATTATGCACTCACACAGATTTCTGCCATTGCTAGCCAAATTTGCTCATCAGTTTAATAGGACTTACTTACGTTCCCCCTCAGTCTTTACATGTGCTATTCTCCACATTTGGGAAATTGCCTTTTTTCACTACTTGTTCCCTCTGTTCCAAACTTAACTCTTGCCCAATTCAGGACTGAATCACCCCACCTCACTTATCAGCTGTGTACGATATTAATTTTTCTACACTGGACTGTGTTTTGAAAATACCCCTTTCTTCTTGCATTTGATGTGTAAAATACTTGAGAACAGGGACTTCAATTTTTAAAAAATATTTCTATCATACTTTTTGTAGTGGACAGTACACAGTGGGCATCTAATATTCACGATTGACTGTGGTAATATCTGGAGAAATGTGTTTGATTAACCAGCAGTGAGCATTTGGGGAGACAAGCTTTGATGGGTGTAGGTGCTTTTACAAGTTCTGATTTCACAGTAATTAGAGTGCTGAATAACCTTCTTAAATTGCCTATGGCTGATTTTAGTTCTAAAAAGAACAAATTTGATATGAAAGGGTTTGAAGTGAATTATTGTTTATCAAACAGCCCCATATATTCATCAGAGTGCCTTGATGTTCAACACTGTGACTTCCTATCAAACATCTTAGAACAAAAATGCATGAGTCAGAGAAATTTGAGCCAGACAATTTTCAACATTAAATTATCTCCCAGAAAAGAGCAACAACAATTGCAAGTGTTCAAACTTAACTGGACACTATGGAACTATTTTCTGTCTTAACTTCACTCTGGTTTTATCAGATCACTACCTCACCTTGGAAAATGAATACAAGGAGCATAAAGATTTATATGTGCAATTTTCAGGATATTTCCCTTGGTCATTATTTAATTTTCTAGAAAACACTTGGTGAAAACTAGCTAATTTATTGAAAAATAAAATGCCAAAGGGCAGTAAATGCTTGAAACCAGTGGTTCTATATACTTGTAAGCCCTTCAACCACCAAGTGCATCAGGGAGTCTCCTTCTTTTACTTGCCATAATTTCCTTCTTTCTCACACCAGCCATTTTCCAACTTGTTACAGAGGTAATCCATAGGATACTACCCATTTCCATGTTCTCTTGAAAATCCTGTATAAATTTCTATAAATTTCCTTCATAACTGAATTGTTTCTCCTCTCACTGAAGCCTGTTTCCTACTTTTAAACAGCCACAGATCTTCAACAAAATATTAACTTTTCACATGATGAAAAGATGGGTTCGTCTTATCAGAAGCCCTCAAGTGTCATTTTACCCATTTTTAAATGAGAGTGATTGAAAGCAGAACATATATGGATCTAATTCAATTAAGACTTAGAGGGGATGAGGAGAGATACCTTCTTACATCTTTTCAAGAATCATCCAGCTACCTTTCAGAGTCTCCATAGTTAGATTGGAGCCCATAGATTGCCAAACCTGCTGGATTTCACACTTTGTCAAATTAAAACCATGTATGTGTTGTCCATCTCTCTGAGCATTGTTTATTTTTAATGCAGTTTTCATTTCCTATGTATCTATTGCTTTTGTGCATTTCTCACTTGTCTCATAATTTCTGACATTTTCAGAATTTTTCACCTTAAAATAGCCTCAATTTTAAAAAGCAAGCATACTGTTGGTGCATGAGCTATATAAAGTTGTTATGAATGTATGGGAACTAGTTGCATCAGTATTTTTCTAAATTTCCAAAATCCATTTCAGTGAAAAACTGAGAAGAAAAATTTTTCCCACTGTGAAAACAACTGGAAGAATGCATCATGTTCTAGACTAAATACTTATTATGCCCATATGGGCTATATCTTTTAAAAAAAATCTCAGATGAAAATTGAATTTTGAATTGCCATCTAGAAATAAATTTTTATAGATAGTGTACACATTGGTTCCTGAAAATGGTAGAAAAGGTTTCTTGTCAAGTTCCCCAACACAAGTGTGAATGCTCTGTTTTTGACTACCTACTAGTAGTGAAAGGACACATTGTGGCCAGCCAACTCAAATTGCTACCCACGTTTAATCATTGTAAATAAAGGAAGCAGAGAGACCCATGTTATATTTTCAGAACTGGCATGCTCAATACAGAACTATTAGTTTAAAAATACCACTGAACATTCTATTTGAATTAATCTAGACTTCTGTGAAAAACAAACTAATAAAAAGTACAATTGGTCACTTAAACATGTACTACTCATTTCATGCAGGTTATTAACTTAGTAATTACACATATCATTAAAGAACAATGAGAGTAAATACAACTTTGTAACACTTGGAAAACAGTTCATAATCGATAAATTTCCATTTTGAAATACCTAAAGTTTCTAAAGAAGCAAAATCACTTTTCTCAGTGGAAAAAAAATACATCTATGAAACACCTATGCATTGAACAGTACTTTTTAAAGGAGCAACTAATTGTCCCACTGTGAAATGAACATGTATCACTGCTAAGGTTTCACATACTGTTGGTGCATAATGCATTTTCTGAGCAGCTGGATATAGAAAAGCAGCAGAAAAACAAGTACTTTGAACAAAACCCATGGATTATAGGGAATCAGTCATGTAAAGAGGTTGAAAGAAATAATCAAAACATGTTACCTAATGTTCTCTTACACATTCGAGTTTCACAATTACAAGGACTGGGAAAATTATTAATTTTTACACACTGTGTACATTTGTACTTGTTTATATTTGCCCCAAAACATGATTTAAGAACCATATACAAAATGCCAGAATGAAACTCAATTAACAATTGATCCCCACAGAAATATTTGTGGAGAGCACACCAAATTAATTGGAAAGAACATAAAGTAGTAATTCACAATAAATATTAGAATAGGGGCACATTCCTTACAGCAAATTCATAATATTTTAGATATTCACAGGGATTTTCTGATATGGTACAGTCACAGTCACAATGTGAAGGTAGAGAAGTTTAGTCTATAAAATATACTTATTGAAGCACCAGGAATAGAGATACTTCTGAAGGAGCCTTGCACACATGGCCAAGCAGATATTGTGTATGTACAGAATAGTCTGTTTCACAGCTACATTTCAGATGAGAATCACTGCAATTGCTGCTCTACCACTAGTAAACTTGAATCATTTAGCACTTCATCTGTGAATATTGTTGTTTCACTTCTTTTGTACTGCTGACTCTTGCAGTCAATATTTATTTAAATTCAAACTCCAACGATGTTGAAATAAAAGTAGGAAGATGTGAGCATCTTCATATAAAGCTTATAGCAGGTCAAGAGATCATTTGGAAAAAATCCAAATCTGAATTTTTTAGCAAACAATAAAAAGCATGACTTAAAATGTGTTTTCAAATGTGTAAAACTTTGTTAATAGGCTAAAATGCCATAAGATTTAACACCATCCTAAAAGAACAGCCTATCTATTCATTTGCTTAAGAAATGCACATTGTTTATCTACCTACCAGTTTGCCTACAGAAGATGTGCTTCCCTAATAAAACTAAAAGCTCTCATTATGAGCTGTTGATTTAGTATACAGAAGTTGTCCATTATGTTGAAGAAGTTCTAAACGTTTCAATCAGATTTTTTCTTAACTGATCTTCCTCTACAAACAATCTTCCACTTGGGATGCCTCAACACTTCTTTCTTGATAATTCCTGATTTTTGGTTACTCTATAGAAGTTCTCTTTTCACCTTAAAACTTAGTTCAGAAATTTCAAATTCAGTTAAAGTCTTTAAATTTCCTGCTTTCAAATAACATGTAAATACTGAAATATTCATAAATATTAACTTACCTACCAAACTTGCAGTCTAAGTGGTATCATAAAACCTACTCTATAGAATAGAATTTAATATTGTTTTCTTTTAAGGAAGAAATCAAAACTGTACATTGGAACAACGTACTATACTACAAAAGCAGGTCCTTCTATCCCCCCACTACTCTGGAAATGTAAACAAAACAATTAGATACAAAAGTGATTTCTGTGCCTTTTTCTTTGAACACCTTTTCAGCACCTCAATGTTATTAGGTGTACTTTTTGCTTGGTGTAGCAGAAATTTTTTATGCTCACATAGATGTTCAGAGGACTTCAGATTTTCCGCTACCAAATATCACTGGTGAAGCTAAGCTCTTTGGATGATAAAGGTAGCAGGGAACTGTTCCTATGAAATTCCTGGGTATCTTTCAGGGCATTATTAAGGGGTAGCTGTCCATTGAGTAGTGTCAGAGGCAGGTTACAATAAGTGTGGTGGTTGCCTAAGGAAGGTACTGGCAAGGTGGTGGTTGGCATCTCGTGTTTATAACCTCTGCAACAGTGCCTCATTTGCATCGAATCTGAATGGTGGAAATCTGGGAGATCAGCTTGAGATGACACCAGAGAGGCCGAGGTACTGGTCATGGCAATAGATGGTATAGGCTGGAGTTCTCCAAAAAGTCCTTGTTCTGCAGAGTCCAGAACATGACACCGAGAAAGCATTTCTTTTTTCCTGATGGGCATTTCATATACTAAGCGCTTCCAAAACTTAGAATTTAATTTGCTGCTCTTGGGTCCCTTCCACTTGATCAAGGACAGAAGTTTGATGCTGCGCTTTAGTGATTCCACTTCCTGGCAATTCACCTTCCCCTTTAATTCTGTACATTCAATCAAAATCACTTTGATTTCTCCACTGACTAGCATGTTATGGAGTCTGCTTTCCAATTCGAAAACACTCCATCCTCGTCTGAGAATATAGTCTGGAGTTAGCACGATAATAAGTCTTCTGCTTTGCTCAACACATCTTGTGAGATCTTCAATGTAGGCTACAAATCACAGAAAGAGAGAAAGAGTAAAACAAAGACATTTCCAGTCTTTAAAGCATTAGGTTTGCACCCTAGTATAGCAAAGATCCAGTCTTTCACTAAGGTACATCACATTTTCTTTTCTTGTATTGCACACTCAGAAAGCTTGTTGCCTTAAAAGTAAAAAAATTAAAAAAAAACTTCTAATACTTTTCTTTCCCCTCATCATTACTTACAGTGTTCTGTTAGCTATATAAACTCTGACTTCTTCAGAGCTTAGGTGTAGTTTAGTTATTTTTATTTACTTAATCATTTAATTCAAGGCAGGCTTCCAGGCTAGTACTCTAAGTGAACAAGCAATCAGCAGGTTGATGAAAAGAGAAATGGAACCTTTTAATGAAGGTCACTGTATTTATGGGTTTGGTTCGCTTTCCCCCCCGTTTCCAACTACTAAAAAAGTAGGGGGACTATGTATATATAATATATATATATTATATATATATAATATATATATTATTTATATGTATATATAAATATATAAATACTTCAAAGATAATGTGATAGAGATGGTGGAAAATCTCTTCTACAATCCTAGCTTGTTTCTCAGAATACCTTCTGTTTTTTGCAACCTTACGTTCTCCATTTTGCCCTTCAAACCCGGAGATAGGGAAGTGGTGTGTGCGTGCCCATGAGTTTAATTTGAACCAGCTGCTCTTTGTTCAGAGGAGGAGTGAGGGGTGGAGCCGGAGGTGGGGGATGGTGTGGAATGAACAGTAAAGGGGGAGGAGTCTATCAACTGAGAAGTCTTTGCTCTACTTTGTGGAACAATTCTGAAAGTGAGGTGAATAAGTTATGTCCTTTTCCTAGTAGAAAAACACTCAACGAATTCTAGATTTGTTTATCCCATGGAATAATCCTTTTGCAACCGTGCTTCCCAAAGTCTTATCCGCCAAAAAGGGAAACACACACATGTGTTAACAAATGGAGACTTGAACACAGGTGCTGCAACAGAGAGCTGTCTTTACTAAGCAGAGCACAAGGCCTTGTCTAATGTACAGTGCCCTCTAGCAGAAGCAGTGCTTACAGAAGCATAGCAACATTTGTCACTGCAAATCTGCCCAAGGTTACAGACTGCTTTCAAGGAGTCACGTCCAGTACACAGTGAAGGGCCACCAAACAGCCCAGTACAAGCCATTTGAAAAGAGGAACTTATTTTACAGATGCATATTTTACAGATGATCTCTCTTTTCCAGGGTTTTATTTCTACCATTTGGCAGCAAGAACACTTTCACAAGTGAAAAAGAGCAAATTTTCTATACACCCTACAGATAAACAAAAACCTTTTTGAGAGATACACAGAGAATTGCCCATTTAACAATTTGTTGTTACTGCTGTTTTGGTTTTTACTTAATACATTTCAGGACTTTCTCATGCAGTAGTTACAGAGACTGTATCTGAGGGAATAAGGCAACTTCTAAGTGGGGAGGGAACCCATTAAAAATTGTATGCATTTTCTTTTAGAGATCATGTTTTCAAGGAAAAAAAATCAGCATTGAAATCTGCAAAAAATAAAAATGAAAACAAAAAACCAAACAAAAATACCACACAAGTAGCAATGGGGAAGTTATCACTCTGTAATTGTCATTTAGAGAACTGGTGAAACAGAATGGAAGGAAAGGTAGAAAGTTTCAATAGAGTGGAAAAATATTATCCCAATGTATCAACAGCTCTGACTCTTCATTTTCTTCCTTTCTTTCTGCTCCCAAAAAGAAAGAAGTTATGTGGGAAGCTTCATCATTAGAAGTTGGATCTGTAAGATACAGTAAAATAAACTATCATGCATCTTTCCCATTATTCTTTTCACCTTTCCTCCAAACAAAATGAAACAAAACCAAACCCCAAACTTATACATGGTATAAGTGCAAGAGTCCATGAAAACACAGTTTTACCAGGTTATGTATGAGTTAATTGTTATTTTTACAGAAGAATTCCTTACCAAATGATTTACCGAGGAATTATTCCAAGTAGCATTCTTCCCTCATTAATTGTAGCTTTACATTTAATTTTTTAAAAGTTGATCTGTACAAACCTTGGCAGGAACACATTTGTCACAGAAACTATACCTCTATGAACAACACTGTTTCTATGTGTTGGGATGTAGTTTATTTTTAAAATATACTTTTAAAAACAAAAGGTATAGCTATACATATCTCTATCCACTTCAAGAAAATTACAACTCAAGTGTTCAGTCATAAGAGAAACTATACACATACACACTAATGAATTTGACTGGGATGTCATAGGCTTTGGCTTTATTATCCTTTTTCTCGATTGGGGAAGGGAACAGGGTACAACATTTTCCCGCATTAATATTGTTCTCCCACTTCACCAGTCTGTTACACTTTGCCATTTGACAGCTAAGCAGAATGCAAAATTTAGGGATTGGGGGGCTTCTTAGAGATTCATTAAACAGAATTTTCACTTGCCCCCAGAAGGAATGCCTGTCAGGACGGATCCCACTACACTCAGCTGCACAGGGTGTGGGTGTTGAAGGGAACCTTGGAGAGAGGGAGTGGTCCCTGTCTCCTGCATACTACACTGGCTGTGCTTATCCTGGCAAAGCCTAGTGGAGAGTTGAGGCAACCATCCAGATAATTCCGGCTGAAAACCTGCTCTGGAAGAAAAAAAGGTCTGAATTATCCTGGTTTGCCCTATATATACATTAATCATATGCACTGGAGTCAGTCAGTCAGTACATCTAAATTTTCCCTGGGTAGACACAGCCCAAGTGTCCCAAAGAAAACATGAGCCATTTTCTTGGGCCCTGAATTTCGTGTTCCATTTCACTTGGTGAAAAACCAAGTGGAAGTTTTCAGATGTGAAGCCCACATTTCACTTCTTGGGATGGTGATCAGTGGCTGGGCAGCAACCTCAATGTTTGAAAGCAGCTGGGGAGGTGCCGCTAAGAGCTGCCTGGCTCTCAGGAAAAGAAGGAGAGACTGTGCCCTAGCTTCCATATTCTGGCTTGTTCTCTCTGTTTTTCTGTTTGTTTTTTTTTTTCTTATTCTCACCCCCTTTCCTCCTCTTTCTTTCTCCATTTATTTTTTTTTCTTTTCCTGTGCTGTCTCTCTTGTCCTTTCACCTCCCTCTTTGCTTTCTATTTCACTTTTTTCTCCCTTCCCCTGTTTTACTCTCCCTTCCTCTTTTGCCTATCTCCCTTTGCCCCCTTTCTCCCTCCCTTCCTAAATCTTTTCTTCCTGTCTCTTTATCTTTGGGAAAAAACAAGGACCTAGACATCATGAAAAGTATAAATAAATTAGCAAGGGACCCAACAGGTAGAGTTAATATTTTTTACTTGCTAATCTTTAGCCAGGCAGTCGCTGGCTCCTACACAGCAAGTGCCCAAAATAATTTTCCCCTTACCCTGGGGTTGCATGTCTGTATCCAATGACTGTGAATTGGAGCCTGATCCATTAGGACCATGTCCTGTTTTTGTATGGCCTGTGAGCCAAGAATGATTTTTTAGAACATTTTTAAAGGGTTGTAAAAGAAAGAAAGAATACGATGCAACAGAGACCATATATAACCTACAAAGCCTAAAATATTTATTCTCTGGACCTTTACAGAGAAAGGTTGCCACCCCTGAATTAGAGACCAATCAGGATGTTTAGGTTTGGAAAAGTTCCAAATAAACTAAGCAGAAACAGGCATCAAGTTAAGGTATTGCTGGTCCATAGCTAGTGTAGTCCATGACAGGCAGTGGTGTTTGTCATGGTAGGGCTGTGGTTTTGTGGGAGACATGTTAGAAAACTTCAGAAACCGTTTTAAAAGGTTTCTTACCACGAAGAGATAATAAAGAAATGTTTTTCAAAAAAAAATCCCTAAATCCACAGCACATAAGAATACTCGCTAAATCTTGCCCTGACTTGTTCAGGCAAATTTAGCAACTGAGTAGCAGGAATCCCTTAAAAGACTCTTTTTCTCTACATAAAAATATAAAGTATCCCTTAAATGAAAGGTCATTATTTCTTTGCAGCCTTTGGTTTGAAGTAACTTACAATGACAGAAAAAACTAAAGAGGGTTTTGTCTGACAGCATTCTGCTTCTCTAAACAAGGCTATGAAACCACACTAGATTATCAGCCATGAAACAAAGCTATTACACTTAACCTATTTGTGATCTTCACAATTTTGTAAAAAAAAAAACAAAAAAAAATGGACAATTGTATAAACCAAAATTCCAGTGTATTTAGAAAAATAGAATTCAGTCTACAAAAGTGACTTGAAAACAGGACACATTAACAAAGCAAAATGTAAACTGAAGGAAGAAATAAAAGGACAAAATAGAAGCAGAAAGAATATAATGGCAGCCCCAAGAAATTGCTTCTAATGGGGTGTATATTCTTTCCCAAAAGAACTCAGTACTCTTAAATGTCAGGCTTTGAATCTACTGCAGATGTAGGTAGAAGGACAAGGGGAAAACACTCTCATTCATGAATTTCTATGTGGTCTTGCTACTGCCTACTAACCATCTGATTTATCAAACTAATCAATTAGCTACTTATAAATTATCTTTGTGTTGACACTTCCACTTATGTCAGGATCATTATTAGGGGCAGATAGAATATTAAAAATTAAAAGACAAATACTTAGTCTGTAAACAAAAGCATAATTTATTACTTTGCCAGGTTCAAATAATAGAATCTTGGTAGACTTATATTCACAGCTATGTACAACCAACATCAGTTAAACAGACAAATCATTAGGGTGAGATAAGATGCATCAAAACTGATAATACCCCACCAATTTTAGTGAATATTAGTTAATTGATAGCTATCAATGGTGATATTTATTAAACCTATGGGTTAATATATCAATACTTAAAATCAAGACAATTTCTGACAGTGATTGAGCAACTCCTATGACTGGTGAGGAAAACCCAGCAAAAATAATACAGGTTTCACATGTATCAAAAAAAGTGTATTATACAGCACTAAATATTTGGCAAAAAATTATTAGACCTCTGGTATAAATAGAGGCACACAGTGAGGTACTTTATAATGTAGTCTTACTGAAAATACTACCTGCATTTAAAATAATGATATTTAATACTAACTTATTGAAAGAGATACAGGTTGACAACGTCACTCTTTGTCTTGGCCAACGTTGCTAAAGCTTTTGGGTCTTGCTTCTGTCTCTGGCAGATGTAAGAATCTGTGTTGTCTGCCACAGAGATTGAGGGTACAAAATTTTTTATTTAGCCACATGTGTGTGAGGGGAGTAGGGGGCTTTCTAAACAGTGTGTGATATTACTTGCCCTACAAAAACCTTCCCTGGCCCCTCCTCCAAGTCCTTGGCTTGATAATTCATAGTTCACTGGGCTAAATTTTTTTGCAGGATTTTTGTTTTCTATTGACTAGTGTAAGTGTTCTAACTGATTCTGATTAAAAAGTTGATCAACAGTTAACATGGATTTGTTGTGTCCTTGTGAGTGCAGGGAACCACAATCTATTTACAGTTTTGACTTTGGAGGCTGTATTTCTGGTAATGAATCCTTTACTTTTGCTATAGCATTTCACCAGTGGATGGACAGAGAAGCAGGACGGTGGGCAGAATTTACTCTGGAATGTTGTCCACATCTCTAAATTCTTTCTCTTCCCTCTTTACCTCTTTACTGAGAATAGAGGTAAGTAACAGAACACATTCAGAGAATACGAAAAGAAAGAAAATGTGGAGAGTAGCAAACAAAGAGAGTCTGCAAAATGTCCTTCCCCTCCTCTTTTCCCCCTTACACTCATGTCCTAAAAATTTGTAGATATAACTAATTCTAATCAGTGCAATCTTGATAAATATGGAACAAGACAACTTGCTCCTTATATAGTCTTTTCTGTGGTTCCTTTGGTACTTAAGACAATTTTATCCTGGTCTTCTACTCTTTTTTTAAGGTGTCTGTTCTTTGTGCTATCCAAAAAGTAGATTTCCTGATTGAAATTCTACATAATGGATTCTTCCTTTACCTCAAACTTTGATGAGAAACCTCAGTCCATTGACTGCAGTATTTTGCTGGGCATACTGGATACAGTTCCCTCTCTCTTGACTCTAACATGAAGGGTATGGTGGGCATATCTAATTTTATTCCATGTGAGTAAATTGTACACAATGTGTTAAATTTCCATGACTGTGCATGTCACCCCTGCCTCACACTTTTTAGGTCACAGACGTCAGATTGCCTGGAAAAGGAATTTATTACTCCCCAAGGACAATTTCCTTGAATGGTATCCAATATGTCCAGCTATTAGAGGAACTATTGGCAATGAGTAGCTACAGATCCATGTACAAAAATGTTTTTTGCATGCCTCACTTCAGAAGTGACTAGGGATCATGTGACACCAGATGTATTCTCTAGCCATTTGTCATTTCAGTGTCAGCACAATCACATGGCCATTAAAGAACTGAAGATTAGATCAGTGAGGAAGGTCTAGCAAATGCAAGAATGTAATCAGACATTATAATTTTTCCCTTAAATTACTGAAAGAGTCCTAGGATTCTTAAGTGAGAGAAACTCATAGAAATTTGAGCATGAAAACAAATGGAAAGACAATTTGATATTTGAGGCCAAATTCATAAATATAATTTCAGTAGACATGGCTGATCAGCCATATGCACGATAATACTTTTCACTCACTAGTGTCTTTCTCTGGTGCAATAATGCAGGAAGAACTCACACAGAGATCCCCATAGTCTTCCTATGATTAAAAGAGGAAACTGAGCTAAAAGACTTTGAAAGATTTTTTTCTCTTTAATGTGCACTCAATCATCTATAGATTTTTCTAAAACTTCAGCCAGAATTAGCTCAATTTATAATTGTTAATCAGTATTGCACATGCACTTTTAAGCACCTTGCTTGCTTTCTCTTAAGGGCAAACAAAAGCTGTAGGATTGGGTTGTTTCTACTTTTAGTCTTGGAGTACTATTCTCTCCATCTGACCAGTTGATTAACTTTTATATTTTTATGCTTTTAAATCTCTACAGAAACACTGAGATAAGATGGGCTCAAAAGCCTAAATGGTACTCATCCAAAAATGTCCCCAATCTCAGGATCTCAACTGCACAGCTGGGTTCTGTTGGTCACATGTCAGCTTCAGAGCACATCTGTTCATTCCTAAAGGATCCACTAGGCCCTATGAACACAATGTGCTCTGTGTAGAGTACTTTACACCACAAAACCCAGCAGCTGCATGGGTGAGAAAATCTCTACTTCTCAAGTTTGTGTCTCTAGGCAGTTTGAGTAGGGTGTTTTCTCTCTGGCTTTCTTTTGGTTGCCTGTCACTCCTGACATTCAGATGCCTGTTGGCAACAAAGTTGCATTTGCTATTCTACTACAGATGTTTCTAGCCTGGGAAGAGACAGACCAAACTTTTACTGGAAAGTAGAAATTCTTGCCACATTCAGGCACCAAACCTGAGAAAACATAAGGAAGATCCTGGCCACAGGCTCAAGAATGGAAAGGTAGGTCACTGCCAGGAAAAAAATGTCCAGATCTGAAGACTTTTAGTTTTAGCATTTAAGAAAAATGTTTGTGTCAAATCTTCCCACCTGTGCTGTTCCATGATGGTCAAAGTACACTTCTCTAGTAGGGCATGCGAGAAGGGTACAGTTACCTATACCTCACCTTGGAAAGTGACATCTTTATATCGAAGCTTTCTGTGAACTCATGGTCATGAGTGCATTGGTGTCAGGGGGAGGGAGAAGGGTGGGGGAGACCCATTCATGTACTTCTGAAACTGTATACATTAGAAATATTTGTGTGTTGATGAGGTTGAGTTGGAATACCACGAGAGTTGTACAAAAGAAACTAAAGATACATCAAAAGTGAAGGCATTAAACATGAATGGGTTTATGTCATAGACCTCATTAGTTTGATTCATAGAAAATTATTGTTGTAGGTCAAGAATGATATTATGAAGTCTGCTTTTACAATTCTCAAAGGCCTCATTGCTAGTTTTTAGAGGAAGGAGCAGTCTTGGGTCAACATGTTTTAAATGAGATGTGAGGGACAAACATAGCTTATAATATTGTAACTACTTCCCCCCGCCCCCGCAGGAATGTGTCTATATTTATATAGCATAACCTGTTAAATCTGTACCGATGGCTGCAACTACAGACCACAGAAGCTTCTTTAATAACACACATACACCAAGTCCAAAATGTTCTACTCTGTCATTCATGTGTAAATCAAGTATATTATTCATATACTTCATCGACTTCCTGAATGCGTGCTAAAAATGCCAAGGAAAAACTCGTTAATCGTGACATGGTGACTGCTCAGCCAGCTCTGAAATGTTGATGGAAAAGAAAAATGGTCAAAGGGCCTTTTTAAGAACCTCTGCAGGTTACACTCGCAAATCGGAATTCAGAGAACATGAATTTCCTCGTTCAGGAAGGAAGGATTAAAATCAAACACCCTCCAGTGGTTGCATCTAAAAACTGCATAGTTGTCCCAAATGGCTTAGTTGTAAAAGGAGTCTTCCTGTGTACCACTGAGTACCCAGGATCCAAGTTCCTGCTCAGTCTAATTGTTGTACAATCTCAAAAAACCTAAAATGATCTTCTATGGACTATAAAAATCTCTCTTCACCCTAACATCATCATCTTGGGTATTCTTATGTTGAGTTCTTTAAATGCCAGTGTATACGAGGTGACAACCTTCTATTATCTCTTATGTAGCGTGTTATAGTCCTCAACTAAAATCTTGTAGTTTTGTGCCAGGAAATATGGCTTGTGTAAGCCTCATACCCCATGGTCAAGTAGGACATTCAGACCTGTCTGTGATACACCAAAACAACTAATCGATTTCAATCAATCTAGCCAGTCAACTAGCTGACTCAATGAGGTGTAAAATAGTCTACCACCTCTTTGGCTAAATTGACACAGCAGGTTGATTCAATTGGCCTGTCATCATCAAAACAGACTATCTGAGAGGACTAAGAGAACACAGTTTGGGGGTGCATCTCTCTCGCTCTCATGCTCTCTGGGTCTCTCATCCATGCACAATAACTGCTTCTTTATATAATAAGCAAGTGTCATCTACTGAGTCTCAGGTAAAGTGGCTCGCCTGTGTTCCATGTTGTCCCTATTTCCTTTTCTCATGTGCACAATGTTGAAGCATTGTTTTCCAGGTCAGAAGAAAGATAATCAAATTTGATGTGTTCAGACATGAAGGGTGACATTTTTAAGTCACTTAGTGGTGTTGATAAAGACTGTCTATTGTGGTGCCAACAATTTTGTAATGCAATAAGGCAGAAATTGAATCCATATTGAATCCTACTGAAGGTGACTTGACATAGAGTATAAATTCCACTTTGGTAATGATATTACTTTAATACAATTTAGTACACTATCACTCTAAAAATCAATGTTGCAGAATTTTGATAGTTAACAAGATGCTCTTGGCAAAAATGCAAAAAATACATAGGAATCTAAGGAATTAAACCAAAAAGTAGTAAAGGGATATTTTTGATATTTCATTAATGATTGATCAACCTCTTGTAGATATTCTTTCTAATATCTGAAAAAAATAAAAGTAGTATACACATTAGGACTGAAACTATTCCTATTAATTACATTTTTTTTCTTTCAGCAGAAAGCTCCTTTTTTAGATTTCACATTCACTTTGTTAAAAAAATGCCTTTCAGATACTGTCATGCAAAAATTAACATTTTTACTTATTTCATCCTTATTATTTCCTCTTGTCTTAAACCGACACTATTAAAACAAAATCAACAGGCATCTATGAAGCATCTACTGAGTTCAGGTATTTTGGTAGATAATAACAGGGGTATGCAGATGAATGAGAGACAGTCCTTGCTCTCATGGAGCTTATAGTTTTGCTGAGAAGACAAATAGCTGGAACACTACGTTAAAAAAGAAAATATACAAAATATCACAGGAGTAAGGAGTACAAAATTTATAGTCAAACAAGTGATTATACACTACATACTCTAAGGCTAGAGAAATTATTATGGACTTTTCACAGAGGCAGTGTTATGGAGAGTATAAATAGGATTTGTAAAGGTGTAGAAGACTAACATGAACAAAAGTGTTGCACCAGACTCTAGCAGTGTTTAGCTAAGGGTTAATGGATTTTATCCTATAAGAAATGGTGAAGAATTTAAGGTTGTTGAATAGGGGAGAGACATGATCAAGGAAGTATACGTATTAGTGGGACTAGATGCGTAAGAAGAAAAATAGGGAAGGCAGAGAGTAATCAACATTCAGGAATGAGGTGATTAGGGCCTATACTAGAATGGTGAAAGTGGTAGTGGAAAAGATGCAATGGACACTGGATTTGGGAGAGAGATACAAAAGAATAAAAAATGACTCTGAGGTATTTGCATGTTCCTTGGGGCTCGATCAATGTAGAAGTGGTATTTAAAGCATGAAAATAAAGGAAATTACATAAAGAAAAGAGAAGAGGACCATGGGAAGAAATTTGGGGAAATATTACATTTGTAGAAAGTAATGTACCAGAAAATATTGTCTGGTTTCTTTCTATGCATGTGCAAGTGTGCATACTCATGTGCAAACCCAAACATATACAGAAGCATGCACGCTGAAAAAAGAGATGAACAACAAAAACTCAGTTGTTTCAATTTGTTTCCTGTCAGTTTAGTGACCATGGTGGACTTCTGATAATCTGAATAAAGGTTATTGAGGAATAAATAGCGTGATCTAGAGGAGTGAGAACCAGAATCAAACAGATATAGGTTCTTATTCCATCTCTACCATTTGCCAGCTGACTGGTCTTGGAGTTCTTTTAGGCCTTATTTCCTCATCTGTAAGATGAAGATAACAGTACCTGCTCTTTCTCCACATAGGGTTATTGTAAAGATGAAATGAAATAATGTATGTGAAAATATTCTATATAATGTGAAGTACTAAATATATAAGCTTTTAAATTTTGTTAGCCCATGTGTATAAATTACCATATTCTGATTTGTGGTCACAGCTTAATCTCCCCCTCTCAAGGATATTAATATAGACATGCAAGTGAATTCCAGCACTTTTATGTTCCCTCAATGGCATTTCAAGCTCTTCGAGGGCAGGGACCATATCTTTTCTGTATTTACCTCACACTTTACTGTGTACAGTACTCCGAACAGAAACAGGAAAGAAGTATATATTTTTACTTGAACCTGAATTTATTCTGTAAGCTCAAATATAGCTTTCAATATGTAGCATAATTTAAAAGTAGCACTCAAGCCTACATAGTCTAGAACTTCTTAAAAAGAATTTAAATACACAGTAAAGGTGCCATACGCCATGACCTCACTTTCATTTTTAAGTGGATTTTCTGCTGCAAATCTGGAAATGAGTATTAAAGCATAAATTCAGAGTTATTAGTGAAAATGATTGTAGGTATAAGTAGAAGCACAATGGCAGAAGACCAGATTTGGAACTGAAATGCATTGAACATCTGAAATGCAAAATATCTGAAATGCAAAAAATATCTGACTTATACACATTTTTTTAACCATCATCATTTTCTCAGAACACTAGGCAATATAATAAAGCATACCATTAAAGCACAATTTAAAAACCATACCTAAAATATAAATGAGAGTGCCTTTTAAAAAATTTTGGATGCTAGAAAGTCAGAACACAGGTATTGGGGAAAAATTTGAATTTAATAAAATGTCCTGTAAGAAAAACTATCTAAATACTTGGCTCTGACATTTGAAGTCTCCACATAACTTAAGTGAAGCCAAACTTTTAAAATACAAAAATTGAAAGTACTTACTTCCACTTGGAATTAGGTCCCTTTCTGGGATGAAGAGTTTATATCCATAGTGTTTTTCTAGCACATCTGGCAGTATTTCAAGAGCAAACTGCTCTTCTTCAGGGTTGTCACATTCCAAAGTATCTTGGTCCACTTTTGTGTAAGAGAGATAGGCATCATATTCCTTGTTGTCTTAGAAACAAAGAAAAACAAAAGGGTTGTATGTATCATTAGGTTCTCTTTATGTACTAAATGTCTATAATCATTAACAGGCTGGAATAAGCACTATAATTAGTGACTGTCATTAATAACTGGAAAAAATAAGACACATGCAATGCTATAAGAAGTCTAGTACATTTCAACATAACTTAGTTATAGTCATAGGATATGAACTGAAACTGTTATGCAGTGGGCAACATATAGTCAGGACAGAATAAAAGAGAACTATTATTTGTGACTTTTGGTGTGAATGATCAGCTCAGTGTGTTTGAATGCAGGACTAAATAGACTCATGGATTTGAACTCTTTCTGTGCCAGTTGGCTTGGCTCTGTTACTTGGTCACAGACTATACCTTGTTTGCACAAATATGTGTAAGAGATCCAAGAGGGGCTGGGCCCTAGAGTGTGGAAGATTGAAATAATCCAGCCTCACTCCTGGAGACACTACTTGTAGCACATGCCATACTTCCAGTTGGTTAGTGTTGTCATCCTCATATACAAAATGCAGTTCATTACCAAATATTAGAGACAGCAGCTGGGTTTTATACAAGTGCATTGCCTGTTATTCTTGTTCAATCCATGGCCAACTAATTTGACACAAGCTACCAAAAGAAGCCTTTGTTTCAGAATATACATCCTTCCAATATTGCCAAATTAGGTTTCCCCTTCACACATTTAGTCAGAGGGATAACTGTGCTTTGAGAATGCATTTTTTATTCCTTTGCTATATTGGCTCAGAGCCAGTCTCCCCAAAGAGAAAATTGTCTGTCTGTCTGTCTCTCTCTCTCTCTCTCTCTCTCTCTCTCTCTATATATATATATATATATATATATACAGTTTTTTCTCAAAGTATTAGTCCCCGCTGGTTTTAGAAGGAACACATTGGAAAAGTTATAGTGGTTTTCAAAATTCCCTTATTTATAGAAAAAAATTTAAAAGTTAATGTAGTGAACCTAGACTCATATGGAACTATTAGTATTTATTAAACTTAGTTACTTGCAAATAATAATTTTAAAAGACCAGCAAACATTTCAGGATTTGTTTCTAAAACACAGAAATATTTTCCATTAAAACAAACTTGATTAGAATATAGCTAAAACTTGACCAAAAGTTAATTTACAGTATGAAGCAGTCACTCACTTCCCTATACCACTAAAATTTGGTTCTACCTGCTGAAAGAGGAATATGTGATAGGCATATAAAGAGATATAAATACCCTATGGTAGGAGTACTCAGGACCCCATGACTATCTAGTGATAACTGAGGCAGGATTATATTGTTCTAAGTCTAGTAAGATTCCAGGCTTCACTACCCCCACATGAACAGAACTCTGCTTATTTATGTTAAGATGGTGCCTGAAGCCAGGAGGCTTCTCTTTAGCCTGTCTTCTAGCTGGAAAAGACTGCTGTGAACCTTGGTTGGGTACTTGATTGCCTAGAATCAGATGCACATGAAGGACTGCCCTGATCGTTGAGATCACTTGGCTTACAAATGGGGCACATTCCGCTGTTATGCATAAAATGCCACTTGGAAGTGAGAATGTTCATAAGCAATGCTAATGTAAGAACCTCCTGGTAATCTTAGCACCTCTGACCCTGTTCCAATCAAGCTCAGGATGCACCTGCAGGCCCTTGACTTTCTCCAGCTATAATTACTCACCTGGGACTGAGAGCTGCCGATGATACACAGCTGGAAGAATAAAATAGGCCAAAGGACAAACAGATCCATTTCTATGAGCAGAATGTATTTCATTGCTATTGATGGATGGTGTTGCTGCCTCAAGCTCCAAAATGTTAGACTAGACCCTAGTTTCCTCTGACTTTGATAACTCTATCTTACAAACATCCTGAAATGCAACAACTTTTTAATTCATTCAACAGTGATTTGTTGAGCATCTACTATGAGCTAGCCATCTGCAATGACTACCTGACTCTTTCACCCATCTGGCCAGAACTTCTAGACTCTTGCCACATTGCTTGTCCTGACTATGACTATTTGCCCTCCAACCATGTCTAATCTCACATATTCCTGGTCCTATCCTTACTTGCTTCACCTATACTCTAATATAGGTGATTCTACAAAGACTTTTTTCCAGAAAAATATTGCTATATTTGCATATCCCAAGTCAAGTTATGAGAAAGAAAATGGATGTCTTTGTTTGACATGTGTTAACACCCAACACATCTGGATAACAAATTGTACATAACATTCTAGAAATACATCATTCTTTGGAAAATGGTTGCTTCTGGTTTCAGTCATATCCCTTTAAGGTGAACTAAAGGTGAAGAGCTTATGGTAGCTGGCCAGAGCAGGAAGAGAGCTCTCAAGCCACCATGTCAGACGTCCCAGAAGGTCTAGGATGCCAGCTAGTGAGCAAGCAGTGATGCAGATGCCACAGTTTTAAAAATGCACTTCAGCTCTATGTAGACAGCCAAGAAAACCTCATGAATAGCCACAGCTGTTGCTCACAAAAAGGAGCAAGATGAATAGAGCAATATCAACAATATGATGCAAATAAAGGTTAACAGCAAGTCCTGAAAATTGTTTTAAAACTGAATGGCAATTCAGCAACACCACTTTGCTAGGTGAGGCTAATGAGCATTCCTCTGTGTTAAATCATGCTGACTAAGCTCAACTGATGAACCAGAAAACAGCACAATGGAGACAGAACATTATAAGGAAGAGGGCTTGCACAGTGGTCACTATAGGTATGCTGTTCCCAATGAAGAGAGAAGTTATGACAAAGGGAACCAAACTCTGTGGAAGAATTTTCCTGTTGTCACACTGTCCTTCCCATTTTAAAATCTACTTAATCCTGTTCACCATTAGGAAGCCATTCCTGTTTACAATGTAGTTCTTCTGGGGCTCTGCTAAACACAGTGCTAAATCCTTAGCTTCTAAAGTGCAAAGACTGTGTAACTTTGTGGATTATTGTGTCTCCAATGCCTACTATACTACCAGTGTGTGTGTGTGTGTGTGTGTGTGTGTGTGTAGGGTTAATCCAGGTGAAAAATATATATAACTATATATATCATTCATAGTGCTTGGCACACAGTAGACACTTAATAAGTATTTAATGGCTGCATAATTCAAAGATCAAATAAAGGAAACAATCATTGATGAAATGAAATGAATTATATCAAAAATGTTTAAGAAGTCAGTTTGATAGATTTTATTTTATAAAAAAAAATGGCATTTTTATAAGAACTTTCAGGAAATGCTACTATAGATATGAATCCAAGAGAAAACATGAACAAAAAGTACATGGGTAAATCTATGGTGTGTCTATGAGATGTCAAAATATTTAAATAAAGAAATGAAAGTTCAGTAGGCTATCTAGCTGACATTTGGCATCATGAAACTGGATATTTCTAGAAGGGCTTTAATATTCATTTATTCATCCTCACTACATATCTGCTGACATTTTAGTATTCTATTCAGCTAGTACAGAGGTTGTGTGTTTAAAGTCCAAGGTTCCATGTAGGCATATAAACTATTTTAATTTTCCTTCCTGCTGAAAATCCTTGAAGTTCCCCCCCAATTAAATTTTTCCCTAAAATAATTGGTTTGGAACCAATACACACAATTCTCTAACCAAAATGCTCTAGATTACTTGTCATCTTTGGCCACATGGGCCACATTGGAGATATAGATGCAAAATGTCCTATGATATTAGCATGAATTTAATCTTACAAATATGTACTACAACTGATCAGTTAGTCTGGATTATTGGATATGGGTGATGAAAGTAATTATTTCAGATTAACTTCATAAACTATATCACCTCTTGCAGAACGTATTAACAAATTGCTTGTAATCATGACCTAAAGCAAATGAATCAGAGCAGACTCCCTTTCATGTACTTTCATATAGACAATGCATCTTTAACATTCCCAGTTAGATACTTTAGCCATTTGCTGGCGCTTGGGAACCAGTGAAATTTTCCTCAATAGCATATTTCATCTCATTATTTTATGTGTGCAGGTTAAGAAGTCAGATCTTTCAATATTAATTATTGTATACAGAAACTGAAGGTAATTGACTACATTTTCATACATATTGTTGGAGCATGTAATTATCATCAGAACAGGCCCGAATTTCTCATATTGAAGATATATCTAAATAAGGGTCTTTGGTACTTTTGAATAGGCTGCTATAATCATTAGGTAAATACACTGCTTTGATAATGAGCATGCATATGTATTCACCAAACAGCATTTCTCGAATTTACTGTGAAAACATAAAAGCCAATTAAAACAAACTTATATCATTGTTCATATAATAGTAACAATAAGACCAAAATCAAAGATTATTCAAAAATTTTGATGTTACATTCACCACTCTGCCTTTCTCCTATCACTATCAAAATAAAACAAAATCATAAACTGCTCTCCTTTGAGGATCTCAAAACAAACAAAAGCTCTAACTTTCATTATTCCAATAGAATGAAAACTAAAATTTAAATCTGGATTTTTAAAGTAATGATTTACAATTGAACTTCCTTTTTATCTTGGCTTACCTAAGGCATTCCATACACATGTTTCCAAGGCTTATAGTAGTTTGTGGGTGAGGACTGTATGCATAAGGAGTGATATGTCATGATTTCTTATTGGTATTGATTGGAAATATGGTAATTTGTTCTCTTGAAAAATTAAATCATTTTTGAATGTTCAAAGAAACAAGGCTCAATACAACATTTTGTTGATATTTCATATATAAGATTTTCAAGGGCCATAAATGGCAAACAGAAGAAAATTATAAGCCACATTCTGAATTTTTTTCTGTTGAGGTCACCTTTGAGAATTGTGCTACATTCATCCAAAATATATCAGTCCAGATGTACTATGAGCTTTAAAATGAGTATCTCCATAGCTTTTAATATGTTTTTTGAATAATTTGTTTTTTTCAATGCCAGGAAGAGCTAAATATGATCTGTGCCTAAATTTGAATTTTCTGGAAGAAAAAAATGAAATTGATTCTTAATTTGTTTCTTAATAAGGGAAAGGGCTTTGACAGCAACTGTTTGATCTCCTGACCAACTAATATCTCCTTGTTAAACTATTTTTTTTGGAAATAAATTTCAAGAAATAAAACTATTTTAAAGAACACCCATATATTCTTTATCCAGGTTCATCTATTAATATTTTCTCCCCTTTGCTGTCTTTCTTGATAGATTAATACCATTTTTTTCTGAACTACTTGAGGGTAAGTTGCATTAGTCATAGCCTTATAACTCTAATTTTTTCATCATGTATCTCTTAAGAATAGGGATATTCTCTTACATAATCACAAATTCATGCCTCTTAATTGAATTTGAACAATAGGAGACAGCTTACCATCTGCAGTTTCATCACCTCCAAAATGCTGTCGGTAGAAGAGCATCAATTCAACATTGTAGCATTTGTAGATGACCACGAGCAGTACGAGGAGGAGAAAGATTGCTCCCAGGCCTCCTGCAAGTTCAATTTTGTAGATTAAATCTGGAACAAATAAAATAAACAGGAAAAGGTAATTAAATCAGCAACACTGAGGAACTTCCCATATTTCTAGTCTCTAAGATGTACAACCCATTCTGTTTTTCTTTACAGAAGATTCTTGCTTAATGCAGTAAGTAGATGCGTTCTTGATACATTTGTGTAAATCAATTTCTTGTTAAATTAACTCTCTTCTAAATATTTGAAAAGTTTTACTGTTGAAAGTGATATCTATCTGAAAAAGAATAGTCTCTCCCACTTTGTTTTGAACACATCTAGACCTCACATGTATACTTTTGCTTTAAGTGTACTTCAGGAAACTATTAGAGCTGCCTTTTACTGGGTTCAGGTCCAATATTTTGTTGTTTCTGTTAAATTATCTTTTGGCTTAGCAAGATTACAATCTAATACTTCTTAGGCCACAGGCCCTATTCTTCTACAGGAGAACAGCATCATAAAATTATTCTCAGAATCAAATAAAATCCAATGAGCCTACAGGATTTAACTGTTTCATTTAACCACAGTAGAATATAGTCCAATAGAAGGTAGGCAGGGGAAATTAGCTTATCCATTTCCCCTACTTATCTGAATAAATAACTATAATTTGTATGTGATATAATATGCCCAATCATGCTCCACAGTTGGGCAGAGGTTTCTGAAATGGTCACTTCCTGCCTAATTCTGGCCTTGCATCCTTATTCAGGTGCCTGGGTTAGGAATCCTTGGTTAAGAAAAGAGGGCCATAATGATAAAAAAAAAAAAAAAAAAAAAAAAGAGAATGAGAAATCTAGGCTAATCACTTGGCCTATTCAGCCAACACCAGGCTACCTGATAGCAGCCTTAGGCTCTTCCAGTGGGGCGCCCCTAGAACTCTGAGAGTCGGAACAATTAAATCAACACATAATGGAAGGAGACATAGTATATCCTAGGCCCAGGAAATAGTGACTTACCTGTAGCTTAATTAGCGATATTAACAAAATCTAGGGTGTATCATCAAAAGAGGGGATAGCATCATGGAATTTAGAGAAAGGGGAAGTCAGAGAAGAATTTAGAATATGAATTCAGCAATGTCCAGAGGAGAAATGCTGAATCTGGAAGACACTAGACCAGAGATATTTTCCACTGTATGACAGGGAAATTCATTGGTCTCAACATAATACAGATAAAACTATCTTAAAAATTAGCTAAGCTCCCCTTAATCTAATTCCATAATTAACAAGTGACTCTTTTATTATTAATTCAGCTTACCATGTAACTACAAACTGAAAAAGGGAGTGGCATTTTAGTTTGTACATCAGTTGCTTATAAGTTTGCTTGGCATCAATCAGCCTCCCTGGATGGATCAATTCTGGGGTACTGCCAAAATCAAATTGATGACCATGACAGACTGCCATTCTTGAAGATCTCTTGACAATAAAATCATGAGCCTCTCCCTGGGATTGTCCCTTGTCTCTATATAGGCTTATTGCTCAAGATAAATTAGGCTCAATATAACAATAAGATTAAGAAAAAAGATGAACATATATAATATATACTCAAGTAATGTATATTATAGATAAAATTTTCTACCAGTCTACTATCTATTCTCTAAGTAATCCTTTAGGGCAAGAATTGTTGGTCCAAATTCATCACTGAAGAATCTAAGACTCAGTAGTTTAATTCACTTACCCAAGGTCATACACCTAAGAAGTGGCCAAGATGGGACTTGAGCCCAGATATTCTAACTTCATATTTAAGGTTCTTTTTATTACACCACAGTTTTGTAAGCTCCTGTGGAAAGTGACAATGAAATTCCTTCTCCCTCTTCCTCCATAGAACTGTTGGTAATGCTTCTCAAGAACATGTGACCTGTGGTGAATTTTGGATTCTTCTGCCCTTTCAATTCCAAGGAAAGAAGCTAAACTACAATTGCCAGTCAGAATGATAGGACAGAGCAGATCTCAGACAGTTTATTGGAAGGTATTGAAGAATTCTGTAGCTATATCAAGAAGGAACGAGGGGCTCCTTGAAGTCCAGCATATGAGAAGTTTTAGGTTTTGTAGGGAGATAGAGAGTTTGGTATTTTAAAGGAGATGGAGTAATAGAGAAGATGGTAGTGGCCAGAGACAGCATGAACAATGAGGAGAGTCACTGAGTAGAAATGTAAGAAATATAAATGTATTCTTTTTCAGTAAGGAGAGAGGGAGAAGGATAGAAAAAAGAAGGGAGTGAAGCTGTTGTGAGAGACAAAATATATTAATAAGGAGCATTATGAGGGGCCACATAATGAGTAAGGATAGGAAATTGGAATCTATCTCTGTCATGCCTGTTGCAAGAGGTGGTCATTTGGAAAATTAAGCCACAAAATTTCAGGTAAAAATAATCCTACCTCATATTAGCTCTGCCTCCTGCACTCCCTATAGAAAATGACTCCCCAGGAACCACTGCCTGCCTCTATGTGGGTGGTAAGGCAGGCTTGCTTATGAGACCTCTGTGGGGCTGCAGTATCACCTTTGCTTGCTTTCTTACTGTTTTATCAATTATGCATTTTTATTCAAAAAAAAAAAGAATATCAAGTGTCTATCTTTTTAACATCTTTATTGGAGTATAATTGCTTTACATTGGTGTGTTAGTTTCCGCTTTATAACAAAGTGAATCAGCCATACATATACATATATCCCCATATCCTCTCCCTCTTGCGTCTCCCTCCTACCCTCCCTATCCCTCCCCTCTAGGTGGTCACAAAGCACCGACCTGATCTCCCTGTGCTATGCGACTCCTTCCCACTAGCTGTCTGTTTTACGTTTGGTAGTGTATATAAGTCCATGCCACTCTCTCACTTCGTCCCAGCTTACCCTTCCCCCTCCTCGTGTCCTCAAGTCCATTCTCTACGTCTGTGTCTTTATTCCTGTCCTGCCCCTAGGTTCTTCAGAACAATTTTTTTTAATTCCATATATATGTATTAGCATACGGTATTTGTTTTTCTAGCCAGTGTTAAATTGACAGGGCAATATGATTTTTTTTGTTTACTCTGAAAACTGAATTCTCTTTGATCTTAGATCATTGATTGACTTGATTCAACATGTTTTTCCTGTTGTAAAATGTTCATTTAATGTTATAATTTTGTTAACTCTCTGTCTTTGTTTCTCTCCCTCTGTCTCACTCTCTGGTCAGAACAGCTTTCAACTGTTTTCAAAGTCACTGAATGGGATTTTTTTCCAGCAATTTCTATGTTATTTACAGAGTACAGTTGCTATTAGGTAGATGGAAAACTTCAGCAGCAGGAACAATTTGTGCTCCCAAGTAGCAGACACCTTTTTCAGCAGTAAATTTATGGAAGAAAACTGTGGTGTGAAAAGTACCTTTGTGGTTTTGGGGTCCATTTTACAAAAATATCTTTGAAAGATATTACCTAATGATGGCTGTTTACATTGAAAACTGTGGACCGAGTCCCTGAGACTCAACCAGTATTCTTTGATTCAGCCCAGGCAGTTACATTAAAAGGGAAACATGTATCCTATAATCAGAGGGCAGAATTGCCATCACCCAGTTGACACCTAGCTTTTCTTTTGTCTTCTGTTTTCAACTGCCATTTTCCATCTCAGCAGGATCTACACTTCTAGGGACATTTCCTGACTGAGAAGGTGAAAGTCATTTTATTTGGACTGTGTCGTGTATACGCTTCACAAGGATAGAGATAGCCAGAACAGCAAATATTTATGGGATTGTAACTTTTTCCAGGCACCCCAAGTACAAGTGTAGTTCTTTTTAACCTTCTTAGTTTGAACCCAGCTAGTTCTTCACTTTGAACATGAAGATCAGGCAGTATAGAATGGGACAAATAATAGCTGAAGTCAAGGGACTGGAGAGCAGGAAGACTGGAACTGTTCTGAGCTTGCTCATAAGTTGGGAAGCAGGTTAGGAGATCCCACCTGAGGGTCTTCTATACAGGTTGGGGGTTCAGGGTGGGGCAGTAGCACTAAGAATGAAGAGAAAGAGAGGGCCATTGATATGTCTCTGTTTGTGGGAAAGGGAGTATGTACAGAGAAGGCATAATTATCAGAATTTTCCTAGCATTAAGTTCAGAGTCTTGGTTCACCAAAAAACAAAGAATGAATTTCTTACTAAAATGTTAGTTGTACCTGTTGGCAATTAGTTCATTGGAGAGTGAGGGCGTAGCAGGTTAGTAAATGAAGGTAGAAGATGCATAGGTAAGAGACATCTTGCTTTGAGAATGCCTGACCCTATTAATTGCATATATTAGACATGAGTTTTCATTTTACAAAAGGCCTTTTCACTTTGTGAAAGGATTCATGAAATGCTTCTTCTCTGTAATGATCACTTATGGCATTTTTGATATTTGACTTATAGATCATCAGGAAGTTATTGTTCCATAAAACGAGCCATACTCGTATTCCAGGTGGAAATCCTGTGGCTACTGATGCCAGGCTATGTTGTGATAAAGCCTGAAAGGTTCAACTCCAAAAGAAATAACTGAAATTTTGCAATACAAGCCAGAGTTCAGTCTGATTTAATATGTTGGATCAGGACCATAGGGCTTCTTGTTCTTTTCTGGACCTCTACCATATTGTCAATAGCGCCTAAAGAAAATGGAGTAAGGGAAGATGAACTGCATCCTTTTGCAAAGCACAGTGAAAAAATTTAAATGCTACCTAAAACAGAGAGTACAAACTGGTATACAGTGGGCCAGAAAAAAGGTTTTTGTTGGTCTATATGTTTCCCAAAAAGTAGACACTAATATTTTAAAATAAAAATATTGCATGTCCAGGCTTTCAACTTCACTTGAAAACCTTGAAGCTCTCATATCCTTAGGCTCACATTTCAGCAAGCATGGCAATAATCTAGAAAAGAATACTGACTGCCCTTTAAAGCAAGGCATGTTTCCTCTTGCCTGTGTTTAATATCCAGCCTTCTTTTTCTTTTAATTTCAATATCTACCTGGCTATTGAGGTCTTTGAGTTTTTATCCCCCAATCTGGAAATTGAATGTTTTGAAAAGAGAAATGCATTCAGATAATGCAGAATAGACACTAGTCAAGGCCAGATCTCAGGGAAATCCTCTCTTTACCAATCCCTGTTACCCATCCTCTGTCCTATTGCACCTGTCCTCTAGGAGGACCATTTTCACCCAACAAATGTTTTTGAGCACTTACTATATTCTACGTGCTAGGGATACAGCAGTAAATAAGGCAGTAAAAAGTCCCTGTTCTTATGAAGTTTACATCCTAGTGTGTGTGGGGGGGGGCGGGGAGACAAGAAGAAAACAAGTATGTAATATGATATCAGATAGTAGTAAATACAATAAACAGAAATAGAGCCAAGTGAGAGGGAAAAGAAGGTGATGGATAGTCCATCGATGGATGAATGGATTCAGAAAATATGGCATATATACACAGTGGAATATTATTCAGCCTTAAAAGAGGAGATTCTGTCATTTGCTACAACATGGATGAACCTGTAGGGCATATGCTAAGTGAAATAAGCCAGAGAGAGAAAGATAAATATTATAGTGCATGGTATCACTTATATGTGGAATCTTAAAAAAAAAAGCTGAAGTCACAGAAACAGGAGAAAAGTGGTTGTCAGGGGATGGATGGTGGGAGAGGAAATAGGGAGAGGTTAGTAAAGGGGTACAAACTTTCAGGCAGATGAATCTGGTCTGAGGATCTAATGTATAACATGGTGACAGTAGTGGATAACACTGTACTGTATAACTGAAATTTGCTGGGAAGGTACAACTTAAATGTTCTTACACACACAGAAATAAAATGTAGATGTGTGAGGTGACTGATGTGTTAATTAACTCAATGGGGGGAGTCATTTCACAATGTGCACATGTATCAAATCATCACGTTGTACACTTAATATATCTATATATCTTACAATTTTATTTGTCAGTTTTACCTCAATAAAGCTAAAAAAAATTTTTAAAGAAAGTGATTGGGTAGTACTATTTTATAAAAAGTGGCCAGGGAAAGGCCTATTGAGTAGGTAATATTTAAGCAGAGACATGTATGAAAAGAGGGAATGAGTCATGGGAACAGCTGGGGGAAACAGCAGTGTTCCAGGCAAAGGAAATAGCAAGTGAAAAGATCATGAGCCAGGACTGTGCTCGGTGAGCGTGAGAAATAGAAAGGAGGCTAGTGTGTGCAAGGTTTGAGGCAGATTGTGGTAGAAAATGAGATCAGAAATGTCTTGAAGGCCATGGCAAAGATTTTGGGTTTCATTCTAAGTGTAACAGCGAGGGTTCTGTAATTGGATGGTTCTAATTAGGGAAATAATATGATCTGACCTAGATATTAAAAGGATCACTCCAGATGCTGTGATGAGAATAGACTGTGAGGGGAGAAGGGGGAAGCAGGGAGACCGTTCATGGGGCTATTGCAGTGAACCAGGCAATTGATGCTGGTGGCTTAGACTCAGATGATAACAGTGAAGATGTGGAAAGTGCTCAGAGTACATATGTTTTAAAAGTAGAACCATGGTATTTGCTGGTAGTCTAGATATAGAGTATGAGCAGAGAAAAGAAGAAGTCAATGATGACTCCAAGGATTTTGGGCCTGAGCAACTGGAAGGATGGTGATGGAGATGAAGAAGGCAACTGGAGGATCAAGTTTATAGGGAGGAGAAATCAGGAATCCTGTGTGGGACAAGTGAAGCTTGATATGCCTGCTAGATATGTCTACTAGTGGAGTTTTTGAATAGTTGCTGAATAGGCAGTTAGGAATACAACTCTGGAGTTTAGGCGAGAAGTCCAAGCTAGAGATATAAATTTGGGAGATGTCAGCATATAAATCGTAAGCAAAACTGAGGTGGAGATGGAATTGAAATCATCTAGGGAGTGAGTGAGAAAAGGGGACCTGGACCCTGGGGAACTCTAATATTTAACGATTAGGAAGATGAGAATTAATATTCACAGTTATTCATGATTTAGACACATTTCCTTGCAGAAGCCATGGGAGGCAGTAATTTTGCAGCGTACCTTGGTTTCTAGTGTCAGATTATTAGAAATTTGAAGGGCTGCTAGTGGTTGCTTTACTTATTAAAGGGAAATGGATTTATTTTAAAACTCAAGGCTATTTCTGTCTCTACTGACTGACTATATGGTAAGACCCCCATTATTTTTCCTCAGAGCAGGCTTTTAACTGTAACACTATATACATTTTGTGCAATTTTTTGTTTCATGCTTGAGCTTTGTCTTTCTTTGCACCCTCACTGCCCTGAGGACTATAAGCCCCCCACAGACTTGGGGATGTCTATTCCCTAGTACCTAACACGATGCTTGCTATACATGATCCTCAATAATAAAAGAGAACATTATTCATTTATTAACCAGAATGAGTTCTAAGTGCCTATTAGTGGCCGGACACAGCCGAAGTTGCTGAGGATACAGAGGTGCAGCAGAGCCTGGCTTGGAGGATCTCTAAGCCTAAAATAAGACTGAGATGGACAGGAACAAAGCGATCCTTGCAACAAGGTATCTGGACGTAATCAATGTCTGCCCTTCAAGTAGGTGGACAAGGGTTTGCTTAGTGGATACAAGTTATCCAAATTCCATTTAATAACAAATCTTGTTTGAGCATGGTATATTTCACACCATATCATTATTATTTGAACCTCAAAGTGACTCTACAAGGTAGGTATTTTTACCCCTATTTTATAAATGAGGAAACTAAAGATTAGGATGTCTAATCAGACAAGTTAGTCCTACTGAAGTAGGTAGCCAAGGCAGTGGCTGAACCGGGATCCCCTGAAGCAGGGTCTCCTAGTGTCAATTTCTATATTAGACTCCTCTATACTTAAATACTCCATTATTTTAAGATGAAATCAAGTCCAACAGAGTAAGAAATGGTGCTAGAGAGATAAAAGCATTATTCTCAGAATAATGACATTTCCCTGCTTTTCCTAGAGCTGCTGGTCAAGGTTATGTATTAGGGCTGGTTGGAAAATAGAAATTCCATCTTGGCTACAAGGTACAACTAGTGACCTTGCTGATTGAATCTGTTCTAGCTCTATAGCCTAGACAAAAAGAACACTGATTGAGAACATTTGTTCTGTTACATTTACAAAACCTTTGCCAGATGCACACATACAGAAAGTATTTAGCCTTTTGCAGTAATCAGGAGTTGTTTCAGGGTAAGAGCCAATCTCAGAAGTTGCTCCAGCAGCTGGGATTGTTGTTCCTATGTCTGCTTTTATCTCTTTTATTTGTAAATTTATAGTTTCTTTTCTTTGCTCATTATATACAATTTCCACCCCATATGGAATCAACTCTAGAGAGGTATCTACATAAATGCCAAAGTATTTAAAAATATATGCACCTGCTGAAGGCCTTCAACACCAGGTCATATCATGAAATATTGTTCATGATCTTTATTATAATAATTGTAAAAATTATATGATACTATCCATTATTTTTATTTATATTTTAGTCAGGGAATAAAGAAGTGATTTTGTTTCTCATCCAATAGTAAAACACCTAGTATTTAATTTAAGCAATCTAGCATGCAGTGAAATATAGAGAAAATGTTGAATATCAATGCCTATCAAATTTTATGTAACACCTATAACCAAGGTATATTTCATCTCACTGGATTTAACAAATAACAACATTTCATTTCATTTATCCACTTCCTAATGGTATGGAAGATCATAGGAATTTTATGCTAATATCCACAGCAAGAGAGAGATATTTCCTTAAAAAGACAAAATGTTTAATAGACATTTATACTAAATGATAAAATCAGGCCAGGAAACATACCTAACTTCAATAGTTACTTGGTAGGTAAACAAAGTATAGTAACAGTTATTAAAAAAATACCCTTTTTACGCAGCAGAACACTTGCATGTTTTCGTCCATTTCGGTTTTCCACATGGCAGGTATAATTTGCCAGGTCAGCCTCCACCACTGAATCAAAGATGAGTGCCAACTCAACTTCTTTTTCTCCAAGATGCTCTTTGAGGAGCCTGAAATAAAGGAAAGTATTCTTGGCTGAATTGGTTTGATTTGGGGAGAGCCCAGCCATGCAAGGACTAAAGATGGTTACATAGCTTACTAAGGTCTCCAGTGTGCTGGAGAGTCCTGACGGGTTGTATGTGCAGAAACTTAAAAAAGAAAACACAAAAAGTGACTCAACACAAAGATCAGATGGAAAAGGAAAAAAGTGAGGAATTCACTCAGCAAAAAGAAATATTATCATGCCACTAGGCTTTGATAAATGAAGCCAATATGATTTGTGTGGCAAACAGGAGGAGACATTGGACTCCATATTCTAAGCTGAGCTTATGAAAACAAATTGGATTTTTGCAACACGGCTTGAAGGGAAAAATGTCTGTAGAAATGTAGAGTTTATGTCAGAGGCTAGAGTTTTAACAACAGGGGGCAAGATAGTAAAGAAATGGGCCTTGAAAATGACTGCCTTATGAGAAGTAAACTAAGGGTGTTTAGTGGCCTTTTATCCCCAAATATCGGGGAGAAGCCTGTTCTCTACTTTCTCCTGCCTTCTGTCCAATGCAGGTATAAACCTCTAATCCTCCAATGACCTACCATGGCCCTGCTTTCTCCCGACATTGCTCGCCATTTTTCTTTCTCCTTCCCTCCACACCCTCCCATGTCCCCAGGAGGAACTGCCCTATGTGACATTTTCTCATAGTGCTGCCTTTTGCTTTCTCAAGTGAAGTTGCAAAGGTTCTTGAATGGCCAGTAACAGTTGTTCTTCACAGAGGAGCTGAGTTGCCAGGAACCTTTCCTGAGGAGTGTGCCTGTTGTTTCTCTGGAGAGTTATATCCTTGCCAATGGGTGAGGTGAAAGTAGGTACACTGCCTACTTTTACTTTCTATCTCCTGGTTTTGACCAAAGAAAAAGCAAATTGTGAGTCTAAATAGTGGAAAGCCTGCTGTTAAGTTCTGGGGTGAGGTTGTTAAATACATGAATTTGCAAGATGGAACATTTGGGGCATTTAAAGTAATTCTCATCTCCTTTTTGACACCTGGTTATGAAGGCAGAGAAGAACATTCAGATTTACTGGCATTTAGCATAAAGTTGGAAAAGACAACTGTACTCAGAGAAAACTGGGTTATAAATATGGGCCTCCCACTTACAAGCTCAAGCTGTATTCTTACAAAGTAATTAACTCAATGGCACCTTAATATAACTCATCTTTAAGTTGGGAAAAATACCTACCATACTTAACTTTTTTGTGGGGGTAAAATGGGTAAAATTATTTCAAGATTAAATGGCATATGCAAATGCAAATGAATGTTATTAAACACCAACATTTCATTGTCCGAATGTGAACTGTTTATAAATTTTGCCTCCTCAAAACATATTTGTATTTATACTTATTGATATTTCAATTTGGTTTGGATTAATCTCTTCTGGCTCCCCTTTAAGAGAAGGAAAGACTTAAAGTTGGGTTGGTGGGAAGGGAGTTCTTAGAATCTGAGACTCTCCCATACTGGAATCCTGTACCCAGATTATATCCCAAATAGAGATGCTTTTAAAATTAACCCTATTTCTGTTACCTTCCAATAATATACATATCAGAGAGTTGACAATACTGGCATTTGTAACTTGAGTAAGTCTCTTTAGTATAAGAATTTTCTTAACCATATTTCACTGGTAGTCTATTCATTTCTTTCTTCCTGGCTAAACTTGCAGTTTTCCTCTTTCTCCTCTCCCAACATATACCTAAACAAGGAAAAATGGGAATTTACTTTCCTAATGGTTTACATTGAATTTTACTCTATTTTCCCCCTGCTATGTGTATATCACACTATACTCAATTCTTTTAGTTCTGTGTGACCTGCTATGGGATAACCCCCTTTAGGCCAGAAGCTGCTTAAGCACCAGAAATTAAGTTTGATTTAAAGCTTCACATGTAGGGCAGCCACAGCCTTTGCCAGGCATAAGGCAGAAAGCTGATCCTGTCCCTCCAGACAAAGCCTTTCCCTCTTCATTTCTAATGCAGTTTCCAAAAACAGCTCTTCACAGGCTGCAGAAAGAATCTGGAGAGAGGATTTGAAAAATGATCCTTCATCTATTAATATATATGAGGTGTCTTAATTATCAGCTCTTGAAAATCTAGAGGAGACCTGCTTTTTTGGAATTAAAGAACAAATTGGTGTTTACGTCTATAAATCATTCTGCAGAGCAGTCATAATTTCCTAGCAAATATTGATATGTAACAATCTATCAATTATTCTTTGTCATTCCCCTGAGTGCCTAGCTCTGGGATAGGTATTTGGTGTAAGAGCAGTATAAGCACTAAAAGACCAGGTGCCTGTTCCCAGTAAGCATTAAAATTTAAACAGAGACAAAATCTACACAGCTGAAAAAATTATAGGCGGAATGAAGTAAAACAGGATGGTACAGTCATTCTTACAATGGAATTTCAAAAAAGAGAGAGATTATTATTTACTAAATTAGCTGGAGAAGTCTTGAGAAGACTCTGCCTAAACAAAAGGAAGAAGGAAGCATTTTCTAGGAGGGAAGATAGGAACAGGTTTTTGCAGAATGTTTGAAAGAGAGACACTGAAGGGACTGGTTTTGGAATGGAGGATACAAATAAGGGGGACTTGGGATATACTTCAAATAACTTCAGAAATATCTCATTCCAAGGATTAATATTGAAGGAAGTTATAGGCAACAGTGAACACTGGCAAAATAAAAAATACTAAATTCAGGTGACAGAAATCACTAGTTTCAAAAGTTTTATTGTTAAGACCTATTATTAAAAAGTAATACTAGAAAATGTTTGGAAGTTGTCACTCTCATCCTTACAAGAGGAAAAGCAAACAAAATGAAAGTCAACAACTTTTCGTAGATCCATCAGAGAATTGAGGTCACAGGGCAAACTCCTGCCCCCCAAATTTGAGATAGCTAGACAAATACTGAGAATCACAGTGTACTGGGAGCAGAAACCCAGGAGCAGTAATCAGTATGAATAAAAACACTTAAAATGTAATTGATGAGTCACTGTAGGCCCAATATGGACTAGATTGAGAGTTAAAAAAAAAAAAAACTCCATGGGATCTAATCTTAGGGGTGCTCCATACTTTCATGAGTTTTGCTTCCAAGAGCCTGTCCAGAGTTTCAGGATGAAGATCAGAGACTCCTTTATGCTTTTGGCACGGGAAGGGGAAAAGCAACTATCTTGAAATGAGCCCAGAGCACTCTTTCTTCTTAACAAAGGCACACCCTCAAGTGAAACTCTTTAGCAGAACCTAAATTACTTGGGTTTTACCGAAACTGGGGGAAGATAAATATCCAACTCCAGCCTCCTCAAGCCTTCCTGTCTCATCTAAGAAAATGAGGAAAGCTGAGGAATACTTGTAAAGGTCACAGCCTGAAGGTACAGGTTCATTGAAAGACTAAGACTTTACCATAGGATTATAGGATACTTACCACCATACCTATCAAGCTCCTGTATGATTACAAAGGTTTTCAGCTGAAAAAACTGCAAAGCTCAGACCCTATTTAAGAAGCAGTCTCTAGGAAAACTGAAAGAAACAGTGGAGATATAAACAAGTACATTATAGGAAATTTTAGCCTCTTACACCTACGACTACAGAAAACAGTAAACACAGCCTAACTCCTAGCCACATAAACATAAAATCTCACAATAAAGACCTATTTACTTCGGTTCCTTTTATCTGATACATCACATCTGGCTTTCAATCAAAAAATGATAAGCCATGTTAAAAAGAAAAAAGTCTGAAAAGACAATGCAAGCATCAGAACCATATTCAGGTATTGCAGAGAATTATCAGAATGGGAATATAAAATAACCATTATTAATATGTTAAAGGCTCAAATGGAAAAAGTGAACAACATAAATCAATAGCTTGGTAGCATAACCAGAGAGATGGAAATTCTAAGAAAGGCTCAGAAGGAAATGCTAGAAATGAAAACACTGTAATAGAAATAGAGTGGCTTTCATGGGCCATTAACAGACAGGACGTGGCCAAAGAATCAGTGATCCTGAAGACAATCAACAGAAATCTCCTAAATTGAAACACAAAGAGAAAAGAGCATGGCAATAAAGGAACAAAACATTGAACACCTGAGGTATAACTACAAAAGGCATAACATACATGTAATCTAAATACCAAAAGAAGAAAGAGAAAGGAACAATAGAAATATTTGAAGTAATAGTAACTGAGAAATTTCCAAAGATACCAGACCACAGATGCAGAAGTTCAGAGAATACCAAGCAGAGTGAATACTGGAAAAGTTACACCTTGATGCATCATATTCTAACTGTATAAAGTGAAAAAAATGAGAGAAAATCTTAAAAGAATTCAGAGGAAAAAACTTACCTATAGAGGAATAGGAACAAGAAATACATCAGACTTCTCTTTAGAAACTATGTAAGCAAGAAGAGAGTGGAGTGAAATATTGAAAGTGTTGAAAGAAAATTACTACCAACGTAGAATACTGTATCCATTTATCCTTCAAATGTGAAGGAAAAATAAAGACTTTTTCAGACAAATAAAAACTGAGGGAATTTGTTGTCAGTAGACCTGTCTTGCAAGAAATGTTAAAAGAAACTCTTAAGAGAAAATGAAAATGATATAGGTCAGAAATTTGGATCTATATAATGAAAGGAAGAGTGTTAGAGAAGGAATAAAGATAAAATATTTTATTTTTCCTATTCATAATTGATCTAACAGGTAACAGTTTGTTTAAAATAATAATAGCAATAAAAGCAGTTATAAGAAGTTCTGAGGATCTAATATACAGCATGGTGACTACAGTTAGTAACGTGTATTGTATACATGAATGTTGCTGAGATTAGATCTTAAGCATTCTCACCACACTAAAAAAAGAGTTAATTATGTTAACTATGTGAGCTTAACTAATATAATGGTATATGTCAATTATACCTCAATAAAATAAAATGAGAGTGAAAATGTAACCTGCAGAATGGGAGAAAATATTTGCAAACCATATATCTGATAATGGGTTAATATCCAAAAAATATAAGGAACTTTTACAACTGAATATAAAAACAAAATCAAACAAATAACTCGATGAAAAATAAGATGGGCTAAGGACCTGAACAGACATTTCTCCAAAGAAGGCATACAAATGGCCAACAGGTATATGAAAAGGTGCTCAACTTCACTATCATCAGGGATATGCAAATCAAAATCACAATATGATATCATCTGAAATCTGTTAGAATGGCTGTTACCAGAAAGACAAAAGATAAGAATTGTTGGCAAGAATGTGGAGAAAAGGGAACACTGTATACTAATCGTGGGAATGTAATTTGGTGCAGCCATTGTGGAAAGGAGTACAGAGATTCCTCCAAAAACTAAAAATGGAACTACCATATGATCCAGCAATCCCACTTCTGGGTATATATCAAAGGAAATGAAATCAAGATCTCAAAAAGATATTTGTACTCTCATGCTCAATTTAGCATTATTCATAATAGGCTAGATGTGGAAACAACTTGTGTCCATCAGTAGATGAATGGAAAAAGAATATATGGTTTATGTGTACAATGAAATATTATTCAGTCTCAAAAAAGAAAAGAAAAGAAAATCTTGCAATTTATGACAACATAGGGGAATATGGAGAATACTAAGTCAAATAAGTCAGACAGAGAATGAAAAATACTGAAAAATACTGTGTAATATTACTTATATATGAACTCGAGACAAGCCAAACTAATAGTGACAGAATGGTGGTTACCAGGAGCTGGAGGGTGGAAGAAATAGGGAGACGTTGGTTGGTAGATGAAATGGGGAATTGCTGGTCAAAGAGTACAAACTTTCAGTTGTAAGATGAATAAGTTCTGGAAACCTAATGTACAGCATGGTGACTATAGTTAACAATACTGTACTGTATCCTTGAAATTTGAGAGGAGGGTAAATCTCAAGTGTTTTCACCATACACTCACAAAAACGATAACTGTGTGGTGATGGATATGTTAATTAGTTGATTGTGGTAATCATTTCACAATGTATACATATACCAAAACATCACATTGGGGCTTCCCTGGTGGCGCAGTGGTTGAGAGTCCGCCTGCTGATGCAGCAGACGCGGGTTCGTGTCCCGGTCCGGGAGGATCCCACATGCCGTGGAGCGGCTGGGCTTGTGAGCCATGGCTGCTGGGCCTGCGCGTCCGGAGCCTGTGCTCTGCAACGGGGGAGGCCGCGACAGTGAGAGGCCCGCATACAGCAAAAACAAAAACAAAACAAAACAAAAAAACATCACATTGTATAACTTAAATATATACAATTTTTTTTTTTTTTTTTTGCGGTAGGCGGGCCTCTCACTGTTGTGGCCTCTCCCCTTGTGGAGCACAGGCTCTGGACGCGCAGGCTCAGTGGCCATGGCTCACAGGCCTAGCCGCTCTGCGGCATGTGGGATCTTCCCAGACCAGGGCACGAACCCGTGTCCCCTGCATCGGCAGGCGGACTCTCAACCACTGCGCCACCAAGGAAGCCCAATATATACAATTTTTATTTGTCAATCATACTTCAATAAAGATGGAATTTTTAAAAAATCAAAACTGAAATAGAGGAAAGAGATTGGATTCCCCCCAAAATAAAAAAATAAATAAATAAAATAAAATAAAATAAAATAAAATGAAAGCTTGTAATTCTTGGAACATATGGTAGTTCTATTTTTAGTTTTTTGAGGAACTTCCATACTGTTTTCCACAGTGGCTGCACCAATTTACAATCCCACCAACAGTGTACTAGGGTTCCCTTTTCTCCACATCCTCTCCAACATTTGTTATTTGTGTTCTTTTTGATGAGAACCATTCTGACAGGTGTGAGGTGATCTCTCATTGTGGTTTTCATTTGCATTTCCCTGATGATTAGCGACGTTTAGCATCTTTTCATGTGCCTGTTGGCCTTCTGCATTTCCTCTTTGGAAAAATGTTTATTCAGGTCTCCTGCTCATTTTTAATTGGGTTCTTTGTTTTTTTGATGTTGAGTTGTATGTGCTCTTCTAGTTTCCATTAACTGTAAATAGTCCCTTAAACCAAATTGAATCCTCCTTTGATGACTAGGTATCTTGCAAGTCTCTGGGTCTTTATTCTGAGTATGAGTAATCATTATCCAGGAATGATGATTGAGAATATCAATAATAGGAGATAGTTTTTAAAAACCCTCTTAGGGAAAGAAAATCTTTATTTTAGTGTCATTTGCTTTTTAAAAAATTCATGTTAAAGCCTTATTAGTCAAAGACCAGGATCAAGCCCGTAGGCTGACACAATCAGATTTGTTGACTGAATACACTGTGGAAGGAATGCTCCAGAGGAACTGTGGATTGTTTCTTGATTGAAGAGAAGAAGAAAGCATCTTTTGTAACATTTGGGTTCCCACTAAAGATTCTGAGGATGGTCTAAAGAAGCAGAAATAAGTTCTGGATTGATTGCAACTTCTGAGGCAGCTGGTGGTATGGGGGGAGGATTGATTAGGAATTGTGTACTGTCATGAGGTGGAGGTGGTTTACTAATTGGGTATTCCCAGTAATATGAAAATAGCAAAGCAGGTCTGGGCATCACTGGTAAGAAAGCTGTAGTCACTCCAAAGAGGTGGGGGTCATTATGGCATTATACAACTGCTGCATGACCTTGGAAGAAACAGTATTTTCTGTTAACTTTGCAGCTGGTTTTATCTGTCTGTCCTCCCAGCCTGATTAATAGCTGGGCTGCTTATTCTCAGTCCCAACTGATTTTTTACTCTTTCAGTCCCGGGCACGTTTTGACTCTTTATATCCTAAATGTGGACTACTACAACAGATCATTCTGAGAATTGATGATTCTTACTAGCTGTGTTCTGATAAAGTCAATGTAGCTCCACTGGAACTGTGAATCAACTGCCCAAGGACAGCTATTCCTCAGTCACTAAACCTCAGATTTTTTAATCTGTAAAATAAACTGATATGATTTATCTCAGATGGTTATCATAAAAATACAATGTAAATTAGGATGTCAAAATGTTTTGCAATGTACTGTGTAGCATAGAAACATGGAGGAATTATTATTATTTACCAACTATAGTTGCTTGTCTCGAGCAGCTTACAATAGAAAACACCAAATTTGAGACTAGGCATCTATAATTTGCTCAGTAAATGAGAGAAATAACAAATATGTCTTAGGTAGCCTTTAAATATTTTATGCATACGTCAAGGCTAAGACCCACTGTGGAAGTGGAACTGTGGACAGTAGAGTCACCACTCCTCCAAAAATCATCCTTCAGATAAATGGTCATTAAGGCTGCCCTTAGGTAAAACTATGCTGCTTATGAAGTTTACTTTTCCATTGAAGCCTCTTTATGACTTACAGTATCTACACTTACATATATATATGATGAGTTTTGAAAATTATTTAAGTCAAGGCATAGTGATCAATCAATATTCCTCCTTCCAGTGGGATGACCTGAGAGTGGGAGAAAAGAAGAGATGATGTGTGTGTTGGGGGAGTGTTTTGTTATGTTTTTAGCTCAATTTGGGGGCAGCCAGAGCAGGTTGGGTGTTTCAAGGCACTGAAAAATCATGGTGGGAAGCTGCCAAAACAGAGCTCATCATTTTGCCTTGGGCTGCCTGGGGAAAAATTAATATTCCCAGCTCCATATTATTTGTTTAAATTGGTGAGATATTAATAGGTTATTTTGGATCTTTAACATAGACACCCTATTTTAAGAATAAAATCTTTTCATACCTGTATCACATTCACTTCTTTGTTAAGAGCATTTCACTCACTCAAGAAAAGTATGTTAAGGTAAAGGGATGGAAACAGAAGGCTGGAAAGTGGTAGAAGCAGGAGTGAAAAAAACAAAACTTACAAGCGAACAAAGCCCATATTCAACTTGTAGCCTTTTAGGAATTGAAAATAAATTAAATTATTTGCATTTTAAGAAGCTTGTCTGAAAAGCCTTAAGATAAATTGAATATGTTTTTCAGGTCAAGAATTATACAAGATTTGGTAAACTTGCTTTATGGTATTGCCTGGGGGAAAAACATTAGCTATTGATAGGGAGATTTGTAAAGTGAGATTTATAATCGGAAATTACTCTCCATTGGGGCAAAGCAATTGCACTGAAATTCATGCAGTCTCCATCGACTATCAGATGCAATTCACAACCCTGCAGGGAAGCTTAAGGACTATTATTTCTTGTTTAATAGGATTAGTTCAGTTTCTCTGGGATTTTTTATTAACACTGTGGAATATGTACCTCACTGTAATTAAAAAGAAAATTCTCAAGCCTCTGTTAAGATTAATTGAAAGGAAGGTCTGTAAAGGTGTGGAACTGAGTTGGTCTTGCTAGAATGCTTATACCCAAAGACTACTCCTGTTCATGAACTCTCTTACCCCACTTTGCAAGCCATTCCCATTAAGTTTAAACAGAGGGACAGAAATTAGGAAGTCCTCTCCTAATGATAGTTTCCACTGGGTCTACTCCAAATAATAATTTGACTTCTCTGAATAGACATGGTAGAGCTTGTAGAGAGCAGCTTGTTGCAAGGACTTTAAAACGGTAGATAAAAATAACCAGATTTGCACAACGGTAGCTTATGCTACTGCACATGCAAAATTCCCTTAACATCCCCACAGCTGACATCTTTTGGAGTCAGTGGAAACGCTGTGATGCAGTTGTATGGGGTAGGCTGGCAGTTGTGATTGGATGCTACATTTGCGTTCAAATTTCCTTAGGGCTCAGTCTCTTAGAAACATCATGGACTTTGGTAGGGCTATGCCAATTTCTGCCTAAAGGGAGATAAAGGAAAATCTGTATGCCCAGAGTGGAGTTTGAGTACTTTGGCAGCAGGTTGCAAGTAAGGAGATACAAGGAACCATGGTGGTCAAAGTAACCCAGAGAACAAACAAATAAGCACTCCAAAACCCTGGTCAGGATTCGATCAAATCTGCTAGTCAAACTGCAAGGGAACTGATGAACACAGAGGCTGCACTGACTATAGTCTGAGCAGCATTATTTCATCAAGACTTTGGTAAATATCCAAGCTTTTCCCTTAGGTAGATATTTTCTTCGAAGTCTTCTATTCCTCTGGGGCAATACTAAGAGATAAAAAGGTACAACACATACTTCTAGGATCAAGCTGCTGCCCAGGAAATGGAGAACCTAGGCAGTATGGTCAGTCGTCTTGCCAGATCCATTGCCTCTGCAGCAGCTTCTCCATAAGTTAACTTCTTAAGAGCAATTAATTTACATCCCCACTTCTTAGATCTACTGGGCAGTGCACTTCTGACATATGTGCACGGCACAAGAGCTGTGATTCAATTAAAATATGAAGTAAATACAATACCCTTTGGGAGAGCTATGCATTCAGAAGGAAATTTTGTTTCCAGAAATGCTTTTGAGAGGAATCCTCTACTTCACATCTTCAGCATTCTGCTGTCAGAACCGTTCCCTTTGGAGAGTATATGTGGGCTATGAAAGAATGCAGATCTTTTCTTGATTGAACTAATGGTATGATTAGCAACTTTTTTTTTTGATGAAACTACCAGATTTGTTCCAATCCACCATACTGTGTAAAAACCTTGTTTCAAGGACATTGCTTTTGGAAGCTAGAAAACAGAATCTAGTAATTAACTCGTGTGTTAGCATAAATGGCCATAGCCTGAATGAATTCCCACGCCCACACAAGCTCCCAAATAGATCATAGATCATACAATTAATATTACAAAATGGCCAACTATATGTTTCTCTTGGCCAGGAATTCCTGGCTCTTTGTTTGCACTTCTCTGAAAGTGTCTCCAGTTAGCTAGTAAGGTTTTGTGAAATTTTCAAAACAAATTCTATGTTACTTGCCTCCCCTGCAAAAATATATGTATACACCCTTTGTTACTGGAAGGGTTGCAGATGGTAGAGAAAGAGAGTCTAACAGAATCCAGTAAACAATGATGTTTTGCAAATCCTGAAAGTTTGACTTCCTATAGCGCTTTAATATCTGGGTGACTCATTTGGCACCTAATACAGTGGCTGGGACTGGATTAAACTGTTTCACATATGTGTGCTTTGTCTCCCACCACTAATCATTTGCTGCTGGAGCAGCAGCATAGCCTAACTTTTCTTTTGTAAAATGGTATAACCACTTTGGAGTATAGTTTGGAAGATTCTTAAAAAGTTAGATAATTCTGGAGAAAAAAAAAGACAGTAAGTAAAAACTAAGGCCATTTGAATGAAGTATTGACTTTAGTTAATAATAACGTATCAATTTTGGTTAATTGTAACAAATATACCATAGTAACTTAAGATGTTAATAGCAAGAAAAACTGCCTCTTTTGTCATGTGAGGACATGTGAGGGTACAGTAAGAAAATGGCCATCTATCAACCAGGAAGTGAGCTCACATCAGCTGTTGAGTCTGCTGGTGCCTTGATTTTGGACTTCCCAATCTCTAGAACTGTGAGAAATAAATATTTGTTGTTTAACCCACCCAGTCTATGAAATTTATAGCAGCTGAACAGAATAAGACACTATCTTTACAATTTTTCTGTAAATCTAAAATTATTCTAAAAAGTAAAGATTTTTTAAAAAAAAGCTTTAAAAGGAACTAAAACAGTTAAATGTACACTTACTATCTAATTCATCCATTCCATGTCTAGACATTTATCCAGGAATAAAAGAAATATATATGCATGCAAAGATGCATACATGTATGTTCATAGCAGCTTTATCTGTAATAGCCCTCAAACTGGAAACAACCCAAATGTCCATCAACAAGTGAATGGATAACCAAATTGTTTATATCCATATAATAGAATAATACTGAGCAATAAAAAAAAGAATGAACTACTGATACATGTAACAAGACAGATGAATCTCAAAATAATTGTGTTTAGTGAAATAATTCAGACAATAAAAGAGTACATACTGCATGATTCCGTTTATATAAAACTCTATAAAATGCAAACTGATTTATAGTGACAGAAAGATAAGTGTTGTTTTGAAAGAAGGGCAGGAGGGGGGCATTACCAAGGAGCACCAGGAAACTTATGGGTAATTTATATGTTCATTATCTTCATTATGATGATGGTTTCATAGGTGAATACATATATCAATCAGCCCTTACAGATTATACAATCTAAATTGTGTGTTTATTGTATGTCAATTATGTGCCAATAAACCTGTTTATTTTTTTAAAAATCCAATTAGTCATGTATAGGAAAAGGGAAATAATTATCTTAGGCTCATATAACTACTACCTTTGATCATTAAACATAGCTCTGAGCTTTTTGGTAGTGGAAATTTTGCTTCTTTGTACCACTGTACCTACCACTGGCTGTTTGGGGACCAGTTTCTTTCTCTGAAAAATGACGAGTGACCCTTAAAGTCTTTTACAGGCAGATATATTGAGAATAATTCTAAACATGTATCTTCTGAAATAAGTTAATGTAAATTCATTTGCATTAATTTCATAAACCTTAACTTGAAATTGGCTAATAAAGTGATACTTATTAGGAACCTTAAAGATTAAATGGGAATTAATAGTTAAGAACTATTTGTAAGTAGTATACTGATTATTTTTTTCTGAGTATCTGTTTTATGTCAGGCAATCAATTAGAAGTATTTTTAATAGCTTTATTGAGATATCATTTACATACCATACAATTCATCCATTTAAAATGCACAATTCACTGTTTTTTAGTATATTCACAGGTATGTGCAACCATCAGCACAGTCAATTTTGTAACATTTTCATCACCTCAAAAAGAAGCCTTAGACTCAAAGGGCATAGAGATTCCTCTTGGGGTGATGAAAAATTTCTGGAACTAGATAGTGGTGATGGTTGCACAACACTGTGAATGTATTAAATGTTACTGAATTGTACACTTTAAAATAGTGCATTTTAGATTACAATACTGTATCCAGCACACCAAAACCCACTCCATAAAACTCACCCATATACTTTAGGTACTTACCCTTATCGCTCCATTCTCCCAGCTCTAAGCAAACACTAATATACTTTTGTCTCTATAGATTGGCCTATTCTAGGCATTTCATATAAATGAAATAATATAATATGTGGTCTTTTGTCACTGACTTCTTTCACTGAGAATGTTTTCAAGGTTCATCCACGTTGTAGTGTGTATCACTATCTCATTTATTCCTTTATATGGCTGAACACTATTCCACTGTATGAATACATCACATTTTATTTATCCATGCATCAGTTAATGGTCATTTAAGCTGTTTCTACCTATTATCTATTATGAATAATGCTACTGTGAACATTTATATACAAGTTTTTGTGTGGATATATGTTTTGATTTCTCTTGGTTATATACCTAGGAAGGGAATTGCTGATAACTCTTTGTTTAACCATTTGAGGAATTGCAGAAAGTGGCTGCACCATTTTACACTCCCACCAGAAGTGTATGAGGGTTCCAATTTCTCTGCATCCTCGTCAGCACTTGTTGTAATCTGACTTTTTGATTATAGCTATCCTAGTGAGTATGAAGTATTGGCCAAAAAGTTTGTTGGGGTTTTCCATACCATCTTACAGAAAAACCCAAATGAACTTTTTGGCAGACCCAATATTATCACATGGTTTTGATTTATCTCTCCCTGATGACTAATGGTGTCAGGTACATTTTCATGTACTTTTTTTCCTAGAAATATGCTCCTATAGAGAATATTTTGCATAAACTCTCAGGGAGTTCATAGACCCTCAAAGTTATGAACCCCTAGAGGGGAGTTATTACATGGACACATGAAGAGAAACTGTCATGGTTGTTATTATAAATGATACCTAATCATGGTAAATAATATAATGGGTATGTTTTTCTTTTACACTGCTATATATTTAATAAGAAAAAGAAAAGAACACATTTTAACATTAGTTGCACTGAAATACTGGTTTGCTTTCCATTTCATGAGTCTTAATAGCGGTGGAGAGAGAGGGGTCCCTACTGGAGTGAGGAAAGTACATTATATATCACCATGTCTGAAATCAAAGGGTAACTCCATAGACTGAGGTAGAAAAAATTACCTCTTATTTGTACAATGTGGTCATATACATAGGATTAGAAAACCAATAGAATAGATGTCTATATATCAGGGAGGTATCTGTGTAACAGGAGAGTGAAAAGAGGTCTAGGGAGGTACTAACCTGAAAGTCACTTTCAGGATGAGCAGTGGGTACTGGGAAAAAGAAACACTATTTAACAAGAGTCAACAGTTATTTTGGCGAGTACTGGCTTACTACTGCTACCACAGCTTTATACTTATGACATATGAAAGTTGTCTGTTCCCAGGGAGTAAATGAGCATTTGCCCTGTGGTCTGAAGAGTCACCTACAAAGTTTGGATCTTTGCTGGGACTGGAGAAACAGTGGCCTAAGCTTTGAAACCTTAAAGGAATTTGCTTAGGCAGCTTTGAGGGAATCATTATACCCCATGGTATGTTCTTAGAACCTGAGAAAACTTCCTTATATTGGAAGCTTATACATTAACATTTCTTAAGGCAGTCAGCCTCACTCTCTCCACCAGATCAGCTTTTAGAAAATGGAATGATTTGGAGTTGCAATTAAAATCCCAGGCAGAAGCTCTTCTAGGATGTTCCATTGCTTAACTGCAAACACAGCAAAGAAAAGTAAGCAATTCAAGTTCTGTACCTTATTTCACCTTCTCTAATGTGACCTGCCAGTTCCTCAATAAACTTCTCCCCTTTCATCCAGTAGATCATTGGTCCGGACTCTCCACTGAATCCAAAGAATGCTTTGCAAGGGATGTTCAGAGGCTTACCTGAGAATGACAGAGAAAAAAATGAGCAAATGGCTCTGGTTATCATTGGAAGACAGAAAAGGACCATTTAACATCCAAAGGAAAACTCAGAAGTGACCCATTTACAACTCTTCTTCCAATCACCTTATCACTGCAAATGAGAACATTTTAAAATAGTTACAAGGGCCTATGGGAAATTTTAAAATTCAATATATTATCAAAAATGATAAAGTAAAGAAAGTTACTAAGATTTTAGAACTGCTTATTTTTACTGCCTCCCTCCTAGGAACTAATATGAAAGAATCATATGGAAGGAACCCTCTTTTATTTTCCTTTTTTGAGAATATTAATAACTGCTTACTTGGACTTACCTTTGAAGTTAACATTAATCAAAATATAAGTTAATTTTTGATTTGTGAGAAAACATATAATAGACTATCCATTATTACTAAGATTGCATAGAGAAATTTTGTTAATTCTGATTATTGTATATTCTGAGAAAAAATGGATAATTCAAATCAAATAAGAATTTTATAATTATAAGAATATCTATAGAAAGTACATGGAGTGAAAACTCAGTCTAACCATATCTTCGATATTCCTTGTGTCACCTACAGTACTTAAATAATTCTAGGCAATACTGCAGTTTTTTACTATGCATCTTTGTGATTATAGCTAAAAACTTTGTTTTAATTATGAATTTATCATCAAATATATAAGCAATTATGTTTTTGCTGGCGTTGATTTTATTTTCTTCTTATAAAGTAAATCAGTAAGGGAAGAATGGTATAGAGAGTACAATCTTGACATTTCTGAAAAAGGAATCCCCTAATTCATAAATCATAATATAACATATCATTTTCTCTATAACATGTAATTTTTGCCCTGGTTGGAGCACTAGATAAAGCAGTTTCAAAAATATTTTTTTCCTTGTAGAGTACATGGTGAAGTTGTTCCCATTATAACTCTGAGCTGTGTAAAATTTCTCCATTCTATTCTTAAATTGATCCAAAACTTCCATGTTCTAAGAACTATTACTTTTTGGGAACCTTTCTATTTAATCACCATAACTAGCAGATGGCTTGCTTTGAGGACCATTTTCACCAAGAAACAATTTTAATTGGAGTTAGGGTCTACACTGAGACAGTGGAAATTAAGAAAACCTCATAGACATATGGATGCTGGGTGATAGGCTGGGCTTAACCACAATGAGTGTTACCAAATATTGGTCTTTTTATAGTGTAAATTTCTCTCTCAGCAAGATGACTTGTCATGGACCTTTGGGATCATTCAATTACTCTCAAAAGCTTTGATATCAACAGTCTTTCATATATGTGAGGCTAATCTGAAACAAGGTTATTCATTGTTTCTTTGAACATGTGTTTTGTGATACAAGCTTGTCTAAAAAATGGAAGACAGCCTTGTATAGCTAAGAGATGTGGGTCCTTGTTTTGGATCTATCATTAAAAAGTAGACTCTCTGGCCCTGGGTACATTACCTAACCTTTTACAAACTGATTTCTCATATATGTAATAAGGATGGTAATAATACTTTGGAGGCTCAGATAAGACAATACCTACAAAAGTGCTTGGTGAATGTGCAAGTCCCATCCAAATTTAGCAAGGTTGTGTTTTCCTTCCAAGGCTTGGTCTTTCAAAAAGTCAAGTTTGAGGCATAATTCTATATGTGTAATGAGATAGATAACTGTTCATTTTGATCCTGCCAATCTCATGTCCTTCTTTTATTTATGAGCGCCTATGGTTCTTATCAATGCTCTATAAATATTTCACAGATCCTAGAGTAGGTGTGATTCATCTAAGCAGGCCCCGTGTTCTCTAAACCCGAACACAGGGTCTTTTTATGCCTTACTGTTCTTCATTCCCATGAAATTAAAGGTATTACAGAATGTCAAACTAGATGGCAAAAGATCCAGAGACTGTGATAAACATTATTATAAGGATCCCAGTTGCTAAAACTACCAGTATATACATTTATACAAATAAATTCTGGTTGTCATTCCTTTGGGCTATGTTGAAAGAATATATCAAATAAAATACCTTTTAGTGATTCCTAGAATGTGGGTACTCAGGCCTGGTTTGATTTTAATGGAAAAAGACAATTATAGCAATGTGCAAAAAGGTGCCTCCTTGAGGTGGTCTATCAAAAATGACAGCATCTGCCCTTTCCTTGACACTACACAATGGGTACTGACTATTGCAGCGATTTCTCCTGGGAATGTTTTTACTCTCCCATCAGACAGGTTTTGTTAAGTAAATGCAAGAGACATATTTCAGCGGTCTAGTTTCTACAAATGCTGAACAAATATCCTGAAGCCTTTGTCAACGGCTTAAACAGGAAGATGGTCCAATCATCATATGCAGTACTCTGAGGAGAGTCCCAAAATGATCAGCTCTTGCGCCAGATAGTGAGAATCAATGTGTGCCACGTTGTGAGTACCTCTTCTTTCAAAAGGCATGGGAGGGATCTCAGCACTGATTGAGCAAATAACCTGAAACAGTCTCTCCAGGTTTTTCTAAAATCAGGCTTACGTGCATGTGCAAACTCCTATCTACCATTTGTATCTGTTTGCTATTGTATTGTTTTGCCTCCAGATGTTTTCAAAGTCATTCCTATGGTACTGTATATCCTACTAGTAGAGATGACCAACTCATATTTGTATCTAAAAAGGATTGTACAGTCGGTTGAAGACTATCAAAATAAAAATAACTTTGTGAGCTTCTCAGTGTTTTGTGCTGTTTACAAGGTAACAGCTTTAGACATAACTCCCTTTTAGGTTTAGTCTGTATTACTAGTAATTTCTCTATCACTTTATTAAGTCTAGACCAGTCAACAAAACATATGTTCATACAAAGACTTATATATGAATGTTCATACCAGCTTTATTTGTAATACCCCAAAACTGGAAATAGTCCAAATGTTCATGAACAGGTGAAGGAGTACTCTGGTACATCCATACAAAAAATATTCATCAGGTATGAAAAAGATGAAGTACTGATACATACCACAACATATGATTTTTGAGATTAAAGCAATTATACTAAATTAAAGAGGTCAAACAAAAGAGTGCATGCTTTATGACTCAATTTATATAAAAATCTAGGAAGTTAAAATTAATCTAGTTTCTTAAAAAGTTGAACATCTGCCATTTGATCCAACCGTTCCATATGAAAGCCTGTGTCTATATAAAGACTTGTACACAAATATTCATATCAGATTTATTTTTTCAATTGAGGTATAATTGACATATTATATTAGTTTTAGGTATACAACACAATGATTTGATATTTGAATATATTGCAAAATGATCACCAAAATAAGTCTAGTTAACATGTCACCACACATAGTCATGAATTTATTTTTTCTTGTGATGAAGGCTTTTACGATCTACTCTCTTAGCAACTTTCAAAATGCAATACAGTATTAACTATAGTCACCATGTTGTAAATTATATCACCGTGACTTACTTATTTTATAACTGGAAGTTTGTACTTATTGACCCCTCATTTTGCCCACCCACCACAAACCCCACCTCTGGCAACCATCGATCTATTTTTATCTATGAGTTTGTTTTTTGTTTATTTATTTGTTTGTTTTAGATTCCACATATAATTGAGGTCATACAGTATTTGTCTTTGTATGACTTATTTCACTTAGCATAATGCCCTCAACGTCCATCCATGTTGTTTCAAATGGTGAGATTTCATTCTTTTTCATGGGTGAATGATATTTCATTACACACACACACACAAACACCACATTTTCTTTATCCATTCACCCATTGATGGACACTTAGGTTGTTTCCATATCTTGGCTATTGTAAGTAATGCTCCAATGAATATGGGGGTGCAGATATCTTTTTGAGCTAGTGTGTTCATTTTCTTTGGATAAATACTCAGAACAGAATTACTGAATCATATGGTAGTTCTATTTTTAATTTTGAGAAAACTCCATACTGTTTCCCATAGTGGGTGTACTAATTTACGTTCCTACCAACAGTGCACAAGGTTTCCCTTTTTTCCACATCCTCACCGACACTTGTTATCTGTTGTTTTTTTGATAATAGCCATTCTAACAGGTGTGAGGTGATCTCATTGTGGTTTGATTTGCATTTCTCTGATGATTATTTCATGTACCTGTTAACAATCTGTTGATTATCATTTCATGTACCTGTTGGCCATCTGCATATCTTCTTTGGAAATATGTTTGTTCAGACCTGCCCATTTCTAAATCAAGTATTTTTCTTTTTTGGTTTGGTTTGCTATTGAGTTATATGTGTTCTTTATATATTTTGGATATTTACCACCTATCATATATATGATTTGCAAATATTTTCTCTTATTCAGTCGGTTGCCTTTTCATTGTTGATGGTTTCCTTTATTGTGCAAAAGCTTTTTTGTTTGATGTAATCCCATTTGTTTATTTTTGTTTTTGTTGCTTTTGGTTTGGAGTCAGATTTTAAAAATCATCTCCAAACTAACTGATATCAAGGAGTTTACTGCCTATGTTTTGTTCTAGGAGTTTTATAGGTTCAGGTGTTTCATTCTATTCTTTAATCCATTTTGAGTTAATTTTTGTATATGGTATAGGATGTTTATCCAGTTTCATTCTTTTGCATGTGGTTGTCCAGTTTTCCCAACAACATTTATTGAAGATACTGGCCTTTCCTCATTGTATATTTTTGATTCCTGTGTCATAAACTAACTGACCATATATGTGTGGGTGTATTTCTGGGCTCTATATTCTGTTCCATTGATCTATGTGTCTGTTTTTATGCCAGTACCATGCTGATTTGATTACTGTAGCTTTGTAATACAGTTTGAAATCAGGGAGTATGATGCCTCCATATTTGTTCTTCTTTCTCAAAATGTTTTGGCTATCCATGTCTTTTATTGTCCCATACAAATTTTAGGATTGTTTATTCTATTTATGTAAAAAAAAAGCCATTGCCATTTTGATAGGGATTGCATTGAATCTGTAGATTACTTTGGATAGTATAGACATTTTAACAGTATTGTTTCTTCCAATCCATGAGCATAGGATATCTTTCCATTTATTTTTGTCTTCTTCCATATCTTTCATGATGTCTTACAGTGTTCAGTGTATAAGTCTTTCACTTCCTTGGTTAAATTTATTCCTAGTAATTTTATTCTCTTGATGCAGTTGTAAATGGAGTTTTATTCTTAATTTCTCTTAATGATAGTTTGTTATTCGTGTATAGAAATGTGAACAGACTTTGGTATATTGATTTCATATCCTGCAACTTTACTGAATTCATTTATTAGTCTTGACAGTTTTTTTGTTGAGTCTTTATGGTTTTCTATACATAATATCATGTCATCTGCAAATAGTAACAGTTTTAATTATTCCTATTCACTTTGGATGATTTTATTTATTTTTCTTGCCTAATTGCTCTGGTTAGGACTTCCAATACTCTGTTGAATAAAAATGGTGAAAGTAGACATTTTTGTCTTGTTCTTAATCTTAGAAGAAAAGCTTTTAGCTCTTCACCACTGAGTATGATGTTAGCTGTGGGCCTGTCATATATGGCCTTTATTATGTTGAGGGATGTTCCCTGTATAACCACTGTGTTGAGAATTTCTATCATACGTGGAAGTTGAATTTTATCAAATGCTTTTCCTGCATCTATTGAGATGATCATATCATTTTTAACCTTTATTTTTTTTTGAATTTTATTTATATTTTTGATACAGCAAGTTCTTATTAGTTACCTATTTTATATATATTAGTGTATACATTTCAATCCCAATCTCCCAGTTCATCCCCCCACCCCCCCACCACGTTCCCCCCTTAGTGTCCATACATTTGTTTTCTACATCTGTGTCTCTATTTTTGCTCTGCAAACCGGTTCATCTGTGCCATTTTTCTAGGTTTCACATATATGCCTTTACTTTATAATGTGATGTATCCCATTGATTTGCAGTTGTTTAGCCATTCTTGCATGCCTGGAATAAATCCCACTTGATTATGGGGTACAATCCTTTTCATAAATTGTTGAATTTTGTTTGATAATGTTTTGTTGAGGATTTTTGCATATATTTTCATTTGGGATATTGGCCTGTAATTTTATTTTCTTGTGGTGTCCTAATCTGGTTTTGGTTTCATGGTAACACTAGCCTTGTAAAATGAAGCTGGAAGTGTTCCCTCCTCTACAGGTTTTTGGAAGAGTTTGAGAATAATTGGTATTAATCCTTTCATGTTGGGTAGAACCCATCAGTGAAGACATCTGATTCTGGACTTCTGTTTCTTGGGAAGTTTTTGACTACTGGTTCAACCTCCTTACTAGTAATCAGTCTGTTCAGATTTTCTTTCTTCAGGATTCAGTCTTAGAATGTTGTCTATTTCTAGGAATTTACCCATTTCTTCTAGGTTATCCAGTTTGTTGGCATATGATTTTCATAGTAGTCTCTTAAGATCCTTTTATCTGTGGTATCATTTCTAATGTTTCCTCTTTCATTTGTTATGTTATTTTTGTGAGCCCTCTCTTTTTCTTGGTGAGTATAGCTAAAGGTTTGTCAATTTTGTTTACCTTTTCAAAGAACCAACACTTAGTTTCACTAATCTTTTCTATTGTCTTTTTAGTCTTTATTTCATTTATTTCCACTCTGATCTTTGTTATTTCCTTCCTTCTACTAACTTTGGGCTTCATTTGTTTTTCTTTCTCTAGTTCCTTGAAGTATAGTTAGGTTACTTATTTAAGATTTTTTGTTTGTTTGTTTCTTGAGGTAAGCATTTATTGCTATGAACTTCCCTCTTAGAACTGCTTTTGCTGCATCCCACAAATTTTGGTATGTTATATTTCCATTTTCATTTGTTGCACAGTATTTTTAAATTTCTTTTTTGACTTCTTTGTTGATCCATTTGTTGTTTAGCAGCATGTTTAATATTCATATATTTATGTATTTTACAGTTTTCTTCTTTTAATTAATTTCTAGATTCATACGATTGTTGTTGAAATGATGCTTGATATGATTATTTTTGTAAGTTTTAAAATGCTGTGTTTATTTATTTTTTAACATCTTTATTGGAGTATAATTGCTTTACAATGTTGTGTTCGTTTCTGCTGTATAATAGTAAATCAGCTATACACACACACACATATATATATATATATATATATATATATACACATGTAAATATATCCCCATATCCCCTCCCTCTTGTGTCTCCCTCCCACCCTCTCTATCTCACCACTCTAGGTGGTCACAAAGCACCGAGCTGATCTCCCTGTGCTAAGGGTAAGCTTGATATGATTTTGATCTTCTTAAATTTATTAAGACTTATTCTGTGGCCTAACATATGGTCTATTCTGGAGAATGTTCCATGTGCACTTGAGAAAAAATGTTTATGCTGCTGCTTATATAATGCCCTTTGATTATATAATGAAGTTTGATTATTTTATTCATTGAATCCATGAATATAGAACCCTCAAATATGAAGGGACGACTGTATATAGTTATGTGTCTTGGTGTAGGTCTCTTTGGGTTCCTCATACAAGGAAATCTCTGGGTTTCTTGGATTTGGGTGTCCATCTCCTTCCCCAGGTTAGGGAAGTTTTCAGCCATTATTTCTCCAAATATGTTGTATGGCCTTTTCTCTCTCTCTTCTTCTGGGACTTCCTATAATGCAAATGTTAGTCTGCTTGGTGTTGTCTCATAAATCTCTTAAGATATCTTCACTTTTTTCCCCATTCTTTTTCTTTTTGCTGCTCTGATTGGGTGAGTTCTACTGCCTTGTCTTCAGGTAAACTTTTCTTTGCTTCATCTATTATAGTCTGATGTTGAATCCCTCCAGTGTATTTTTCAGTTCAGTTATAGTATTCTTCAGCTCTGTGACTTCTGTTTGGTACTTTCTTACATTTTCTATCTCTGTGTTGAAATTCTCATCCTGTGCTCATCCATTCTTCTCCCATATTTGGTGAGTATTTTTATGACAATTACTTTGAAATCTATCAAGTAAATTACTTATCTCCATTTCATTAAGGTATTTTACTGAGATTTTATTTTGTTCTTTTGCTTGAAACATATTCCTCTGTTTATTTTCCTTCACCCTCTGTGTTGACTTCTATGAATTAGATAGAACAACCACCTTTTCCAGTCTTGAAGTGGTGACCTCATGTAGGAGATGAACCTTGTTGCTCAACTCACCCTAGCTTTTGGTTGTCTCACAAACCTTTGTGATTGTTCAAGCAGTCTATTATATTTTTAATAGCTCCCAGTAATTTAGGGTGTGCCAAGACTTGTCAGTGGCCTAAAGAGGGGAGGATCTCAGTCAGCACTTAGATTCAGGCAGATTGGAACTCAGATCCTCAGGAAGCAGCTTTTAAAGTATTCTTATATAACAGTCCTGTGGATCCACAAATGTAATCCCTGCTAGCCACCAGAGCCAGGCAATCTGGTGGTGTTCCCTGGGCAAACTTGGGGCTCCAGAGGAATCTATAAGTTCCTCACTGGGAGACACAGGTGAGCTGGAGTGAGTCAGAGGGAGAGCACAAAGATGATGTCACCTAGCCTGCATTCTTTGAGAGTACCTCCATAGTATCTAGGTGTGAGCCAAATCTGAAGCTCTTGACTCAGGCTGAGGCCCCAGGACTAGCAAGTAGGCCTCTTTCACTGAAAAACTGGGGATGTGTTCCAGTCTGCTGTCTGTGCAGTGCCCTGGGGGTGGTAGTCTGCCAATAACCCTCTCTTGAATTGTTACAGTCCCATGGGACTCAGGAACACAAGCCACCTGACTCCAGAGCCAGATGATCAAGGGGCATTTGCTGGGCAGCAACTTCAAAAACTGAGGCACCAAATGTAAAATCTGGGGTACCAGACACAGGTAAGAGTTCCCTTCTGAAAGATACTGGTGCTCTGGGGTGTGACAGAAAGAGAGCACAAAGACAGTGCCAGCCCTCTGAGGTCTCTGGGAAGGTTTATAGTCAGCCTTTAGATGTGTTTAATTAGAAGTCTGCCCCTCAGGCTGCAGCCATGATGATAAGCTAACAGGCCTGTTTCATGGAAAGATTGAGCTTCTGGGTCTATTGTCTCTTCTTGTGCCCTGAGAGTGGTGGCTGTTTAAGAACTCTTTCTCTATTGATTACAGTCTTTGGGGGCCTGCAAGTGTAAGCCTCACTGACCCTCAGAGCCAGGTGATGTAGAGGTGTCCACTGGAAGCAGCTGCAAAAAGCAAGGCACCAGATGTAAAAAGCAAGGCACCAGATGTAAAAACTGTGGTACCAGACACATGTAAAATCTCCCGTCTGGGAGACACTGGTATTATGGAGCAGGCAGAGGGAAAGTGCAAAGATGGCGCCCACTGAGAAAAGAAAAGACAAGATGGTGCCTGTCACCTTTAGCAAGGAAGAAGGAGAGTGTGAAAATGGCCCTCAACAGCCTCTGTCCCTAGGAGACTGGTGCTTTAAGATTAGCAAATTAATCTCTTTCACATAAAGGCTGGGTGCTTTTCAAACAGCTGCTTCTCTGCTGGGCCCTGGGGTGAGTGAGTCCACATGTGAGCACTTTAAGAGCTCTTTCTCAGTTTGCTATAGCCCTTTGGGTCTTGGGGATATAAGCTCTGTTGGTTTTCAAAGTCCGATGTTTTGGGGACTCATCTGTTAGGTGCAGGCCTTAAAAGCTGGAGTGATTGATGTGGGGTATGAATCCTTCACCCCTCAGGAAGAAGCTCCAGGTTGGTGACTTCTCTCCCTACTGTGCATTGCCACACTTGGGATGGTATTTATGGCGAGTTTGTATCTCAGCCTCTCCTACCTGTCTTCTTTTCATTTGCCTAATGTGAAGGAGTTTCTTAGCTAGTTCCTATGACTTTTTCAGAGGAAATTATTCCATATGTAGTTGTTAATTTGGTGTGCCTGTGGGAGGAGATGAATTCAGGATCTTCCTACATCATCAATTCAAACCACCTCCCTGTATCAGTTTTATTTGTAATAGCCCAAAACAACTCAAATTTCAGTCAACATGTGGATGGTTACTGATACATTCTACAACATGAATAAAAGTCAAAATCATTATGCTGAGTGAAAGAAGCCAGATGCAAAAGTCTACATATTGTATGATTCCATTTATATTAAATTTTTAGAGAGCACATGACTATAAAAACAGAAGCAGATCAGTAATTACTTATGGCTGGGGTCAGGGATTGACTGAAAATCTGAAGGAGGAAACTTTTAGGAAATGATAGCAGTGTTTTAAAGCTGCATTGGGATGATGGCTGCATTAATATGTAAACTTACTAAGAGCCATTGAATGGTACAATTTCATGCGTAAATTGTATGATATGTAAATTTCAGCTCAACAAAGTTGTTAAAAGCTAAAAGAAATCCATGTCCTCAGGAAGTTTATGTCTGGGAGGGGAAAGAGTAAGAGGTGAAGGACAATACGCAAAATGAATTAAATATAATGCAAGTTGCAAACATGTTATAGACATCTCAATCTTTGTGTTTTAAGAGCAAAAGTCATCACCCTAATCACTGAATTGTCTATGTATAAGTCTCCTGCTAGCCCAAAGAGACTCTGTTTTGCATTTCAAATCCATACAATTGCTCTGGGACAACTTTAAAGGAACCAGAGGCTGAATTATCTAATGTGAGAGAATTGCAGGTAAGAGTGGAATGATAAAATTTATTTAATTTGGCCACACATCTTAATCTCCCCCTGTACCTGGACTTTCTAAGAATTTCTCAAGGGCAAAAATTTGACCTTCAATTTCTTTATCTAGATAGATCTGCCCCTCCCCGTATCCATATCCTTGATGGGCTATGGATTTTATAAAGGCCGCAGATAACCTGCAAGTCTCTACTCTTGCCACACAGTTGTTCTTCATTCTTTGTTTTTCTCTTAAAACAGTTTTCAGCAAACCTCTTTCAAATTGTTCTATTATCTCTATTTCTTGGGATGCAATTTTTTTTCCGTTTGTGTCAGTGGAAGCACACATATGGTGGTTAATTTTCTTGCAAGGTTTGTAATTACTGTGTTTTTATCTACAGTAAGGATTGTTTTCTCTGGGAGTCCTGGGTGGCGAGTGCTGTGGAGGCATTCCCTCAGAGTGGTTCTGAGTTTGCCTCTGCCAAGTCCTTACAAGTTTCACTGGTTTGGAAAGTTTTTCTGTTAATTTCTTAGCTTAGGGGTTTGTACCACATGTGGGTTGTGTGAATTTAAAGTCCACATCCATGCTTGGTACAAGTTTAGAGTTCCAATTTCTCTGGAGTGTCTCTTCATTCATGACCATGGACCGGACAGAATGTGAATTTCCTGGTTACTTTCCTAGACCAACAGCAGAGTTTTCTACTTCCTGTTTCATAGAGTTTCAGGCTTCATAGATTATTCAGGCTTCTAGATTTTTGCTGGGCTCTCAGTTCTAGCTCCACACTTCACACACATCTGTGGCTCTATCATCTGACCTTGAGCTCAAGCTCTTAGACTCCTAAGATCCTTATCTGATTCTGATAGCCTCAGGAGGTATTTTGTTTCCGTTTATGCTCCCTTCTCTGGGTTTGAGTTCCCTTTTCATTCCTAAAGCTTGGGAATTTCCCTTACTTGCTTTCATGCTGAGCTAAGCATGTACAATCTTTATTTTGACCAGCATTTCTCTGTGTTTAGAACAAGAGATGATTCTTTACCATATCAATTCAGTCTATCATATTAACTAGTTGTATGAAGTTCCACCACTGAAATCTATAAGCAGTATATCTTAGGCCTGAATGATCAAGTTAATTTTACATTCATCCCAGGAGTTGGAAGTAGAATTTCTATTCCTGTTGCTGCTAACATAAACGAAGGTTTTCCTTTCTTCCCTGGGCGCACACTTAGATTTGACCTTTACAAGATGAGATGAAAAGAGGAGTGGATATTTGTGATGCCCAATGTAAAAGCCATTCACCTTCTTGCTGTGCTTTATGTACTTAAGTTTGTAGTTTCAACTTTCAAGGGCTTTATTCTTTCAGAAGAGAATGCATAATTAGGGCACACACCTTTTGCTTATTTGCCCATGAAGTGCTGAGACTGTCCTGGGCCACATGCTTCAGTCCAGTTGGTTAATATTAGGACACACGAAACATAGGGGCATTTGTCTCATACTTTCAGTTGTGAGACACATTTTAAGAAGTTTGTTCTAATAATACACTGAATTTGTAAATTAGTTCCTCAAAAACTCATAGCAGAGCTGAGGTTATCATTATATTGATGTCACTCTTACTCATATTCATTTGAACATGCCCTTTCTTGAGTGAAAGATAAAGGATGGAGTCATAACTTGCGTATGGGGAATGTCCATTAAGAGTCTGTCTGATAGTGAATGTCTTCTGTCCAGTGTGTTAAAGAGGGAAAAAGTTGAGAACCACTGATCCATGGATGTGGTTTTCTTGAGTTGAAGAGAAACATATATTCTCTCACTTTGAAAAATTACACACACACACAAAGCAAAATAGCTCAGGTGTGGTTGAATCCCAAGATAGTTCTTCATTGCTCACACTGGCCTTTCCTATCAATCATCTAATATGCTAAGTAACCATTTGTAGCCCAAACTATACTGGTGAAAACTCCAGGGTCCTTGATTTCACTGAGATTACACACCCATATTGAATGGATCATTGTGATTTAGACACAGGCTCACACAGAAATCAACTGACTTTCCTGAGGTAAAATAATGATCTAGTTTCAATGCTGAAAAACTAATTCATGTCTTCTGATATGTTAATAGAGTTTTCAATCTACTATAGATAATGTTGCCTTCCCATTTCTATGTATCTGGAAAAGAAAGAATCCTTGACATTCCAGAGTGATTTTTTTTCTTTATTTGTGTATAATTGCTTTACAATATTGTGTTAGTTTCTGCTGTATAACAAAGTGAATCATCTATATATATATACATATATCCCCATATCTCCTCTCTCTTGCATCTCCCTCCTACCCTCCCTATCCCACCCCTCTAGGTGGTCACAAAGCACCGAGCTGATCTCCCTGTGCTATGCAGCTGCTTCCCACTATCTATTTTACATTTGGTAGTGTATGATAATCTCAATAGATGCAGAAAAAGCTTTTGACAAAATTCAACACCGATTTATGATTAAAGACTCTCCAGAAAGTAGGCATAGAGGGAACCTACCTCAACATAATAAAGGCCATATATGACAAACCCACAGCCAACATTGTTCTCAATGGTGAAAAATTGAAACCATTTCCTCTAAGATCAGGAACAAGAGAAGGTTGTCCACTCTCACCACTATTATTCAACATAGTTTTGGAAGTTTTAGCCACAGCAATCAGAGAAGAAAAAGAAATAAAAGGAATCCAAATTGGAAAAGAAGTAAAGCTGTCACTGTTTGCAGGTGACATGATACTATACATAGAGAATCTTAAAGATGCTACTAGAGCTAATCAATGAATTTGGTAGAGTGGCAGGATTTAATGCACAGAAATCTCTTGCATTCCTATACACTAATGATGAAAAATCTGAAAGAGAAATTAAGGAAACATTCCCACTTACCATTGCAACAGAAAGAATAAAATACCTAGGAATAAATCTATCTAAAGAGACAAAAGACCTGTATGCAGAAAACTATAAGACACTGATGAAAGAAATTAAAGATGATACAAACAGATGGAGAGATATACCATGTTCTTGGATTGGAAGAATCAACATTGTGAAAATGACTATACTACCCAAAGCAATCTACAGATTCAATGCAATCCCTATCAAACTACCAATGGCATTTTTCATAGAACTAGAACAAAAAATTTCACAATTTGTATGGAAATACAAAAGACCCAGAGTGATTTTGTGCAGCTTTCCCCCCATTTCTTTCCAAAGAAGAACCCTCTTGCCATAATTTTCTAAATTAATTGATACAGCCACTGGAGTGAATTATAAATTATAGTTGAGAGCAAGCAATTATGAAGCTAAAGGCAGGAAGAAATAATGTATTTCTTCCAGTAAGATTCAAAAGGAGATGAAAAGTTGATGAGGCAGAGACAGGCAATGGTTATCCCAGATGGTGGAAACTGCAGCAAAGTAGGGTTTTTGACCCAGAAGAGATTAAGACTTTGTGAGAAAAGAAAGTGGGTACCAAAGCTGATTGACAACTGACTGGGGAAGGAAGAACACTGGGAGAAAATCCTTGAGTGCCCTTAAACTAATTATTTGGAAATGGTGAAAAATGTGTGTGTGTGTGTGTGTGTGTGTGTGTGTGTGAGAGAGAGAGAGAGAGAGAGAGAGAGAGAGAGTGAGAGAGAGAGGGAGAGAGAGAGAGAGAGATGGAAACTTCCTACTGTTTCATGTTTCGCAATGCATGTAAAGCCAGGAAATCTTTTTAGGGATGATGCCCGCAGCTATTTGTCTATACTAGAGACAAGTAGCATAGCAGCAGGCCTCAAAGATGAGACAGAGCACTGTTTTCATGACTAAAAGTTTAAGCAATGAGGGTGCTTTGGTCTATAATCGGCTCTTAGGGATAAGTGGCACAAAGTTCAGTGGAAAATGAAATGTTTAGAGTTACAGGACTTACCAAGCTATCACATCAAGTAGCCTCAATCTCAATAGAAGTTTCTTTCACTGAATTTCATCAAGGGTAAATAAATAGAACTCCTTTTGTGACTACATAGCATGCCCATAAACCTTACTTAATTTACCTCTTTCATCTCCTTAGAAAAGGGATTGGTTGGCTCAGTGTCTGAAGATACTTGTTTTCTCATTCATATTTCTGATTCAAGGACACAAGGTATAGGCAAGGCAGAAACACAGCCTGGGAAGAGTACTGGAGTCAGGACACTGAAATTATAGACCTGGTGGTTTCACTAGGTTGCTGTGGGGTTTTTTTTTTGCTGTTTTTTGTTTGTTTGTTTTGATAAGTTCATTCTCCCAAATAGCCTCAGTTTCTTCTAAAAAATGACAGTCAACTAAGAGAATTTCTAAGGACGCTTTCAGGTCTGACATTCTCATATTTCAAGAAACTGGCATACAAGTGTGAGTGTTAGGATTTTCCAGGTGGGAAGAATTTCTTCCATTGGAGTACAAGCCCTGGAGTAGCAGTCGTTAGTTCTCTTTGTAAAAGGAAGAGGATGTGAGTCCCTCTGCCTTGGGTAGGTTTTGGCTTTAGCTCCAAGGTCCCTTGGCCCTGGTGTTTTGTGTCTGAGTCTGCCTGCCTGCTGTGCCTGGAGTCCTAGTTCCTGTGTATCCCCCCTTAACCTCTGTTTACTTCAGAGTGAGTTTCCTGCCTATGCACCCTACCTTGCCTTGAACCCTAGTTCCTCTCTGTCCCACTGGCCCCTAGCTGCTTATGTTGGCTCTGCTGATCTTGGCTTATGGCCCTGCTTTCCTTGACCCAGTGCTTTCCATATCTCAGTTTGACAAAGGGATTTTAAAAAGTTCCCTATGGGAAAAGACAAAGACCTTGAGTATTAACTCACTACACTAGCAAGTCTAACTCATGCTCAGCAAATTGAGATGTCAAGAGAGTTGAAGTAAGCAAATACTCTATCTGTGTGCGTGTATGCAAGTGTATATATAGTTGCAAAAGAATTCATTTGAATTGAATTAATTAATAGTTCAAAATTAAATACACATGATTCTCTATAATTTGTTAGGTGGAAGAATAAACAGACAACCCTTTTAATCCTTTAATATTAAATGACTTCATTTTTAAAAAATTCCCTTATTGATCTAGAAACCTAGGTTTGTATGGTAGCCAACCTGTGTAATCATATCAGTTGAAAAGTGATTTAAATCCATGTGAGATTCATATTTAAAGTTATTTTCATTTGTTTCAAAAGTTATTTACTTGGTTTCCAACTATATGGAATTAAATGTTAAGGTTTATAATGTTACGTCTATTCTAGGAACCAAAAATAAAACACAGGGTAACCATTACTTTCTGTAAAGGAGTTCACTTTTGTCATTTGAGAACATCTGATTGGAAACAAATCTTTTTCACTTTCTCCCCTTCTGCATCATAAAAAGTGCTTTTGAATCCCTTACTGATAAGATCACAACTTCAGGTACTAGGAATTACTGGCTAGTCAAATCCTGCTGTACTAGTTCAGAGGAGAAATGCATCAATATAACCATGGTAATTCTTACTGTGTATCTGAAGATTGATCCAGGTATTATATGGTGACTGAAGAAAATGGTGATCTGTTTTCTGAGTATAGTAGTGTGATTTAAAATGTGGTTGTGGAAAGCTTTAAAAATCTTCAACAAAATAAAAAGAAAAATAAAATGTGACTATAGTTTTAACATAGGTGACATTCACTTTGATAAGCCTTGCTGGCTGTTTTCAGGCTGTGACTCCAGAATCAATGTTTAAAATAATCCCACAAGGATCCTTTAATACTTCAGAAAAAGGAAATATCAAGGTTTAATGCCAGGTGAGAATATGAAACCTGAAGCTATCCACAGATTTCTGATCATATTCATGTCACACTATTGATTTTCTGAAGTCCCACAATGGTTCTTTTGGACTATTAATTTCCTTTGACAACAAATTCCCCTCGTCTTGCCATTCATTAAACTCTATTTTGCTGCCTGCTTGATTGACATGCCTCTATGTTCCTCTTTTGCTCATTTAAAGCCTCACCATTCAAGGTCTAGCTCAAGTGTAATCTATACCATGAAGTCAGCCCTGACTACCCTAAGTGCACACTGACTTATCTTGTTTTCTCTAAAATCTATTTGCATGCGTTCATAGGGAGTTAAACATCTAGTTGTGCTCCACTTCATAAATTATTACAGCAAAAATAAGCTAAGCGCCTAATATGTTCTAAGTTAATCCCCAAAGACACCCAGTGAGTAAGGTACTAATATTCTCAGTTTACGAATGAGCAAATGGAAGCAGAGAGACGTTAAACATCTTGTCCAAAGCCACAGATACTGAAAGTAGGAAAGCTTAAAACCAGACAAGTTAACTCCATAGCCAAAGATCCTAACCACTCTTCAATACTGCCTTTTCACAGATGTTTGTCTCATTTACCAATTAAATGTTATAGTCTTTAAAAGTGGAAACCATATTTTATATTTCACTTTCATTTCCATAGAGAGACTAGCATAGTGCAAGGCATGCAGTTGTGCCCAACAGTACTTGCTTGTTTCTCAATATCTTAGCTCAAATTTCAACTTTTCTTATTTTAAAAATTTTCTCTTATGATATTAAATGTATCTTTGTAAGCCATCAAAATCCATCCATTTTGGAATAAAGCAGCATACAAATAATAATTGAATGCCCTGCAGTTCAAGTTTTTCCTTTCTTTCCCCAACTCTCTTAAAGTGGGAGGAGGGAACAAAGGAAAAGGAAGAGGAACAGATGTGATCCATCCGTGTTGCCTTTTGAAAAATTCCATCAAGGCATAGTCAACAACAAAATGAGAGGAAACTTCAACGGTTATATGCCTGTGAAAATCAGCCAATGTGCTGTGTCAGGCAATACCAATAAAAGAGGGCAACTGTCACTTTTGCTTTGGATTTTTGGATTTTATCTTGAATTGTTCTGTGCATGGAATCTTTCTCTGCCCATGTCCATAAATTCCAGAAGAAAAAAGAGAGTTGGTTCAATGAATCTAGAAAGGGAGAATAGAACAACTGCATTCCTTTCATTTAATAGTTCAAATAAATTTTCTATTCTTTAGACAGAAGGATACGTGAACAACAGAAAATAAAGGATTTTGAAGCTAATTATTACAATTAACAATATCATAATACACAAGAAGTCACCTCCTCTTTATGCCTTTGCTGAAAGGTATGATGATTAATAGAAACAAAGACCCATCATTAAAGTCAGAAATCAAGTTCTGAGTCTTATGCCAGGAACAACATGAAATGTAATTCTGAAAGTCAGTGAAGTATATTTTGGGGATTCCATGCACCTTCCAGTAATTTATCTCCATTCCTTGAGCCATATAATCCCCAGTTCTGGGTTCTCACTTTGTTTCTCCTGCAACAAGGAGCCAACCACCTTGCTGGAGACGGATTCCCCACCTCATCATTCCTCTACCCTTCCCTACTGGTATCCTGCACTGCTCTTAGCCACTCAGACTTGATAACTTAAACAACTCTTCCCCACTGTAACTTTCCACTACAAACTCTTTGTACCTTCCATAGTGAAAAAATTGACTAATTTAAAAAAATAATCCATGATAATTTGCTAATATGGGGTAAAGCTAAAGAAGGGGGTTCTCCATACTCTTCCACATAATATGTGTTTTTTTCTTTGAAAACTAATGTACATCTTCAGCAAAGTTTCTCAAAGAGCAGGCCAATATAATATCTGCTTAACAGAGCAGAGCTTTCTAAAATTCCTCTCGACTCATCTATTGACTCTAAGTTCTCAAATTGCTGCTCACAATCTTTTCTCTCCCTCCTCTAAAATTCTTTCCCAATTACACAGGGAACTATCCTGTCTCCTCAATCATCCCCACTCTCTCTGCCCTCTGGATCTAGTCCTATCTTCCTTCCCTTTCCTTTCCCTGCCATTTCCTTTATAAAGGCTCTATAAAGCTGTGATTTTTTAGTATAAAATAATAAATGCTTATAAAATTCAACAGTGCACAAAATTATTTAAAAATCAAACTCCCCTATTTTCCCAAAACAGTCACACACTGAAACCTCCCAATTACACTGTTAATTGCTTTGTAAGCATCTTGTAACTAAGCTTCTGGAAACAATGATCTCCTTAGGTTTTGAATTTTCACAGCTTCTACAGTTCCTTGCACAAGTATGCCACTTCATTTCAACAAACATATAACAAGTGCCTACCATGGGCAAAGTCTTTTTCCTTGGTGTTGAGAGGATATAAAATTAAATAATACATGGTTGGTCTCTGCCTTCAAAGATATCATGGTGTCACTATGCATTCTTTATCAAGATAGTTTCATGACATTTCTTAGGTTGGTAGTTTTCCTCTCACCTGTTTGTGTTCAGTATTATTCTGAACTATTCACATGCTTGCTAGACCAGGATGGTGTTTTATGCAGTCCCATATTTCCCACAGTGTGAATATTATACAAGCGGTAGGCCAGGAGTGACCTAGTTGGAAAAAAATCTCAGAGCCAATTGTTTCTGTCACACTCTCCTCTCTATTTGACTGGAGCCGACAGGGACCTCTCAACATCATTCCACCCTGGCCCATTCCCTACACCCTCTTTCACTAACTCCTTATAGTCAACACCTGATTGAAAACAACCTCTTTCCCCTCCAGCTATCAAGCAGATACACAAAGATAATTTTCCTTGACCATCCAGCTCAGAAAATGAAGGAAATCACCTTTCCCAGTGCATTTGGGCAGGAAACTGGTTAATGTGAGTTATACCTTATGCACATGTACTGGCCCTCTGCCACACTAACATTCATGGCTATCTGATGGAAGAGACAGCCTATCTGTAAGAAGCCATGTCAGTTTTGACTGAGGAAAGGTGTCTAATTTGCCAGCTAGAAGTGGGCTAGGAAGTCAGCCTGTAAACAGAGGAAAGAGGGATACAGCTTTTGGAAGAAATACTCAAGTTGACAATGTCAAATAGCCTCTGCAACTAGGAGTACAGATGGTGATGTAAAAGACCCAATAATCTTGTTATCTCTATTCCTTGTATTCATCATCACAACCACTCAATGAAGATCTAGGTTTTCTGCATATGATTTTCTCAAGAGGACAGACATTGAGCTCCTTGAGGATAGAGAACTGGGTCTCTTATTCCCCATCCTCTTTAGTAGCTTGCACAATTGCTTTTCTGACTAGAATACCCCTAGTTTAAGGATAGAGGAGATTGCATTCAGAAAAGAAAGATATGCTTGTTTTAATTAAATCCCTTGTTTCATTTTTCTCTTTCAGGAGATTGTGCTCTAGACCTCGGTTTCATTTTCACTATTATCACTTTTTTAGTATCAGAAGCCACTACAACTTCTAGGTTTTCCTTTAGTAGTCTATTCCCAGTTGCACTTCCTTGTATTTCCTTATCCCTAATATTTATCCTAAACCTTTCTTTTCTTATCTACAAATGACTAGTCTTAGCAATCCCAAGTTATGTGAATAATTTCCTTCCTGCATTTATATTATTGCCTTGAATATACATTCACGAACAGCATCTTGTACTTAGCAGCTTCTTTCTCTTCATGAGTCTTTCCTTAGAACATTATTGCTTTCTCTTTTTGTATTTTATATTGCAGATTTTCTTCTGTTTATCCCCACTCTTCCTGTATGTGTTACAAGATCTATATGCATCATTCCAGATGTTGCCTTTTAAAGGTCAAAATTACCTGAACATAATTACCCATGGTTATCTACAAAGAGGCAACAGGGAAAACAGAGTTTACTGAAATCCATAAATGGTATGAAACCATGTTTTGTATATTAGTTTGAACTTCTCTTTATAGTTTTTCCCCCCAAAGATAGTTAAAGGAGCCAAACTGACTCGGCTGTTAATTCCATTCTATGCCTGTTCACTAAATAAGGAAAGAAAAGCAGTGCAGTAACTTAGCAGGTAAAAGGAAGGAAAATAAGCCATTCAAATGGTGTAACTAATTCCTGAATAGTTGCCAGTTGTCTATATTTTTTCTCTTTGGCCTAGACATACATATAAACACCTATTCACTCACATATATCCACTTACGAAGATATTGTTCTTTACTATGATCTCTATCTCTCTATCTGTGACGTGGCATTTTCTCCCTGAGTTAATTACATCTGTCTCCACCATATTCCCCTCATACTATGTATGTATGCACATAAGTTTGTACCTCAAAAATGATCACAAGTAGGACCTGTTAACCAAAGTAATACATCTGCTATGTACACAGCTCTGCTGATAGCCTGAAGAGAGGGCAAGAAAGAAAATAATAGAAAATAGCTCAACAGGAAAAGTGTCCATACAAAATCTGCACTTAGTTTTATGGCATATAGTAAAACCTTAACATTTAAAAAATCTACTCATGTAGGGGCTTCCCTGGTGGTGCAGTGGTTGAGAATCTGCCTGCCAATGCAGGGGACACGGGTTCGAGCCCTGGTCCAGGAACATCCCACATGCCACGGAGCAACTGGGCCCGTGAGCCACAACTACTGAGCCTGCACGTCTGGAGCCTGTGCTCCACAACAAGAGAGGCCGCGATAGTGAGAGGCCCGCGCACCGCAATGAAGAGTGGCCCCCGCTTGGCACAACTAGAGAAAGCCCTCGCACAGAAACGAAGACCCAACACAGCCAAAAATAAATAATAAATATACATTAAAAAAAACTGTTAAAAAATCTACTCATTTAGAACAAAGATTGCTAAAGCAAGAAACAAAATAGTATAGATAAGATTTTAAGAAAGATATTTAATGTATCACAATCTTAAAAAAGGAGAATGATTTCAAGCTATTTAAAACAACCATTTACATACAAACAATTTGCTAGTTTCCAAACATTCTTGTCTACATGTTAAGGCTCCACTGGCAAATAAGGTCAGCCTATGGGTGGAACAATTACGATTAAGTTATATATTACTCAGGCACAATTGAGTTGACAGATGTTTGGTTGCCATGTATTTTTCTTAAAATTTTTAGACTCAATGAAAAAGTTGTATGTATTTTTTAAACATCTTTATTGGAGTATAATTGCTTTACATTATTGTGTTAGTTTCTGCTGTAAATCAAAGTGAATCAGCTATACATATACATATATCCCCATATCCTCTCCCTCTTGCGTCTCCCTCCCACCCTCCCTATCCCACCCCTCTAGGTGGTCACAAAGCACTGAGCTGATCTCCCTGTGCTATGCAGCTGCTTTCCACTAGCTAGCTATTTTACATTTGGTAGTGTATATGTGTCCATGCCACTCTCTCACTTCATCTCAGCTTACCCTTCCCCCTCCCTGTGTTCTCAAGTCCATTCTCTACGTCTGCATCTTTATTCCTGCCCTGCCCCTAGGTTCTTCAGAACCTTTTTCTTTGTTTTTTTTTTAGATTCCATATATGTATATGTTAGCGTATATTTACAATAGCCAGGACATGGAAGCAACCTAAGTGTCCATCGACAGATGGATGGATAAAGAAGATGTGGCACATATATACAATGGAATATTACTCAGCCATTAAAAGAAACAAAATTGAGTTATTTGTAGTGAGGTCTATGGACCTAGAGTCTGTCATACAGAGTGAAGTAAGTCAGAAAGAGAAAGTTGTATGTATTTTAAAAAGTTGATTTATTTTTAAGCCTGGGATTAAGCTGTATTCTACACTATTTAACAATTTGAAAATCAGCCTGTTGATGTGCATGAGACTTGCACGTACAGTTTGTCTGGAATGTATTATATTCTGCTCTGTATTACAGTTGTGTATATTGCTGACCTTCCTTACTGTACTGAAAACTTCTTGGCAGGCCCCATAATTTATCTTTTTAACCCCTGCAAAGCCCAGCACAGTGTCTTACACTGAGTATGCTTTCAGCAAATGCTAAATTAATTAAACTAGATTCCAAAACACCTCGCCTAGGCAATACTTCAATCTCTATGTTCCAGGTACTTTATGTAATACATGTACATGTCTTTAAAATGCATTTCCTAATTCAGATTTACCACCATTTCTGACTTGCCTTTTCACCCAACTAAATCTAAAAAGTGAGGTCATACTCTTTACCTTTACACAGCAAAGTCAGACACACATTTGGTACCACCAATGTTCTTTTGAAAGGCATATGGAGAAGAATAGATGTGGTTAATGTTAGTGATAACATTTGCATATCTATCTTTAACAGACTCAAAGTATATGGAGCTAGAAGGGAACTTTGAGATCATCATCTCACTTTCTCTCTGTGTGGATGAGTAATGGAGGGCACAAAGGTAAATAACTTGTCCAAGAACACATACTAATTGCTGGCAGAGCTTGCAGTGTAATCCAAGTGCCTTGCCTATAAGCTGAATGCTCTTTCCAATACAGCAGCTACCTCTGGTCCTTACACTGAGACCATCGCCATATCTTCCGGCCAGACCTTTTTGCCTTCAATCTCTTCCCCTTTCCAATATTTCTTGTAGACTTTGCATGTTTTTCTTCCCTAAGCATAGATTCAGTCACGACACTTCTCTGCTTCAAAATCTAAAATGGCTTTATTTGGCATTATAAATATACCAATTAAAGTGGTCTCAGTGGGGGGAATTCTGCCCTAGAAGGGGATACTTGGCAGTGTCTTGAGACATTTTTGGTTGTCACAACTTGGGAAGGAAGTGTTATTGGCATCTAGTGGGTAGAGGACGGGATTGCTGCTAAACATCCTGCAATACACAGGACAGGCCCCCACAACAAAGAATTCTGTGGCACCAACTGTCAATAAGTGCTGAGGTCGAGAAACCCTGTTCTAGATTTAGAGGACTTTCATGGCCTGATCTCAACTTTATTTTCTAACTTTATTTTCCACTACCTTCTGACAACTTAGAAAATGTAAACTACTTCTTATTTCTTGTATACGTTCCATACTTTCTCATTGCCTTGATTTTGCTTAACTTGAAATGTTTTTTTTCCATCTTTCCACATTCTTTCTATTTGTTAAAGACTAAACTATATGTGGCTTCCTCCATAAAAATCTTCCCTGATCCTTACAACTAGATCATTGTTTTCTCTTCTCAAGTTTCATAGAAATTTGTATGTAAGCTATTATATATATATATATATATTATCTTGGAAAAGTCTGGCTGTTAGACTATGAAGCAGCTGTGAGAAAAATACACTAAGTTTGGAGTCCAAAGACTTATGACTTCACCATTTATTAAGCGTGTTTGATCTTGGACATGCCATTTAATCTCACCAGGCATCAAATTTTTCATCACTAAAATGGGACAAATAATGCCTACTTCCTAAACATCGTGAGAGGAGGAAGCAAAATTAAATAAGTGAAAGTGCTTTTTAAGTTTTAAAACGCTATGCCAACTTGAGGGATTGTTATTTTTATTGCAAGGGGAGTTAGCCCTTGAAAGGTAGGTAAAGCTTCCACTTAACCTTGTGTAGGGAATAAGAAATGCCATTGACCATACTGCAAGTTTTCTGGCTGACCTTGTGTGAGGGCTTGGAATATGCTTAAGTTTAATTTTCCTCATGAAGAGTACAGTATGTTCTTTATGACTCGTATCTACTCAGTGTGGTGGTAAGGAAAACACTTCCTTTCTCTGGAGAAGAAAGAGAACAGGTGAGTTCACCAGCCAATTATTCACAGCAGGATTGCCAGGGGCAATAAGAGACCTGCAAAACAATTTTTCTGCAGTCAAATACATCCAACTCAAAGAAAGTCATAATTTACTTTCAGTTACTTGCAAGGGCATTTCTGGAAGTGTTGTCCTTGCCATTTCATAATCCCCAGAATGCAAGTGTCCTTTGGTAGCCAAAGTGAAGGAATAAAATATATGAGAGTTAATAAGAAGAAACCTGACAGGTTTTTATTCTTGGATGATAATTTGTCATATTTGCGGAGGCCTGTTATCTAAATTTTGTATAACACCAATACCTATGGAAATCAGGGCTGGATAAGAGGCCCTGGAGCTTGAGATCATAACTATACAGATGTTTCACACTAGAGGTCACTCTTGCAATCTAAGAACAAAATTCTGAAAATAAGAAAACACAGCAAAGCAGAACAAAAAGCAAACACCCATCAACAACAACACAACATGGACATGACATCAATGCAAAAATTGAGGATACAGTTTTTCATTTGAAATCTATGAGGATGGTTTCAAAATGATCAAATGAATTGGTAATGTGATGGGTAGTTATTATTGAGTACAGGAGGGAGCTAAAAAATAACAATTGCTCTAGCAGGTAAACAGCCTGTTCTTCCATGACTTGGGACATCAACCCACAGCTGCACTGAAGTGATCAGCTTGATACAGATCTAACTAGACTGGAATGACATACACATTTTAAACTGAGTTGTTGGTAAGAGGAATTGCAGGAATTCAATGCAGCAATATAGCAAAGAATAAATACTCTCTGTTCCTGGCTTTCTAAAGAAAAGTAGTTTTTATTGTGAAAGTCCATTTCTTAAACCGATGTCAAATGTCTAAGTGAGTAGATTAGAATCATCCTATGAGTTGTCTCAAGGACTAGGCACATATTTATACATAACAGACCACTATGTATTTTATGAGGGAATGGCTCAAACTCTTCTCCTGCTTCTCCATACCCTCATCTCTACTGCAAACTTAATTGGCCTGCACAGTGCCTGAAATTCCAGCTATCATTCATTCCTCAGGTAGATGCATTTTACTTTCATGTGTCCCTTATTAAAACCCAAAATCTCCTGGAAGAAGAAGAGGGGAAAGAGGTAAAGTTTTATCATCATTCGAACCTCACTCTTAAGGTAGATTCTCATTTGGGAACCTGGCAATAAAGTCCAAAGGAAGACAGGACGTGTGGCACAGGAGGAAATATTGATGTGGTTCAGAGGAGAGGAAAGACAGGCATGGGTGGTAAACATGAGGCACCACCGGGGAGCACTTGAGAAGGGAGGGGAGTACTGAAAAAAACAATGAGATAATAATGATTTCAAATTTTATCAAGCTAGTAGTATGAGAGAGATTTAAAAATCTGGCCTTGGGCTTCCCTGGTGATGCAGTGGTTAAGAATCCGCCTGCCAATGCAGAGGACATGGGTTTGAGCCCTAGTACAAGAAGATCCCACAGGCCGTGGAGCAACTAAGCCTGTGTGCCACAACTACAGAGCCTGGGCTCTAGAGCCCACAAGCCACAACTACTGAGCCCACATGACACAACTAGTGAAGCCCATGTGCCTAGAGCCCATGCTCCACAACAAGAGAAGCCACCGCAATGAGAAGCTCATACACCACAACAAAGAGTAGCCCCCGCTTGCTGCAATTAGAGAAAGCCCACGTGCATCAATGAAGACCCAATGCAACCAAAAATAAATGAATGAATGAATAAATGAATAAATAAATTTATTAAATAAATAAAAAAATAAAAAAATAAAAATCTGGTCTTTCATCTGCAAATTAAGTCAATACAAGTATGAAGAAAACTTTTATTTTTCTCTATGAAAGAAGGATAAATAATGAATAATGTTATTAAATAGACTCATATATATATATATATATATATATATATTAGACCGGTAATAAATCAAAGGAATACTGACACAGTAAATTTGATCTGTCCAACATATCCTCTTTCTTAATGGCATGTGTTTAACAAAAACAAAACCATAGAAATGGGGCTTTGGTTTCAAGACCTAGAATGTTTTGTTACCAAAGAACATTAGCAAAATGTCACCATAAAGCCTCGCTGAGATTTAAGCACTTTTCAGGAATTTTGACCTCAAGCGCCTGGGAGAATGATAGGTAGGTATACTGGAATAAGGGAAATCAAATTATAGGACTTGAGTCCAGAAGAGTAGGTGAGTCATTTAGGGAAATTCTCTTTACAATGTACACATTTGAAGAAAATCAGATGATTTATAAGGCTCTGTCTAAACATCGGGAATAAAGTGGTTATGTGACTCAGTTATCGCAATAATTCAAGCCCAACATAGCCCACTCTTGCCTCAGTTTCAGATTTAGCTCCCTGCCTAATCTGTCCAGGAAATTGACTTCAGAACTCACTTTTCTCTGAATGCACTGATGGAGCCAAAGGCAGTGCAGAAAAAGTGACTCTTACTGAACAATTTAGCCCATGTCAGTTTATACTGCTACTTTTGCTGTACTTCATAACCTTGGGGGAATTTACCTTTCCTTATTAGTACCAACCACATCCACAGTGAGTTAAAAGTGGGAGAAATTGTTAGAAAAATTCTGTTGGCAAATGAAAACCAAAAACTAGGAAAAAGTATATAATATGATACTACTGAGAAAAATTCAGTGGCTGCTGGAAGACATTTTAAGGACTAACCTCTGATTCTTCTATCTAGAAAGTAAAAATTGATGGCTAATAATCTGTTCTCTGCAACATAAGAGCTGCTGGAACTTGGAAACTCAAAAAATCTAAGCAGTGACCTAGAGAAAAGGACAAAAAGCCCCAACAAGTTTATGTTCAGGGTGTGTTTCATCCAAAAGAGATACAATAAAGCCATGTTAAAAATAAGTAAGCTTCTCTAAGAAAAGCATCTCACTTCAATTCTAGGACCCTTGAGAAGGTCACAGGGAAAGCAGAGATTTGTCTAAGACTTGAAGAGGGTTGATTCCAAACCCCATCCCACAGAGGAATGTGGAAGAAGAAAAAAGAGCCATGGTAGGTTAAGCTAATCAAATAAAGAGAGATAAACTGGAGGGAGAATATCTGGGTTCAGGGCCAAAATTATTTACTCATTTAAAAATTCTATGACAGGGCTTCCCTGGTGGCGCAGTGGTTGGGAGTCCGCCTGCCAATGCAGGGGACACGGGTTCGTGTCCCGATCCGGGAGGATCCCATATGCCGCGGAGCGGCTGGGCCCGTGAGCCATGGCCGCTGAGCCTGCGCGTCCGGCCCGCGTACCGTAAAAAAAAAAAAAAAAAAAAAAAAAAAAATTCTATGACAGAGGATAAATATCTGTATAACCTGTTGTAAGTTCACTATAATGTATGACCTATGAGGCCAGAAATTTTAATCTGTGATGTTCATTGCTATATTTCCAGAGCCTAGAAGAATAATTGACACATAGTAGGTCCTCAATAAGTATTTGCTGAAAGACTGAATGGGTGAGGGCATCTCTCTAATCTGATATATATAAAATGTAAAATGTATATATCTAGGAATATTGTGAGGGTTAGGTGGCAGAATGCATGTACAGGTATGAATCCAGGTTTTGTGGGCCTAAGGTTTACACAGTTCAAGGGGGTGCCTTTAAGAAAAAGAATACAGAATTATAAGTACAGAATTAGGTATGAAAGTGAATATATTTTTAGAATGAGAAAATATATCACTTTATATTACACATTTTGAAAACCTGATAAATGCCACAAACATCATAGAATCAAAAGAATAGTTCTGTGAATAAACTATCTGACACACTTTATATTTTTATTCCTTACATTTTTTTAACTGCATATACCCTGCTTTCCTCCTCATATGATGACAATTTTATAATATTTTCTTTAGACAGAACATAAAGATAATCCAATCTTTCCTCTAGCACAGTTGATTGAAATTTGCTTTTTATTACTGATAAGTTTAGAAGTTTCCTTCATCTTCATAACTTATTAATGTCATGTAAAGTCTGAGAATTGCTGTCAAATTTGGGGGAAGCATGTACCAACTTTAAAATCAATTTTCTACCAGTTTTCTGGTAGATATAGAATAATCTTCCATAGACTGCTTCTAGCCCCATATATGTCAAAGCTTTCTCTTACATTCACTTACACTTCTGTTGCCAAACACTTTGGGACGTGTTTTCGTTGTAACAGGACTTCTGGTTCTGCAGCTTCAGGTCACTGGGTGAGTCAGCACAGCGGGTGGTAGGATGATTTCCTGGAAGCCATTCCATACTGGGGTAGCTAGCATAACAAAACTGTGAATCCTATGTCCTACCAAACCCAAATTAAGTGTTTTGCTAGGTCAACTGAGTCTTCTCAGATCCCTAAAATGCCCATATTTACTCCAATGCCATCAGGTAAGAGGGAAAATGACTTAACTGAATTCAGGTAAAATATCTTCTACAAATTTTACAAAGACATAGGACACGGTGAGGAGGAAGGTAAGCTGGGATGAAGTCAGAGGGTGGCATGGACATATATACACTGCCAAATGTAAAATAGCTAGCTAGTGGGAAGCAGTCGCATAACACAGGGAGATCAGCTCAGTGCTTTGTGACCACCTAGATGGGAGGGGGAGGGGGATAGGGAGGATGGGAGGGAGACACAAGAGGGAGGAGATATGGTGATATATGTATATGTATAGCTGATTCACTTTGTTATAAAGCAGAAACTAGCACACCACTGTAAAGCAATTATACTCCAATAAAGACGTTAAAAAAAAGAAAAACATATGACCAGAAAAAAAAAAAAAAACATTTCTAAGGCTATTCTCAGAGGTTTGGAGGGAGCCTATAAAGCTTATACTTCATTAACTTCACAACAAACCAACCTCTGTGGATATGTGAGTGTACTTTGTAAAGTGTAGAGTGTAATAAAAAAACATTGATGATGGTGATGATGATTGTATAACAAAATATGTAGCCTAGTGACATTTGTAGAAAGTAACAAGTTATGGGAGAAGCCATACTGGTTTCTTTAAGAGTCATTTCATGCTGTGTGTACTCTACTCCCTGAAAATCCCTGGTAGAAACCATATCCTGATTGACTGACCTGAATCTCAGGAAGCAGGAAGGAAAAATGTTGGCTTGTATAACTATGTCATTCATGCAGTGATTCCATAAAAAAAGGGGCTCTAGAAACTAGCCCCAGTGATGTCAAAAATTCCCTGGATCACCCCCTTTTATTTTTAGTATGTATTTTTTAGAAAAATATATAATGACAGAAAATATCTACTAGTTCACTAATGATTTGAAATAAGCTGCCATTTTATTCATCACAACTGCATTTGCACACAACTCAAAAAATGTCAGTGGTATAAATATATGAATAAGACATAATAATGATTCAGTCTTCAGATGTCATGTGTGTATATAGCTTCTTCATAAACCCTATAGTTTCTAAGCCAATTCTGACCTGGGAGGAGCGAATGTTAGGACTGTTAATCCAACCCATAAATGGGTGAACTCTGGAATACATCTTTCTGTCTTGATATCCTTTAAGCCACCAAGTCCACTGTAACTCCCAGCCATTCAGCTGGCACCATATAAACACAAGGCTCAATGAATCTCTCACCATACACAACTACAGCCCTAAACAGCTTTTTACTACCTATTCTGAGCACTGCCTCATAATTGACTGCTGATTCCTTTGCCCCCACCCCCAATATTTTTCTGTCTTCCATTGATGGTCCTGATTCAACATTCAGGTTTGGCCTTTGACACTGCATTGTTACTTAGGTTCTTGTCTTCCCTCCTTGATTGACATCTTGGTTTTCTTTTTCAGCTATGTTGCCTTAGGCCACCCAAAATAAATATCCTGTTTTGGTTATGTCTGGCTCCCAGGAACTCCTATTCTGAGGTCCCTAAGTTTTCTCTGGTCCTATGAGTGGAAACTGGATAATAAGACTAGTACATGGTATCTTTAAAGTCAGCCCTAGGTGTTCACATGTGCCCTGAGTCAGTCATGGTCTTCTCTGTATCCCTGTCATATTTACCCAGTTCTTACAACTTCCCACATGAGATTAGTGACTGACCTTGAACTCTAGTCCATTTGGCCAGAACCATGATCCTTTGCCTAATTTTTGCTGGTCCTTCAACTCTTGCTTGATGGGGGCTGGATATGGTGTCCCATATTCACTCATCAACAAGAATTGCATTGTTAGCACTTCATCTGCTTTGAAGTATTACTAGTCCTAAACACCAGATTGGGGCTCCTTGATTGTTTATTAACCATAGTCTGGATGAACCTCTTCCCTTTAGATAGTATATCTCTTTAGATATGACACACTGGGATGATAGCCAATCACCTAGAATCAAGATGTCCAGCTGTGTCAGTCCCATTAAACTTTGTCCAGGGCTAGTCTATCCCTCCTTCTTCATCTACATATGTAGCTGAAGACCCATCTGCCTTAGATAAAGCATGACCAATTTGGGCACTTGCTTTTATTCAATCATCTATGATTCTCTAGTTATTTCATTTGGTAGCCTTATCTCTCTAACTAGATTATGAACTCCTTGAGGAAAGGAACCATGCCATATGCTTATATATTTCCATGGTCCTGGCTACATATTGAGTATTGTGTTTGAATTTTTCAAAGCAGAGTGAAGATACATGAGTTGGTGAGGTACCAGAATTGGGAGAGGAGTGATAGTTAAGTGGGGATCCCATCCCAGTTCTCTAATTCTCCTCCTGGACTTAGATGGCACACCATTAGAGAAGACTGTATGCAGAAACTGCAGCACATGCAAAAGAGCAATTAAGTACTTGGCTTTGGAGTTAGTTGCGGGTATTTGGTCAAATCATTTTTCTTTTCACTTGAACGTCCTCATTTATAAAACTGCGAAGATAATGTTACTTACTATATAATGCTTGTGTGGTAACTAAATGAGTCATTAAAATGCCTAGAACAGTGACTGACGCAAAGTAATGCTCAATAAGGGTAGCTTTTCTATTGTTACTATAGCTACTTGCTTTGTAACTTTAGACCTAAATAAAGCTATGACTTTTTACACACAGATAATACATATCAAGGAAGCATCTGCATATCTCATTTTACATTGTTTTCTACAAATTTCTAATATAATGACAATAATAATAGCAACTAGCATTTATTGAATACTTATTCTCTACTGGTTCGATTTCCTGCCATAGAAAAAGGCTACTACCATTTAGCTGTAAGACTCATGGAAGTAAAATGAACACTCTATAATTCATAGCACTCTGTATTTGGTGGCATAGTGATTTTCAATATGAAAGTTTACTTTGTATCTGACATGTTTTCTCTAAAATATGGTAATTTTTTTGTTTATTGACGACTTCATTTATCTATTGATTCATAAAATAATGTAAGAGTAATTGTATACTGGGATTGAGACCAAAACCTAGAAAGTAGCTTTTTACATAGAAATTAGAAGTAAGAATATTTAGAAACAATTTTTTGATAACTTTAAGAACACAACTTACCATATTTATCTTTGCAATTTTCAAGATACTATGTGAGGAGATATGTACATAGTTGCTAAGGAAACTAGCTACATGATATAATGGCTCTTAAGAAATGAAACTAACCTTCCTCAACTTTGGGTGTTTGTTAGTTTCTTGGTTCAATAATGGTTCCCAAGGAGAAAGAGAGAGGAAAAAATATCATTTCCAGGGAAAGAAGCCATAAAGGACATCTCTTCCTTTATAAACCATAACCATCCCCCAGATTAAATCTTAGTCAACTCAGCATCTTATACCTACTGTCCTATTAGTATGATTACTAACAGATGACTTTATTTGGATCTGCATTTTCATTATTAGCTTCTCTATTGATTTTCACATTATCTGGCTGGGAACGTGTTGATGTTGCTGTACCAGTTATATAAAAGCCTCAGAGTGAAAGTAAAGATGGGTATCCATTCCAGATGAAAGAGTAAGCAGGGACATACTTCCATTAATCATCTAAGATCTCAGGAAAGAATGAGGTAAAAGGAGGGCTATTGGGATATGTAAGCAACATAGTCCAGTCAGGAGAAAAGATCAGGGGGTCAGTAGTCTTGTGTTCTAGTTCAAGCTATGGGACATCAGACAAATCATTTAATCTCTGGGCTAAATATAGGTGATAATGTTTCTTCCTGCATTAAAATTAGGTGATAATCAAATATGTTTCATCTCCCTCACCCTCTATGTTCATTTAATCATCAGGTTTTGATGGTTTTACCTACTAAATATCTTTTGAACTGCTCCTTTCCTTTCCATCTCTCCTACAGCAAATTAAAGTCTTTTTTACTTCTTACCTGGATTACTCTGACTCCTAACCAGTTGTAGTGGATTTTAAAAGGCAACACATTTCTTATAGTTGTTACCATCAAGAGATGAATTATATTTCCCTACCCTTGAATCTGGGCTGGCCTTGTGACTTGCTTTGACCAATAGAATGGGGCAAAAGTGACATAGTGCAACTTCTGAGCTAGGTCTCAGGAGTCCTTTTAGCTTCTGTTTTTATTTACTCTCTTGCCGCTTTGAGATTGCCATGTATATTAGCTTCCTATAGCTGCTGTAAAAATTAGGACAAACTTGGTAGCTTGAAATAACACAAATTTACCATATAGTTCTGAAGGTCAGAAGAAAAAATCAGTCTCAGTGAATTAAAGTCAAGGTGTCAACAGATCTGGTTCCTTCTGGAGGCTCTGGGGGAGAATCTGTTTCCTTGTGTTTTCCACCTTCTATAGACTGCCTGCATTCCTTGGTTCAGTGCTCTTTTTCCAGCTTCAAAGCCAGCAGTGTAGCATCTTCAAATTTCTCTCCAACTCTCTCATATCTGCATTGTCTCTTTTGCTACTTAAGATAATGTATTCACAGGTTCTGGAGATTAGGACATGAGCACTTTTGGTGGGGGGGGGGCATTATTCTGCCTATCACACCATGTAAAGGAACATGGGCTATCCTTCTTTTTTTTTTTTTTTTTTGTGGTAGGCGGGCTTCTCACTGCTGTGGCCTCTCCCACTGCGGAGCACAGGCTCCGGACACGCAGGCTCAGTGGCCATGGTTCACGGGCCCAGCAGCTCCGCGGCATGTGGGATCTTCCCGGACCGGGACACGAATCCGTGTCCCCTGCATCGGCAGGCGGACTCTCAACCACTGCGCCACCAGGGAAGCCCTGGGCTATCCTTCTTGAAGATGAAAAACCACAGGGAGAGGGAGGTCCAGGAAACAGCACAAACAATCAGACGTGTGGATGAGGCCCCAAGAGAGATCTACAGAACAGCCCAGCTGAGCACAGCCCAAACTGCTGATGGACAGAATCTTGAGCAAATAAATAGTCCACTAAATTTTGAGGTTTTTTTTTTTTTTTTAAGACAAAAGATACATCAGTCTCTCTGGATCCAGGCTTACTGACTATTTAATTCCTTTTCCATTCTGCTGCTGAAGCAATCTTTCTAAAATGCAATTCTTGCTTAAAATCTTACAATTTCTCCCCTTGGCCTTCAGGATAATGTTAAAGTTACTTTGCATGATATTCAAGGCCCTCCCCAACCTCATCCCTGCCCATATCTTCAACCTTTTCTTTCATTCAGTATTCGTTTCTTAGAAATGTGTATTCCTGCATCAGTGAACTGTTAGCTTGTGTTATTACACATTATAATTGTGTGAGTATATGTCTGTCTCCCTTCCTTGTCTGGGAATTCGAGGCCATGGGTATTGCCTCACTTACATATTGTAGGGTTTCTTGACCCTTTTAGGATCCCTGGCTGGGTGTGAAAATTAAACTGCAAAGACAGATGAACAGGATAAATGCATGAAAATTTAATATAAATTTTATGTGACATGGGAGACTTCATCAGAAAATAAAGATCTGAAGAAACTGTTAGAGCTGAGTATTTTATGCTATGTTTGATGAAAAGTGGGTAGTTGTATAGAAACATGATAGGTTAAGGAATATGATGTAAGTACAGTAAACTGTGGAAATTTAGCAAGGCCTGTCTGTTCAGGTTCCTCTTGGTATCATTTTGTTTTCAGAGATAAGGATGTTCCATTCTTCCAGGTATAGGAAGGGCAGCTCTCACTTGAGAGTTTTATGACCTGTTTCTGTGAAGAAGGGTAGGGGTGGGGAGGAGGTCAGAGTGATTTTCCTGCTTCTTCCATTTCCTCAGACTCCTTTAACTTAAAATAATTAATATGCCAAGGTGCCATAGTTTGGGTTAGTGTGTCCTAAACCCCATCATTACGTACTTGAAGCACTTGGCACAGCATCTGGGATATAGTAACAATCAATAATTATTCAATGAACCAGTGAAAAAATAAAGGGTCATTCTGTTTTCAAGAAAGTTCTGTTTTCTGGCATTTTATAGATTATACGAAACATCTCATTAAAATGTTTCTCCAAATACTAACTAGTGCATATCTCAGTGACCTACCTACTGGTATTTGTTAGTTGTGGAACCATACACATATTATTTTAATTTTCTGTGTCTTAGTTTCTTCACCTGTAAAATGGGGATACTACTAGTTATAATATTAGTAATATCAGTGCCTACTTCATAGAGTTGTTGTGGGGAATAAATAGATGTATGTAAAGTGCTTAGAAGCATGGTTGGCACAGAGTAAGTGTTATGTCAGTATCAAGAATCATTATGATGATTGTCACGGTGGTAGTGTTGGTGGTGGTTGTTAACCCCACAGTCTATGAGAGTGTGTGAACTCAGTCGAAGATTAGCTGAAACAAAATTGGGTTAGAAATGTAATCTGTAATATTCCCAACAAAACTAATTACAGAACGCATTCTAAAAATATATATATATCAAAAACAAAAAAACAGTTCTCAATTATTCCTATATGTAGAAAAAAATACTCTGTATCAGTGGAAATCTATGTTTCAGTGGAAAACTTGTGGCCTGTCTTATTCAGTCCTGTTCATTTTCTTTGAGCTATTTTGCAACCATACGTAAATTGTAAATTCTGTCTTGCTGGTAGAGGTTTAGTTGATTTCCTCCCTTCACCCTCATGGAAAAACCAATTATATCTCCATTTGCAATTCATACCAATACTATATTCCATATATATTTGTGCTCTTCTGTCTTTTCCTTTAAACAGGTTATAACATCTGCTTGATCCCCTCATATCATAAAAGTAAAATCTTTAGTACAGGTTTATTTTATATCTATATGAAAATCATGATTTTTACTTTTTTCTAAAAATTATATTTTAACGGTTTTAGCCCAGTCATGTCTTCTTTGGTTCCCAGAGGTGACTCTAGACTGACAATGAAATATACTGACTGTCTTTCTAATTTGAATTTTGCTCTCCACTAATCTTGTTTTTGGTTTGTTTACACTCAATAAGTTATTCCCCATTGAGAATGTGATTTTATGGTCTGACCATTTGGTGATTTCTGGAAATGGATTGTTTATAGAAACCTATTCTTTGTTAGTTGAAAGATGACAGAGAATATATTGTGTTAGCCTTTTTGATTGGGAATTTGGTTTTATGGTTTGATCATTTGATGACCCCCGTAAATTGATTAATAGTTGTACAGAGACTTTGTTCCTGTTGGGTGAGAGGTAACAGAAAATCTGGTTTGTTAATATTTTCTGATGGTCTGTTTTGAACTCAAGTCAGTTATTTTACCCACTGAGAGGAGAATAGCTCTTTGATATGGATCAGAGAGTTATATGTGTTTGTTTACTCTTCACCCATGGCTGAAATTTTGGAATTGAAGCTGTAAGTTCTACCTGTGTGAGAGTGTGCTACAGATTAAAATGTATCCCCCCAAAATTCATGTGGATATTCTAATCCCCAATGTGACTGTATCTGTAGATAGGGTCATTAAGAGGTAATTAAGGTTAAATTGGGTCATAAGGGTGGGGTCCTAATCTGATAAAACTGTGGTCTTTTAAGAAGACGAAGACCTCTCTCTCTCTCTCTCTCTCTCTTTCCCCTACTCTCCCTCCCTCTTTTCCTCCACTGATTTTGCCTTCACAAAGCCAAATCTTAGATGCAGAATAAAAATAAAATAAAATAAAACTTCTAATTTATCTTTTACACCTAAAACTATCTTTTTAGGCTTCCTGGAAAGACACATAGATTTGTTTTTGGTAAAAAGAGAGGTTATAGAAGCAAGTAGGTTTATTTGTTATGTTGCATGGAGAGAGTTTTCAAATCAGAAGAAATGCTTAACTTCCTCTAAGTTAAATTTGTGTGGGTAAGATGTTATTAGTATAAATATTTCAGAAATTGTATACGGTGTGGGAAGTTCCAAGAGATTTGTCAAACCCTTTGGTGCTTTACCTGATATTAGATGATAGCAGTAGTGTTATCAGTCGTAATTTCAGTTATTTAAAAACGTTAACTGGGGGCTTCCCTGGTGGCGCAGTGGTTGAGAGTCCGCCTGCCGATGCAGGGGACACGGGTTCGTGCCCTGGTTCGGGAAGATCCCACATGCCACAGAGTGGCTGGGCCCATAAGCCGTGGCCGCTGAGCCTGCGCGTCTGGAGCCCATGCTCTGCAACGGGAGAGGCCACAACAGTGAGAAGCCCACGTACCGCAAAAAAAAAAAAAACAAAAAAACGTTAACTGGGACTTCCCTGTTGTTCCAGTGGTTAAGGCTTTGCCTTCCAATGCAGAGGGTATGGGTTTGATCCCTGGTCGGGGAGCTAAGATCCCACATGTCTCACGGCCAAAAATCCAAAATATAAAACAGAAGCAATCTTGTAATAAATTCAATAACTACTTTAAAAATGGTCCACATCAAAAAAATCTTTAAAAAAATATTGTCACAACTTTGACTCCTTAATTTGATTCTTGCATCTTCTATGCCAGGGTTTTCTAATGAGGATTCATATCACTTACCTATGAAGTTTTATTAATATACAGATGTTTAGGATGTACTCCACACTGGATCACTTTACCTGATATTAATGTATTCTTGGTATATTCTTATGCTATGCTTGGAATGTTCATTGTATACTATGTGATGATTATTTTATCTCAAGATTATTTTCTCACTAAAATTATCTTCATCCAGTAAAAAAATTAGATGTAATGTTCACTGTCTTTTTTGAAAATAGGGTTAACCACCATATCTATAATTATTTTGTCTAAACTTTTTTTGGACTTTACTATCTTGTGTGCTTGTCAAAGAAACAACCGAATTTCCTTGACAGTTGCATTATTCTTGTAATAAACTCAAATCAGACCTTTCACTTTTGAAAGTTATCTGTAATAAATTAAGCACAGCCAATTTAAGTCTTTCTTTTGTCATGTTTACATATTTTTGTTTGTTTTCCTCTGATGCTTCCTTGAAAGTACTTGCAAACAGCTACAGGCCTGAGTGCTTCATTAGCAACAAAAGAGAGACTATCTCAGAGCCCCAAGGAAAAGGATTATGCCAAGTATTCTTGCATACAGGCTTCTGCTAATACAAGATCCTGTAGAACAAGAACTAATTATATAAGACTGAATGAAATGATGTAATTAAAAAATATTCTTGATATTTTAATGTTCTGTTTTCTGGATACATAAGGAAGTCATTTCTCTTTCCTCTTAAGCTTTCTATCACCCTCAACAATTTAGTAGACTCTGCTTTTGTAAAACCCAAATTAAACATTTGTAAATGAGATTTTATTCTTCTTATCTGATCCTCAGATTTCAGAAACTCTTATTGAATGTTCTTATTTTCATATTGTAGTTATTTGCATGGATTAAAATAAGAATCTTTTCTCCTTTTACTAGGACATAGTTAGAAACGTTGGTTATACAACTAAGGACTTGCCTGGGATGTTATATTTGAGAATTATGCTCATTTAATCATATGTGACCTGATGCTTTAAAGGAACTAAGGCTGACTTTATGAAGCCAAAGCATAAAACGTGATCTCTCGGGAAACCTGGCCTGGAACCTGGCTTCCAGGGTTCTTACTCTTACAGATGAGTAAGGAAGGTCATTTCCTGGTAGACCAGGAGCCTAGGATATTTTGAAGACCTTAAAAAGAGAGGAATTCACCCAAAAGTATGTGTACTACAGGTGAAATCTGGCTTGCTTCCTAGCTTCAGGACTGCAAATAATAAGAGGCTTGTGAAAGTCCAATCTGAGATGCCTCATGAAAATTTCCATCTAAACAAACTTCAGAAGGTCACATAGCAAATGAACATACTTGCTGCTGCACCTATGTAAGTCATCAGGTCAGATCTAATGACACACATCATATTTTGTGATCAAGATAATCTTTTTTGATCAAAGGAGGGGGTAATTGTAACAAAAAAAGTTGTTTTTCACTGGAAAACTATGTATCATCTAGAGCACACCCTTCAGGCCTATGTGGTAGAAATTTAGTTGACTCCCAAACCTCACCCTGGAAAAACCAGTTCTGTCTCCATTTGCAATTCATTTCAACATTCCTTTACTCCATAAAAATATTTGCCCTTTTGACTTTTTAACCAGTTATAATATCTGCTTGGTTCCCTCATATGATATGAGTAAAATAAAACATTAACCTGCATTTATTTTGATGTCTGTAGGAAAATCATGGTTTTATCTTTTTGTGAAAATTATTTTTTAAGAAAATTGCATTTAATTCTTAATTACCTTTCTGAGTTTAGATTATAGAGTTGACTATGTTCTCTCTATCACAGAACTTTATGATTTAACAAAAAGGATTCATAAAAAGAAGTGACTGACCTGTCATGACATATAACTTAAGTGACAACTTAAGTAGAACCCAAGTGTCATTTTAGTTTCATATTCTGTTCTTCATTTATTTTCACTCTGATTCCATATAGCAAACAAGTCTAGGGGATCAGAAGCTGTGGAAAGTAAATAATCACTTTGTCTACCACATGCTAGTAAAACAAGATAGACTTTTTCAGAAGCCATCTTTTCACATATTTGGAGGATGTATTTCATCCCCTAACCAACTCACATTTTGCCTTCTTCATTTATGTTTCATTCCTTCTTTTCCTGGCTGTGTATACATATTTTAAAACTAATGTTTCTGCCTGTTGGCTTAGAGAAAATTATTTTCATTTTTTTAGTCATATGCAATATAAATTAAATTTCATGACCTTCTCGTTTGTTAAAAGAAGACTTAACAGAGCTGTTGCTTTTTAATAAAACTTGGGTATATCTGTAGGGCCCTATATAGGGATTTTGTGTGTGTGTGTGTGTGTGTGTGTGTGTGTGTGTGTGTGTGTGTGTAGTAACATTGGAGACTCTTGATCTTACTCTTGTCACTGTGGTTATTACCCTGTTGACTCCTAGTATGAGCTTTTCAAAAAACAGGAAAAGACAAGGAAATCAGTGGTGATTGATTCTATAAACTGAAGGGTAGCTACCAACTATAGGTCTTCCTATAAAATATGGGGTTACTGTTAGGCCAACTGGCCCGAGGCAGGGGAACACAATCAGATTCACAGGTTGCATCAGACCAAAATTCTCCAGACCACCCAGTTCCAAAAACTGACCTGGAGACTTTCCGGACCACCCAGTTCCAGGAACTGACCTGGGGACTTTCCACCCGGCCCAGCATTCCCGCCTTTTGAGGGGCGGGACTAACGGTCCCAAGACTGATGCAACCGGCACCCTATATTGCCACAATACCCGAAGAGACCACCAAATAAGGAATACCCTGCACCCTCCCAGATTTACCACACCCCTTTCCCTTCTTCCCCTATAAAATCTTGCCCAGCCCTTGCCCAGGTGCGACTTCTCTGGTCCCTTTCTCTTGGACCAGTGAACCTCGCCCGGGAGCGCCCCCTAATAAAGCGCATTTGAAGCTTTCCTCTGTTTCGCGGTGTCATTTGTTAAGATCCGACCTTACAGCTACTATCTCCTCCCTCCATCATGCCTGTTGCTTGTCTGTTACCCAGGCATCATGGCAGCACTGAATCTTACAGATTACAGTGTCTATGTGGTATTTGCACTTATTCTCTTTCCGTCTATTGTCCACTTCTATTACATATATGTTTTTGACATCTCTTGGTTTGGGTCACAAATCAGAAAATAATGCATCCATAATTTTGATATTAGGTAATGAATCAGAGCTTCCAGATATGACAAACACTCCCAGTTTGCACTTCACTAATAAAGGGCAGGGGGTATAGCTTTTATCTCAGTAAATTCTCCTGGAGTAGCTTCACTTCCCTAATAAGTTGTAGAATTTGACTATTCCTCACTCTCCATGAGCACAATCTTTTTCAACTTCCATTAAAACTTCTCAGAGTGTTCTAATTTCATTCTTTTACATGTAGCTGTCCAGTTTTCCAAGCACCACTTATTGAAGAGGCTGTCTTTTCTCCATTGTACATTGTTGCCTCCTTTATCAAAGATAAGGTGACCATATGTACGTGGGTTTATCTCTGGGCTTTCTATCCTGTTCCATTGATCTATCTTTCTGTTTTTGTGCCAGTACCATACTGTCTTGATTACTGTAGCTTTGTAGTATAATCTGAGGTCCAGGAGCTTGATTCCTACAGCTCCATTTTTCTTTCTCAAGATTGTTTGGCTATTCGGGCTCCTTTGTGTTTCCATACAAATTGTGAAATTTTTTTTTCTAGTTCTGTGAAAAATGCCAGTGGTAGTTTGATAGGGATTGCATTGAATCTGTAGATTGCTTTGGGTAGTAGACTCATTTTCACAATGTTGATTCTTCCAATCCAAGAACATGGTATATCTCTCCATCTATTTGTATCATCTTTAGTTTCTTTCATCAGTGTCTTATAATTTTCTGCATACAGTTCTTTTGTCTACTTAGGTAGGTTTATTCCGAGGTATTTTATTCTTTTTGTTGAAATGGCAAATGGGAGTGTTTTCTTAATTTCATTTTCAGATTTTTCATTATTAGTGTACAGGAATGCTTGTAAAAGAATGAAATTAGAACACTCCCTAACACCATACACAAAAATAAACTTAAAATGGATTAAAGACCTAAATGTAAGGGCAGACACTATCAAACTCTTAGAGGAAAACATAGGCAGAACACTCTATGACATAAATCACAGCAAGATACTTTTTGACCCACCTCCTAGAGAAATGGAAATAAGAACAAAAATAAACAAATGGGGCCTAATGAAACTTAAAAGCTTTTGCACAGCAAGGGAAACCATAAACAAGACCAAAAGACAACCCTCAGAATGGGAGAAAATATTTGCAAACGAAGCAACTGACAGAGGATTAATCTCCAAAATATACAAGCAGCTCATGCAGCTCAATATCAAAAAAACAAACAACCCAATCCAAAAATGGGCAGAAGACCTAAATAGACATTTCTCCAAAGAAGATATACAGATTGCTAACAAAGACATGAAAGAATGCTCAACAGCACTAATCCTTAGAGAAATGCAAATCAAAACTACAGTGAGGTATCACCTCACACCCATCACAATGTCTATCATCAAAAAATCTACAAACAATAAATGCTGGAGAGGGTTTGGAGAAAAGGGAACCCTCATACACTGTTGGTGGGAATGTAAATTGATACAGCCACTATGGAGAACAGTATGGAGGTTCCTTAAAAAACTAAAAATAGAACTACCATATGACTCAGCAATCCCACTACTGGGCATATACCCTGAGAAAACCAAAATTCAAAAAGAGTCATGTACCAAAATGTTCATTGCAGCTCTATTTACAATAGCCAGGACATTGAAGCAACCTAAGTGTCCATCAACAGATGAATGGATAAAGAAGATGTGGCACATATATACAATGGAATATTACTCAGCCATAAAAAGAAACAAAACTGAGTTATTTGTAGTGAGGTGGATGGACCTAGAGTCTGCCATACAGAGTGAAGTAAGTCAGAAAGAGAAAAACAAATACCATATGCTAACACATATATATGGAATCTAAAAGAAAATGGTTATGAAGAAACTACGGGCAAGATGAGAATAAAGATGCAGACCTACTGGAGAATGGAATTGAGGACATGGGGAGGGGGAAGGGTAAGCTGGGACAAAGTGAGGGAGTGGTATGGACATATATACACTACCAAACGTAAAACAGATAGCTAGTGGGAAGAAGTTACGTAGCACAGGGAGATCAGCTCGGTGCTTTGTGACCAGCTAGAAGGGTGGGATAGGGAGAGTGGGAGGGGGGGAGATGCAAGAGGGAAGAGATATGGGGATATATGTACATGTATAACTGTTTCACTTTGTTATAAAGCAGAAACTAACACACCATTGTAAAGCAGTTATACTCCAATAAAAACGTTAAAAAAAAAAAAAACTTCTCAGAGAGTATTTGTAGCTCCATAGCACTGGGGGTAAATTTGTCCCCCTGGTGATGTTTGGCGATGTCTGGAGCCATTTTGAGTAGTCACAACTGATGAGGAGTGCTACTGGTCTTTAGCTGGTAGAAAGTAGGGGGTGCTACTAAAAGCCCAGGACAGACTAAGCTGGAGCAAAAGATTGTTCTGTGTCGAATGTCAATAGTGCTGACTACTGATGCTTGATACTGCTTATATTTCAAGTAAGGACTACTCTGAAAAAACAGTTCTCTGACTTTCTTAGAATAAGACTATTAATGTGGTCTGCAACTTAACCCAAGTATTTCTCTTTTCTTGTTTAAGGGCCTCATGATAAGGAGTGGGGAAATTACACAAGCTTAAATAACACAGAATGAGGGAAGTAGTATGAGTTTGGGAATGTGCAATACACATAGATGCTTAGTGAAAAAATCATTCTATAAAGTTAAGTAGGTTTTACTTATCCTATGAGATCCAATAATTATGCATAATACAAACAGGAAATTAATCAGGAACTGTTATAACTGATGGCATTTTCTTTCATCTGGCACTGTTCAGTGATAATTTTGCCTTGTAATCCAAATTATTGACTTTAAAAATCTCCAATGCACAAAACTAGAAACTAGAAGATGGAAACAATATTAAATTATTTACATTATTCAATTACAGAGTAAAGTGCCTCTTTAATGCAACATAAGTCTTAATAAAAAGCTGTAATAATCAAAACAACAATAATAACCCCGAGATATTTTAAACTTTAAAAAATGAGAGGTATAGTTTATATAGCAAACAGCAGAAAATAATGAAATTACTGTGTGTGTGTTGTCAAATATTATTTAAGAATTCAATTTTAGGGGCTTCCCTGGTGGCGCAGTGGTTGAGAATCTGCCTGCCAATGCAGGGGACACGGGTTTGAGCCCTGGCCTGGGAAGATCCCACATGCCACGGAGCAACTAGGCCTGTCAGCCACAACTACTGAGTCTGCGCGTCTGGAGCGTGAGCTCCACAACAAGAGAGGCCGCGACAGTGAGAGGCCCGTGCACCGCGATGAAGAGTGGCCCCTGCTCGCTGCAACTAGAGAAAGCCCACGCACAGAAACGAAGACCCAACACAGCCAAAAATAATAAATAAATAAAATTTAAAAATATAGAATAGAATTTTATCTCCTACCTCTTTATTTTATTTTTTTTGCTGTATGTGGGCCTCTCACTGCTGTGGCCTCTCCCATTGCGGAGCACAGGCTCCGGACGCACAGGCTCGGCAGCCATGGCTCATGGGCCCAGCTGCTCCGTGGCATGTGGGATCCTCCCGGACCGGGGCACGAACCCGTGTCCCCTGCATTGGCAGGCAGACTCTCAACCACTGTGCCACCAGGGAAGCCCCTACCTCTTTATTTAGTAAATAAATATGTAGTCACTAAAGCATTATGACTTAGTATCTTACTGTTTTTCTCATATAATAGCATTAGTTGAGGGAAATGAAAACTACCATGTAATTATTATCCAGTTTTGACAAGGTGCCATGTAGTTACACATTCAGTTGTTGCTATGTAATTTTACTGAGGAGGCCATTCATCTACCATTTTTTTTGTGCCTTGGCGGTAGCCCCTGCAATATGGTACCAAACAGAGTCTAATGGTGAAACAAATCTCCCAAGATTTGTAGCAGTAATCTTTAAAAAGCAGATCCCTTCAGTGATGTAAGTTTTCAAGTGATAGAAATTCCTTTTGGCCAAAGGGGAAGTCTTTGGGTACGAGGGAATACCTTTCTCCTCCATTGCTTTAGTTAGTCCCATCTTGCTAGCCTTTGAGTAGTTACTAAGTGGATTCTAATGAGCCTAATGCCATCTAGAGAAAGACAATTTTCTGTGCAGTCTTTTTGTAATCAACTCTGACCACCTGTGGTGGTTCTAAACAGCCCTCCTGCCTTCCAACTGACCAGTAAAAGAGCAATTGTGTCTGAGAGAATATTTATCACCAACAACAGCCTATATCAAACTACCATGAGATGATGAAAGTTAATGTGAATGAACTCTAGTCTGGCCTCTGATGTTTCAGGGATCTTGAAAGAGCTCATTATCTTTTACCAATGGGAGAGGTACCCAGGTGGACACAATGTTTATTTAAAAAAAATTGCTTTAGGAGGCTTTTGCTTCTGGGAATATACAATAGATGTACTTTCCCCTATTCCTCCTCCTATGTACAACTAAGCTCTGGATATTATGTATAAAGCGTATATAAGAAGACTGTTAAAGATGACAGAGTAATAGGGACCTCAGGATCCATGCAACGACATAGTGGTGCATTCTCTGGGTTGTCTTTGTGTCTCACAAATCGCAGACTTATTGCTGACAAGCCAGCAACCTAGAAATATCAACAGGCACAGAGAGAAAAAGTTCAATGAAGACTTGCTCTCTCTAGCTAAAGGAGAAGAAAAAGGGAAGTCTACAAAGATAGAAAACTTTTAGACAATAATCACCCTACTCAAGCCATACATCACAGAAAAAAACTATGGCCCCACTCATACATATGCCAGCAAAGGCTGACTGGGGAACCTAGACATCCAATCTCAGGATGCTGTCATAAATTTCCCTAACATTCCCATTGGAGAGGTATCAGAGACAGTCAAATAGGAAGCCAAGATTCTCACCCTCATCATCTGATAACAAGGACGACCCTGCTCCCCTCCTTCTGTGTTGTCAATGGACACCATGTGAGGAGTCTGGACTTCTGCCCCCACCCAGCTATAATGAGGCACCCCTCCACTTTTCCACTGGGTTGCTGTCAGAAGAAGACTTTCACAATTGCCAAGTAATAATGAGGCCACACATACCGCGGTGTCAATGGAGACCATGGGAGAACCTGGAACTCCTACCCATATAGCAGTAGAGAGGAGATCCTCACTTTGGGTGTTAATGGACATTGAGTAGTGAACTCAGACTTCTACCTTTGCCAGGCAGTAATGAGATGACCCTCGTTTTCCTCTGATAAGCAATGTCAGAGAAAGCTATCTAAAATGAAAAGTTTAAATAAGAACATAAGAGAAAAATGTCCAGATTTAAATTGAAAACTACTAGTCATAGCAAAAACTAAGAAAATCTCAACTAAATGAAAAAAAGCTAGTCAATAGACATTAATACATTAAGTCCCTTACATATGAATGAGTTCCATTATGAGAGCACGTTAGTAAGTCCAATTTGTTCATAAGTCCAACTAAGTTAGCCTAGGTACTCAATTAACAATCAGCTCTATAGTACTGTATAATACTTTTTACACAAATAATACATAAAAAAAGAAAAATAAAGAAAACATTTTAAATCTTGCAGTACCTTGAAAAGTACAGTAGTACAGCACAATAGCTGGCATACAGGGGGTAGCAATCGAGTGAATAGGTAAGAAGAGTTACTGACTGGAGGAGGGAGGGGAGGTGAGAGCTACTGAAGGACTGTCAGCAGTAGGAGGCGGAGGGCAAGCTGCAATTTCACTCACACCTGATGGTGATGGCACAGGTTCTGGTTCCTTGATGGATTCAATTCTATCTACTCTCTTGAGAAAACAATCCAGTACATGTCTGGGTAGTAGCTCTTTTTTTTTCTTGTCATAGATCACACGTAGCACTGGATTGCATTCTGAACGGCTGCTGCAACCTTCGTGTACATTTCTACGTTCGGGTCCTATGCCTCAAAAACTAACAGTGACTCCTCAAATAAAGAAAATCCCCTTGCAATTTCCTGCACCGTGAACCTCTTTGGTTCTTCAGTTACTTCTTCTTCCTCTTGTCTCTCTTCATCCTTTCTCCGGGCCTCCAATTCCATCAGGTCTTCATTAGTAAGCTCCTTGTGTTGCACAGCAAGGAGTTCAATGAAGTCATCCTTTTACAGATCTACCTCCGGCTTCTCGATGAGGGTCACTAAGTTGCTGAAGACTTCTTTGGACCCATCATCCACCTTCTCAAATCCACGAAAATCGTGAACTGTGGGCAAAGGTTCTTCCAAACACCATTTATGGTGACAGCCATAACCTCACGGTAAGCAAAGTCAATGTTTTTTATGGCCTTGTAGATGTTATAGTCCTTCCAAAATTGTCGCAAGGTTGTTCCTGATTTGTCACTCGCCTTTATTGCTTGACGAAAAGTGTGATGTAAATAATATTTCTTGAAAGTCCCTCTAACTGCCTGGTACATAGGTTGGATGAACGATGTAATATTTGGTGGCAGATGCACTACTTTGATGTTGGGATGAAAGTCGTCCATGAATGGGGGTGGCCTGGAGCATTGTCCAGCAGGAAAAGAATGTTGAATGGGACATCCTTCTCCAAGCAATATTTCTCTACCTCTGGGATAAAGTGGTGGAAAAACCCATCCTGGAAAATGGCCTGTGTAATCCAGGCTTTGGGGTTACTCTTCCACACAACAGGAAGAGAGCCTTTGGCTATGTCTTGTTCCTGATATTAGAGGAAATGGTTTCAGTTTTTCACCACTGAGAATGATGTTGGCTGTGGGTTCATCATATATGGCCTTTATTATGTTGAGGTATGTTCCCTGTATGCCCACTTTCTGGAGAGTTTTTACCATAAATGGGTGTTGAATTTTGTCAAAAACTTTTTCTGCATCTACTGAGATGGTCATATGGTTTTTATTCTTCAGTTTGTTAATATGGTGTATCATATTGATCAATTTACATATACTGAAGAATCCTTGCATCCCTGGGATAAACCCCACTTGATCATTGTGTGATCCTCTTAATGTGTTGTTGGATTCGGTTTGCTAGTATTTTGTTGAGGATTTTTGTGTCTATGTTCATCAGTGATATTAGCCTGTAATTTTCTCAAAGTCGTCTACAGATTTATGCAAGCCCTATCAAATTACCATTAGCATTTCTCACAGAATTAGAACAAAACATTTTATAATCTGTATGGAAACACAAAAGACCCCAAATAGCCTAAGCAGTCTTGAGAAAGAAAAACAGAGCTGAGAGGAATCAGGCTCCCTGACTTCAGACTATACTACAAAACTACAGTAATCAAAACAGTATGGTACTGGCACAAAAACAGAAAAGATCAATGGAACATGATAGAAATTCCAGAGATAAACCAATGCACCTATGGTCACCTGATCTATGACAAAGGAGGCAAGAATATGCAATGGAGAAAAGGCAGTCTTTTCAAAAAGTAGTGCTGGGAAAACTGGACAGCTACATGTAAAAGAATGAGATTAGAGGACCCCCTAACACCATACACAAAAATAAACTCAAAATGGATTAAAGATCTAAATGTATGACTAGATACTGTAAAACTCTCAGAGGAAAACATAGGCAGAACACTGTCTGACATATATTGCAGCAAGATCTTTTCTGATCCACCTCCTAGAGTAATGAAAGTAAAAACACAAATAAACAAATGCGACCTAATTCTTTTGCACAGCAAAGGAAACAATAAACAAAATGAAAAGACAATGTACAGAATGGGAGAAAATATTTGCAAACAAAGCAATTGACAAGGGGTTAATCTCCAAAATATACATGCAGCTCAATATGAAAAATATCACTTTGCTGTACACCTTAAACTAACACAACACTGTAAGTCAACTATACTCCAATACATTTATTTTTAAAAAAATCAAGAAACAAACCACCCAATCAAAAAAATGGGCAGAAGATCTAAATAGACATTTCTCCAAAGATGACATACAGATGGCCAAAAAGAACATGAAAAGATGCTCAACATCACTAATTATTAGAGAAATGCAAATCAAAACTACAATGAGGTATCATCTCATACTAGTCAGAATGGCCATCATCAAAAAAATCTATAAACAATAAATGCTGGAGAGGGTGTACAGAAAAGGGAACCCTCCTACACTGTTGGTGGGAATGTAAATTGGTACAGCCACTATGGAGAACAGTATGGAGGTTCCTTAAAAAACTAAAAGTAGAGCTACCATATGATCCTGCAATCCCACTCCTGGGCATATATCTGAAGAAAATCATAATTTGAAAAGATACATACACCCCAATATTCACTGCAGCACTGTTTACAATAGCCAAGACATGGAAGCAACCTACGTGTCCATCAGTGGATGAATGAATAAAGAAGATGTGGTATATATATATATATATATATATATATATATATATATATATATCATGGAATATTACTCAGCCATAAAAAAGAACAATACCATTTGCAGCAACATGGACAGAACTAGAGATTGTCATACTGAGTGAGTTAAGTCAAACAGAGAAAGACAAATATCATATGATATTGCTTATATGTGGAATCTAAAAATGGTACAAATCAACTTATTTACAAAACAGAAATAGAGTCACAGATGTAGAAAACAAACTTATGATTACCAAGGGGAAGGGAGCGAGGGATAAATGGGAGATTGGGATTGACATATACACACTACATTATATAAAATAGATAACTAATAAGAACCTACTGTATGGCACAGTGAAATCTACTCAATACTCTGTAATGACCTATATGGGAAAAGAATCTAAAAAAGAGTAGATATATGTATGTGTATAAGTGATTCACTTTGCTGTACAGCAGAAACAAACAAAACATTGTAAACCAACTATACTATAATTAAAATTAATTAAAAAAACATATACTATAAATGTTCAAGGATCAATTGTATTTCTATAAACTATCATGAATCCATGGATATACAAATTAAAAATACCAAATGAAATTAAAAAGTGAATAAAAATACAATGTCATTTCAATCACTAAATTAAATGCTTAGGTGTAAATCTAAGAAATCATGTACAAGATTTATGTGCTAAAAACTACAGAATACTGAAGAGATAAAGCTGAAAAGAGGATCTAAATAGATGGAGAAACACTGTGTTCATGGATCAGAAGATTCAACATAGTAAAAATGTCAGTTCTTCACAAATTGATATAAAGGTTTAATTCATACTTATCAAAATTCCAGCAAGACTTTTTGTACATATAGACAACATTATTCTAAATCTATATGGAATGGCAAAGGACCTAGAATAGCTAAAACAATACTGAAAAAGAAGAGAAAAGTGGAAGGAATTAGTCTATGTGATTTCAAGAGCTACTATATAGCTACAATCATCAAGACTATGTGGTACTGATGGAGAGACAGACACATAGATCAACAGAACAGAAACCCAGAAATTGACTCACAAAAATAGGCACTACTTAATTTTTACAAAAATGTAAAAGCAAGTCAATGGAGGAAAGATAGCTTTTTCAACAAATGGTGCTGTAATAATGGGACATACTTAAGCAAAAATAATGAAACTTGAAATGTCTCACAACTTACATAATAAAATTAACTCAAAATGGATCAAGGATGTAAATATTAAAAAAAGGAAAAGAAAATGGTCAGAAGAACCTAGGGGCAAGACAGGAATAAAGATGCAGACCTATTAGTGCATGGACTTGAGGATACGGGGAAGGGGAAGGGTAAGCTGGGACAAAGTGAGGGAGTGGCATGGACATATATACACTACCAAACATAAAATAGTTAGCTAGTGGGAAGCAGCCGCATAGCACAGAGAGATCTGCTCGGTGCTTTGTGACCACCTAGAGAGGTGGGATAGGGAGGGTGGGAGGGAGGGAGATGCAAGAGGGAAGAGATATGGGGACATATGTATATGTATAACTGATACACTTTGTTATAAAGCAGAAACTGACACACCATCATAAAGCAATTATACTCTAATAAAGATGTTTAAAAATAAATAAATAATTTATTTGTCTTTCTCTTTCTGACTTACTTCACTCTGTATGACAGACTCTAGGTCTATCCACCTCATTACGAATAGCTCAATTTCGTTTCTTTTTATGGCTGAGTAATATTCCATTGTATATATGTGCCACATCTTCTTTATCCATTCATCGGATGATGGACACTTAGGTTGTTTGCATATCCGGGTTATTGTAAATAGAGCTACAATGAACATTTTGGTACATGACTCTTTTTGAATTATGGTTTTCTCAGGGTATATGACCAGTAGTGGGATTGCTGGGTCATATGGTGGTTCTATTTTTAGTTTTTTAAGGAACCTCCATACTGTTCTCCATAGTGGCTGTACCAATTCACATTCCCACCAGCAGTGCAAGAGTGTTCCGTTTTCTTCACGCCCTCTCCAGCATTTATTGTTTTTAGAATTTTTGATGATGGCCATTCTGACTGGTGTGAGATGATATCTTATTGTAGTCAGAAAGAGACAGGCAAATACCGTATGCTAACACATATATATGGAATTTAAGAAAAAAAAATGTCATGAAGAACCTAGGGGTAAAACAGGAATAAAGACATGGACCTACTTGAGAATGGACTTGAGGATATGGGGAGGGGGAAGAGCAAGCTGTGACAAAGCGAGAGAGAGGAATGGACATATATACACTACCAAACGTAAGGCAGATAGCTAGTGGGAAGCAGCCGCATAGCACAGGCGGATCAGCTCGGTGCCTTGTGACTGACTGGAGGGGTGGGATAGGGAGGGTGGGAGGGAGGGAGACGCAAGAGGGAAGGGATATGGGAACAGATGTATATGTATAACTGATTCACTTTGTTATAAAGCAGAAACGAATACACCATTGTAAAGCAATTATACTCCAATAAAGTTGTAAAAAAATAAATAAATACATAAATATAAAATATAAAACCATGAAACTTTTTGAAAAAACGTGTTTGGACAAATCTTTGGAAACTAGGGCTAGGCAAAGAGTTCTTAGACTTGACACCAAAAGCCCAATCCATAAAAGGAAAAATGGGTAAATTGGACTTTATCAAAATTAAACATTTTGCTCTGTGAAATACTCTATTAAAAGGATAAAAAGTCATTTTCTTCCACAGAGTGGGAGAAAATATGGGCAAACCACATATCTGACAAAGAAATAGTATCAAATCAAACAAAAACTATAGTATCTAGAATATTTTTAGTAATTTAAAGAGTATTTCAAAATTGTACAGTAATGAAACAAAATAATAAATTAGAAAATGGGCAAAAGTCTTGAAGAGAGATTTCACTGAAGAGGATGTATACATGGCTAATAAGCCCATGAAAACATGTTTAGCATCACTAGATACTAGGAAAATATAAATTAAAACCACAATGTGGTATTACTGTAAACCTATCAATCAGAATGACTTGAAAAATAGTGACAACACCAAATGCTGGGAAGGATGTAGAGAAACTTGACCATTCATACATCGCTTGTGGAAGTGTAAAATGGTATAGCTACTCTGGAACAGTTGACAGTTTATTTAAAAATTAGACATGTAAGTACCATATAACCCAGCAATTATACTTCTGGGTATTTATCACAGATAAATGAAGACTTACATCTCTACATATATATAAAAACCTGTACTTGAATGTTTATATCAGCTTTATTCACAGTAGCCAAAACCTGGAGACAATGTAGATGACCTTCAAGGGATAATGGTTAAACAGTTTGGCCTATCCATACCATGGACTCCTACTCAACAATAAAAAATAACAAATCTATGGATTAATATACAACCTGGATGAATCTCAAGGGGATTATGCTGAGTGAAAAAAACCAATCTCTAAAGGTTTTATACTCTATGATTCCATTTATGTAACACTCTCAAAATGAATATTTACAGAAATGGATAGCAGCTTAATGGTAGCCAGGAGTTAAGGAGGGGAAGAGGGTGGGAGGGAAGTTGGTGTTGCTATATGAGAGCAACATGAAGGATCTTTGTGGTGATAGAACTGTTCTGTGTCATGACTGTATCAGCATCCTGGTTGTGGTATTTCACTACAGTTGTGCGAGAGGTTACCATTTTGGGGAAACTGGGTAAAGAGTACATGGGATCTCTCTATACTATTTCTTACACCTGCAAGTGAATGTACAATTATCTCAAATTAAAAAGTTTAACTAGAAAAATTGTTTTTAGTGGGAAAAATGAAAAGAAAGCAGCAAAACAATGACAATGTGATGTTTGGATTTATCTTTCAAGAAATGGAATGTGACGTGTTGTTTGGCTCTGGAAACCATACGTGGTTTTTGCATAGGACAAGCCAGGCTTTTCTATACATAAGTGATATAAAATGTTTGTCCCTTTCCTGTCCTTCAGGGGTAATTAGTTCATGTCCAGAAGACTGGGAAAACTTGAACAATGGAACCCAAAATGAGGAATGAATGAGAGATCACTGACATGAAATCTTTTTTTTTTTTTTGCTTGTTTGTATAACGTTGAAGACCCCATTTTTTTTATCTTAAGGTATTTTGGAGTCTATACAATTCACAAAAATAGTAATTTTATTTTTATTTAGACATTAATGTTGAAAATATTTTAAAAATCATAAAGAAATAAACTAATTGTGAGCTATAGCTTGATATTAAAATAATGTTAGATAATTTTAAAGCTATTTGAAATGGATTACAAAAGTAAGCAGTTTTTATTGTTTTAACTTTTAAGTTGGGGCAACTTAGTACAAAATTCTATATTTTGTACTCCATTTTTACTCAAAGAAGCAAAAACTCATTTTGAGAAAACTTCAAAAAGGAGATAAAAAATAAATTCAGTTCAATAAATATATACTCAGATAGTGAATCAATATTTTATTTCACTAACTCAGTAAACAATTTACAGTGAAATTAATCTCTTCTAATATATCAAAATGAAACATCTTATTATTTGTCCTTTTCATAAAAACAAGTTATATTAAATAGCATTATGGTGGGTATAATTTTAAAAAGGTCAAGTATTTTAGAAGTCCAGTCATAAAAATGCAACAGGTGTGCTCTTGTAGTTGGGCTTTGTTCTCTCAAATGATAGGAGGAAAAATAGTACATCATACTGCTCTGTTAAGGTAACTAAACTTTTACACAAACACAGACACACACACACACACACACACACACACACACACCTCACCCCATACAAAATAAGGGCTTGTTAAATTTCCTTTTATCTGAGACTTAGCTCCTTGGGTTACAACTATTCAGGATAGGAATCAACACATGAAAATCCATTCTGCTTCATGGCTTGAACTATCTCATCTATCAGGTACAGGTAAGTATTATACAGAAAACAATCTAAGCTTTTTTGAGAGATGTAATAATCTAATTGTTTAAATCTACTAATGTCTTTTTAATTATATATATCTATGTCAAAAATTACCCTAAAACTTAGTGGCTTAAAATAACAAACATTTATTACTTCACAGCTTTTGTTGTTCAGGAGTTTGGGAGTGGCTTAGTTGGGGGTTCTGGTGCAGCATCTCTTAAGAGTAAGACTCTCAAGATGTCAGCTGAGGCTGCGGTCACTAGAAATCTTGACTGAGGCTTTAGGATTCACTTCAAGATTGCTCACTCACACAGCTATTAGCGGGAGTTCTATTCCTTACATGGTAGGCCTTTTCATAAGCTGCTTGAGTGTCTTCACAACATGGCAGCTAACTTTCTCCACGGTGAGCAGTCTGAGAGTGAGTGAGAAAGAAGCCACAGTGCCTTTTATGATCTAGTCTCCAGGGTCACACACCACTGCTTCTGCCTTATTCTATTTGTTAGAAATGAGTCATTAAAGCCAGTGCATAATCCAAGGGAGGAGAATTAGGCTCCATCTCCTGAAGGGAGGAGTTTCAAAGACTTTGAGGATATATTTTAAAAGCTCAACTACAGCTAACTCCAGTTTATTCTGGGTATTTTCTCTTGCACAGAGTTGGTAAAACTCATAATTTTTGCACATCAAATAAGATATCAGTTACACAGATGTGAACCATACACCACAAAGCTCAGTGCCAGCTGAGGGATGGAAAGCATAATGACTCAAAATCTGGGATTTTAAAACTGAAACTTCTGAGAGTTCTGCCTGAGGTGTGGAATCACCTTGTAAAGAGATAGCGTGCTAACAGAGGCTTTCCAGATGGAATCCCCACTCATAAGCATGGGAGTTCTACAAGTATAGCTGGAAGAGTTTTTGATATGCATGCAGAAAAAACAATCCCATTGTCTACAGCAGCGGTCCCCAAACTTTTTAGTATGAGGGACCGGTTTTGTGGAAGACAGTTTTTTCACGGGGTGAGAGGGATGGTTCAGGCAGTAATGTGAGTGATGGGGAGCAGCAGATGGAGCTTCGCTTGCTTGCCCGCCTTTCACCCCTGCTGTGTGGCCTGATTCCTAACAGGCCATGGACCCAGTACCAGTCTGAGACCTGGGGGTTGGGGACCCCTGGTCTACAGGCTGTTACTGATGCCAAAACTAACATTTGGAGTAGCAACATCTCACTAGTATATTAACCGTACTAGGGAAAATGGGCTCAAGATAATGTAAATAAACAAGAACTCAAATGGATTATTTTTTCCATTTTTATTTTTATTTTTATTTTTTTTATTTATTTTTTTTTTGCGTTACGCGGGCCTCTCACTGTTGTGGCCTCCCCCATTGCGGAGCGCAGGCTCCGGACGCGCAGGCTCAGCGGCCATGGCTCACGGGCCCAGCCGCTCTGCGGCATGTGGGATCTTCCCGGACCGGGGCACGAACCCGTGTCCCCTGCATCGGCAGGCGGACTCTCAACCACTGTGCCACCTGGAAAGCCCATTTTTTCCATTTTTAAATGAAACATATAATAATTCAGAAGTATTACATTAAGAAATATTCATTGTGAAAATTCAGACATTACATATGAATCTGGTAAGAAGTTCAGAAGTTGGCCACTACCCCTAATCCTGGTTCTTTTTCCAGAAGAAGCCCATGGTTAACAGCTTCATGTGTTTTGCTTCTCAGATTTCAATGTATATGTGACTCACCTGGGAATTTTGTTAAAATGTAGATTCTGATTCAGTAGATTTCGGATTGGCCTGATAATCTGCATTTCTTTTATTTCCTCCAGCTTTATTGAGGGATAATTGACAAATGTATATATTTAAAGCATACAACATGATGATTTGATATACATATACACTGTGAAATGATTACCAAGATAAAGATAATTAACACATCCCACCTTATATAGTTAACTCTTTTTGTGTTTATGTGATGGAATGCTTAAGATCTACTCTAAGCAGATTTCAAGTATACAACACCATATTAACTATAGTCACCATGCTGTACATTAGATCCTCAGAACTTATTCATCTTATAATTGAAAGTTTGTACACTTTCACCTATATCTCTCACCCAGCCCCTGTCAATCAGCATTCTATATTCTATTCTCTGTTTCTGTGAAAGCACCTTCTTTTTTTCTTTTTTAGTGTCCACATATATGTGATACCATATAGTATTTGTCTTTTTCTGTCTGGCTTATTTCACTCAGCATAATGCCCTCTGGGTTCATCCATGCTGTTGCAAATGATAGGATTTCCTTCTTTGTTATGTTATGGCTAACACACACACACACACACACACACACATATATATATTTACTTATTTACTTACATAATCTACCTACCTATTTACTTACTTACATCACATTTTCTTTATCTGGAGTGGATTCCTTTCTGAATTCTTAGCCCTTGTAGCTTTCTGGGAGAAGAGTGGGTCTTATGCATTATTAACTCATTAACAGTTTACATAGGGTAATAGTATTATACTCTAACATCTCCTTGGCCAAGCAAGTTATAATAATCTTATTAACTGGACTTACATCTGTTTTAGTAGATTCTAGAAAGTCCATTTTCTTACTTGATGAAAGTAAGTGGCTTACTTTTAAGCCACTAAAACATAATAGATCCCCACTGTACAAGGCCTTTAGAATGATGATGATGACGACGACACTGATTTAAATCTTTTAATGCATCATTACATGCTGAACTCTACTGGAAGCTAGAAGCAAAGTAAAACATACGTCTTAAGTCCAAGATAGTATAGCTCCAATTAAGGTAGATGTTTACAATATCATGACAGAGATGGAGGAGAAAACACAAAATTGGTGACCAAATAATCCAAGAGAAGTCAAAAGAGAACAGCTTCATAAATAATTTTTGGGAAATTAAACAGAACACTTACACTTCCCACAGTGGATAGTAGACACGTAGAGCTTATTGTACCAAGAGGTAGAGCTGGCTCAAATTATAATTAGTTCAAGGAGAATTTAAAATAAATTCCTACATGGTAGACTCATCATAAATTAAGGACAGATAGAAATATATAGGGATGGCTTTAACTTTTTGAGGTTGACATCATGGATAGCATCATCATAGCACAACTATTTATCTTGATGCTCTTGTCAAGAATAGTGCTTCTGTGTGTGTCTGTGCACAGTATCAGTAGCGCGGGTGATAGTAAATTTTGTAGGGCCTATAAATGTGAGTAGGAAATTGATTCTAATTGCAAAAGTTGAAAAAAATGTAAAATTGTTTTTCATGGTTAAGGATATTAATGGAAAGTTATGTATAACCTATGTGTGATCCATGAGTCTGGGGCAAGTCAGAAGTAGAATAAACAACATTCTGAATAGTGAATTGTTGCTTTCTTTAAAACAGAGAATGTGCTTCTTGGGAGTTGAATCCAGGACTGCTGGTTTGAGAGACACAGGAATCAGTGATATCCTTTGCAAGACCTTTCAACTATGCACTCTGTGAAAGAAGAGGAAAAAAACCTAAAAACCTCATGAGCAAAAGGTATTGTCACAAAAGCCAGTAGAAACCAAGGTAGCCCTTATTGACAGGGACCCCAAAGAGTGATGGTTTATGTCTTATGGTCTCCACCTTTCAGGGAAACAAAACAAAGAAAAAAAAATAAAACAACCACTGGACAATACACTCTCTGGAGACATGTATCCATATCTTAGTCATTCTGGGTCTCCCAGAGCACTTGATGAAGTGCTTTGTACAAAACAGGCATTCAATAAATATGTTTTGTCTTTTCTCTTCTGTTGAATAATAGTAGAAAAATAGGTTGTCATGTGAAGACTTGCTATTAAGTCATGCTGATTCTTTTTCTCCCATCTGTCTACTCTCCACCCCAAAACAAAGAAACAAATAACAGGGACACGTATGTGCACAGGTCACTTGCTTCTTTCTTCTCTCTCTACCTGCTCCCTTCCACAACAACAAAAAGATTAAAAATGAGGACAAAAATGTCAAAGACATAGGTCATTCTCCCAATATTTCAACTCGGACGATAACCTGATAATTGAGATGATGAGGAAAAGCTTCTGACAGATGTGCCATGTTGATACCAATGATCTAATTCCTTAATCAACAAAATACAGTTGTTCAAAGAATTAAAATCAGAAAATAGTGCTCATTACTACATACTCTACTATTTGATTTCTGGTTTTTTTCAAAGACCCAGGTTTATGGGTGAAAAGGTAAATGGATTCTCTCCATCAAAAATGTGTTCTAGGGCCTCCCTGGTGGCGCAGTGGTTGAGAGTCCGCCTGCCGATGCAGGGGATACGGGTTCGTGCCCCGGTTTGGGAGGATCCCATATGCCGCGGAGCGGCTGGGCCCGTGAGCCATGGCCGCTGAGCCTGCGCATCCGGAGCCTGTGCTCCGCAACGGGAGAGACCACAACAGTGAGAGGCCCGCGTACCGCAAAAAAAAAAAAAAAAAAAAAAAAAAAAAAAAAATGTGTTCTATTTTGTACCTTGACATTAAAATAATACAGATAGTGACGAAATATTATCAGTCTATTCATAACATTTTGCAGCCAAACATGTCCGTTGGAATATAAGAAGAGCAACATGGCCTGGACAATATTATAAAGTCCAACAAGCCAAAAGTTACCAAGTAATTGGCAATAAAGAAGACAATTTCAGAATTAGAAGAGAAAAGCTTAATTTGTAATTAAAGAAATTACATATGTAAACAGAACAGGATGGGTTAGAATGAGATGTAATATGGTAGGTCAGATGGGCTGTCCCATCTGACATGTTTGGTGACAGACCAAATATTGGTGCTTGGTGACTGGGTCCTGGCTTAGAGCCCAGGATGCATGTTTGTCTTCAGTACAGAAAAGTGATACTTGGACACTTGTTAAGAACAGAATCACTGGCTTAATAGATTAGGGGTATGACATAATGTTACTCTCCTTATGTTGGGCTTGCAGCAGTAGGAAACATGCAAATAAAATTCTAATGAAAAGAAGTCAGCCTACATGTTCCTAACGGAAAAAGCTTCACTGTCAAAACAACATGAGAGTTTTCCACCATTTCTAAAATTGCTTTAAATTTCTACATTTCCCGGGGTCTTCTGCCCACCCTCTACTCCAGCGATTGTCTGTCTATGGGTTAGGTGGGCAGGACAGGAAGTGATAATTCAACTGAAGAGTAACCTGTACCTAGATCTCATGGAGTGTCCAAATTTATTTTCTTTCAGTCCAAATTCTGATGATAGGAAAAGAAGTTGATGTGTTTCTGAGAACCATAGTAGCATGTTCTGAAAAGCAAAGAATATTCCAAAGTGGGAAGTTGATAAACACCAGAAACATGGCTTTGGGAGTATTGTATTAAAATGAAACTTGCTTATTTTCAGAAGAACAAACAAAACAAGAAGCCAAAATAAGAAGCCTTTAGTCTGTTTGAGAATAGATGTTGGTACACAAGCAATGAAAGAAGACAAGAAAGGAAGTCTGGGGCTTTTTAATTGTTTAATAAGGAAATATTCTTACTCAAAATGGTTTAAAAGGATCTTTTAAAATACAGTTTGCAAGGCAAACCACTTATCAGTTTCTCCTTGAATTAATATAGACATATTCCAGATTAATATTGGATATTGGACATGAACTCTATTCAAAATATCAAAGAAAAAGTTCTCTTCATTCCAGGTTTAAATCTTCATGTCTCATAAGCTAAGAGAAGAGATTACAGGAGGTAAAAGAAAAGTCGAATTTGAGCCTATGAAGTGTTGACCTAGAGAGGAAATAAATGGCCTAAAAGAAAAACTAACTCTTGCTTCCCCATTTGGGTAGAAGGAGACCTAATTTCTGTTTTCCACTGACCTCTAGAGATCCAGACAAGAGTTCATAATACTTCACAAAGTTCTTCTGGAGTGAAGAGTTCAAAAGATTTGATCATCCAGCTTCAGCTATCACCTCAAAGGTCAAAGGACGGCTAACTCACAGCCAAGGCACTGGAATCTCCACCACTTGCTTTTGACATTTCTGTGGCTTCTTTTTCACCCCTGGATCTAGTTGGGCACATTTGAAGGATGTTAATTGTAGCCCTCCAATTCTCTAACATAAGGAGTGTGTGTATAAGTGTGTATACATAAATATTGTATATACATATATTATGGGAATTAAAAAATAAGGTCCCACTATCAATTTATAAAGGAGATTGATATTCAGCCTCATGACTCATTTCCCCCAATATATGCACAGGCCAACACACATATACCTGCAATGTTCTGGATGGCCTTATTCTCTTAAACTAAAACATTTAGTCTCAGAGAGAAAATAGTATTTATCTTGAGAAATTCTGAAGACATACCCTCAAGATAAACTTTATATGGATAATACTTATTTGAAGGTGAGGAAGGGAACACATTTTTCTCTTTCTAAGTTTTTAAATTGCTCTACTTCTGTGGGGGGAATAATAGTATGTCTACCTCATTAAAAGAAAACATTCTCAGCGAAGAAGGAAGGAAGGAAGGAAGGAAGCGGGGAAGGAGGGAGGGAGGGAGGGAGGAAAATAAAATGACCCATAGCTGGAGATGCATAAAATATCACTGTTATATCAGATATGGTGTGAATCTCTTTGCCTGGATTCATAAACTCATTGAGTTTCAAAAATTTTCTACTTTATACTGCATCTGTGATATGCCATTACTTTGCCAAACGATGGGTAGAGGCTCTTCTTTTGAGTATTACAAATTATTTCTATTATTCTGTTGTGTCACGTTCTCATGTACTTTTTCTTTTGAATTTTTGAATTTTATTTACTTTTTATACGGCAGGTTCTTATTAGTTATCTATTTTATACATATTAGTGTATATATATCAATCCCAATCTTCCAATTCATCCCACCCCCCCACCATTTTCCCCCCATGGCATCCATATGTTTGTTCTCTACATCTGTGTCTCTATTTCTGCCTTGCAAACTGGTTCATCTGTACCATTTTTCTAGATTCCACATATATGCGTTAATATACAATATTTGTTTTTCTCTTTCTGACTTACTTCACTCTGTATAACAGTCTCATGTACTTTTTAAATGCCAGGTATAAGGAAAAGAGAAAACCCAAATTGTTAAAGAAAACTAAAATCCAAAAGGAGGGTATTTTCTCGGGACTCCAAAAGTATTCTTTCCCTATTCCAGTACTACACGGTACTACTCAGTTCAGCACCATGTTGGTATTGTGTCTTTTGGTTTGTCTGGCTCCTGTTTTGTTTACTGAGCTTTATTATATTGTCCTCTATAACTGTGCATTTATTATTGTCTTCCCATCTAGACTGTGAGGTAAAATTTCCCATTCTCTATTATTCATCATAGATCACAGCATGGTATTTGGTATACACTAGATGCCCAATAAAATATTTGTTAATGAAGTGATAACCTACAGTTGGTGCCACAGGATACAACTTCACCAAATCCTGATTACTCCATCCTTTGCTTCCTTCCTTCCTCCCTCCTTTCCTTTCCTTTCCTTTCTTTTCCTTTCCTTTCCTTTCCTTTCCTTTCCTTTTGTTTCCTTTTTCTTAGAGTACTATATTTATTGTGGGCCTACGATGTATTTTGCATTATAATGGCATAAAATTGTATAAGCCACAGTTTTTTCCTTCAATGAGCTTACAGTTTTATCAGGAAATAATATTTACATGAGAAACTGTTAAATAAGATTTAGTGCCTTAATAAATGGTAAAGACAATAGGTATTATAAATTCAGAGAAGGGGGCATTACTATGATTCAGTTGGTTAAAGGAGGTCTCCTAGAAGAGACACTATTAGAAATGAGCTCTGAACAATTATATCTACCTCATAGTGTTCTTGCAAATACTAAGCCCGATGATAAATTTGAAGGTTTAACACAATGTCTTAAACATAGTTAACAATCAACAAATAGTGTCTGTGATGATGACAATGATGACGATGGGAGAAAGGTGAGGAGAAGGAAAACTGTATCTATGGAGAGGCTGGTAGTTTTCAGGTGGTGGAAAGCATCTAGGCAAACAGTAGATTTTAGGATAAGCATGGTAAGATGGGAGCAGTTAAGTTAAAAGAGAGCACTCATTCTGAGGAATCAAAATAACAGAGAGGAAGGTCCATGTCAAGATTGAGGAGAACTTTGAGTGTCAGGTTGATGCACTAAGACTCACTTTTCTACAGGCAGGGAGGAACCATTGGCATTTGAAAGATTCTCGTTGCAGTCTATTGGATTTTCAGGTTTTTCTCACTAAGATTGCAATACCATGTACCTACATTTCCCCAACACAACCTAGTAAAAAGAAAAATTCAGGCAATCAAGTAAAAAAATTTTATCTAAAAGTGTCTATTAAGTGTACTGATGGTTTCTCTTTCTAACTCTAGACTCTTACCCCATCTTAGAATGATTGAACTGAATGTTTTTCTTTAAGTAGACATGGCAAACGTGGCTCCTAAGACATATACTCACTGGAGGCCAAGTGAAAAGATTATGGATTATACTGATTATCATTGTGTGGGATCACATTCTCTCATATTGCCTCACATCCTGAAATTATAAAACAATAATTAGCTATTCAATTGACCTCAGACAGTCAATGTGTTAGATGATGTGCAAAGTCTGCACATGCTCTCAGGAGGTCTTTGCAGGAGAGTGAACACACAACTGAAAAGTGGGAGAATTAGCAAAAGGAGAAAAAGAAATAGAAAAGAGAGGAAGAGCAGTGAGGCAGAGTCATAGTTTTCAACAATCTAACAGGGTAGAAAAGTTACATAATAAACTTTCATAACTGGGAATAACTGAGAAATTGAATCTTCATAGAGAGAAAATATAATGTAAAAAGCACATTGTAAAACCAGCACCTTAGGGGACATGGTGCAAATAAAGATACAGACTTCATAGAATCATAGAACTTAAGAAAAATCTTGAAATATCATTTTGTCCATTCCCCTAATCTTCAAGTAAAACCTCACCTCAGTCATCTCAGACAAGAGAGGAACTACGCTGTTTGACACCAAACTGTAAAAGAGTCCAGAGTTCATAACCTCCACAGTAATGTATTCTGATGTTTGACAGCCTTCACTGCCAGTAAATTCTTTCTCATGCTATAGTGTCATTTCCATTGGCTCCGCCCTCACTGCAGATGGGGAGCATCTGGTCCTAATGACTGCCCTTCAGATCCTAGAAGATCATTACTAAATCACCTCTTAGCCAGCTTTTCTATGAGCTGAACAATCTCAATTCCCTTTGGTTTTCTCTTCTTCAGTTTATTTTCCTGCTGTTTATCATCTATGCTCTGGGATAGCTTTATAATAAGAAAAACAATCTTGCTGTCTTCCATGCCAAATAATCATACAATTAAAGCTCTAACTTAAAAAAAGAGCATATATCCGCCTTGGCTCCTAGGCCAAGAATATTTTAAAAATTAGCCTCTTTTCCTTTTCTCGATGACAGATGCCAGTGGAAAATCTTACTTAACCTAAAAAACAGTATTTCTCTAAGGAGTTGAACTGTGCAGAAGAATTATTTCTGCTGTGGACAGAGATCAACCTTTTTTTTTTCTTATCTTCATGGGTAAATTGTGAAGTTACATAAAAGGAAAAATTACTCAAAGTGCCACTGACATAGGGAGTTTTACCAACTTACATAGCCCCAAGCAAAGGTTATGTTCCTGAACTCTGAACCCACCTTTCCTAGCTTTCCTCAGTAACCCAACAGAGCTAATGATACAGAAAAATCTTCAGGCCTTCAAATGATGAAGTAACACTTTCCCAAAACCTAAGGGAAAAGTACTGTCAGAGGATTGATAAAGTCATAAGCAATTTTAGAAACATTTGACCCATAAAATATAGAAAGATAACTCTGAAATTCTATCTCACTCCTGCAATTCAGATGAAAGTTTTAGATATTGTTTCTAAGGCAATAGAGTTTACCAACTTAATTGTACATTATGCCATTTACAGAGTCTTGGTGGTTTGTCTCTTCACTTGGAAGCCGGGTCCCTGAGCCCCTGCTAGAATTTAGGTATAGTTTTCATACGAAAGAGGTTAAGATTGTAACTTAATTTCTATGTGAGCTTTTTAGCTTTATTCTGTTATGTGGGCACTGGCAACCTCGTGAATTCATAATATGGACCAGGTGATGTACAAATATGGACTAAGTGATGTACAAACCTATTTAGAGAAGAGGTTGGCAAGGAATTCCATTCAGGGTAAAATGCTAACTTTCTCTAAAGGCAGTACAGTATTATTATTTCTATAAAGAGAAGATTTGGGGAAAATGTCGTATTTTTAAACAAATAGCAGGCATTTTCTCCATGCCCCATCAGTTTGATTTAGTAAAAATATGAAGAGTTTGAGTCCCAATAACACTGGTCACAAACAAACAAAAACATGTAAGGAACTTTGGTCTTATCCTCTAATAGGGTAATAGCTGGAACTCAACCACCCTGTGAGAGTGACATTGCCCTCCATCACCATGAGGTGGCCCTTGAAATGATCCTGTAAACCAGTGGCTCTCAACTAGGGGGCAGTTTTGCCTCCCAGGGGACATTTGGCAGTCTGGAGTAGTTTTTGGTTGTCACAACTGGGGGGGGCTAGGGCTACTGGCATCCAGTGGATTGAGGTTGAGGACGCTGCTCAACATCCCCTAGTGCACAAGATGGCCCCCAACAGCAAAGAAATACATAGCCCAAAATGTCAAGAGTGCTGAGGTTAAAAAATCCTGGCTTAGTCTCCTGACTTACACCACTAAGGGAGAACAGCTCTTGTTGCAGTTTGGACCCTATGTCACAGTCTGCCTTACCTAGGATGTTGCTTCTCTACCAACGTGCTGCATGCTTGTCCCTGCTATCTCTCTCCTCCTCCTTACTTTCTGAAGGATGGGAAAACCTGAGAAGACTCAAGATATCTTTCCTTATCTCCCTGGGAAGACAGTGCCAAGTTCTACCCCTAAGGGCTGTGTTCTTTCTGTTACCTATTCTCCAATCTCTAGTCTTGTGGAAAACTCCAGAGGGAGCATATGCCCTTTCTCCGAGGGGATGAGAGGAATGCTCCTCTGGAGTTCACAGAGGGCCAAGCTGCTCTGTCCAGTTTCTTGAATACTTCCATTTCTACCCTCAGGCAGATTTCCTATACCCTCCATGTTTGGCCGCTACCTCTTTGTAGTTTCTGGCTACACTTGTATGCACTCAACTCAAGTATTTGTTGGGAAGTTGGGAAGTTACCTACATAGTGATTTAAGCTTGGCTAATTTGTTTTCAAGTTCCTAATGACTATAATTTAGTAGTGGAAGCAATATGAATCACCCTGGTTAATCAGACTCTGGTTAACTGAGAGTCATCAGAGATACCATGCCAGAACCACTGATTGTTTTATCAAGGAGTTGGAAAGAGACCAAATACACTAAACACTAAAACCATAGTGATCATCATTTAATCTTTACTTGACAATTTAAATGACTCATTAGGATCTTTTATTGCCTTACAGTCATTATTAGAATCCTCTCTCTCTTTGTGTCATTTGCTTGACTGATGCTTGGTGGAGGAATTCGTTCAATTAAGGAATTCTGGGAGACAGAATTGGGCCCTAAGTAAAAATTATATGCAGACTAATGCAAAAAGATAGAGGCTACCCCATTGTGGAAATCTATTGTCCAAATCTTGACATTAAAAAAAAATCTAGAAGCATAAAAAAACATGGAAAGCAGAGAGCTAAAAATGAATGCTACCCTCAGTTGCATATTGGATCTCTCAGTTGTAATTTCCTATTATCATCTACCAGTAACTCAGAAAAATGGTACTTTTGCAATGTGAAAGGCTTTAACTCTAGCTTTATTTAAATAACCTACTGACTTTCCTCACTCACCTGTTACTAGGTGTACTGTATTCTTTTTTGCCTTCAGCCTAGGGCTCTGAGACCACACGTACTTGGGGATCGACTGCACTGGAAACTTCACCCTATTATGCTTTCCCTGACACTTTCCCAGACATCACAGGAATTATCTATACTTAGGCAAGTACAGGAACTTGGTGACCAGCTTGCCTGTGCCTTTTGCCAAAGGAAAGAGCACAGTTGTATTTTGTTTGCTTGGAAAACAGAAGACACTAATACTGAGGTGCCACATATGTTAAACACCTAATAGCTTTATTCTTAGTCCAGCAAATACTACAAGGTCAGAGAGATGCAGCCCTGAGGGAATCAGAATTTGCCCTTTCTCTCCCTTTTTTCTTCTTGCACAGCACTTCACTGCTCTACATATTCCCTGTAGTATCACAGACCTGGTGAAGTTGTTGAGGATAGTTAAACAAAGCCATATCTGCACATCTGATTGTCCATTTGCATCTTAGAACTTGAAATTCATTTTCATGCTTTTTGTTTCTTTTTTTTAACTTTTTGTTCTTTTCTTGTCCCCTCCCAGCCTGAGATAACCTGCATGAAGCAAGCAGGACAAGTTCCCAGCATTTTAGGCCATAGGCAGTTTCCAGGAGCCCAGACGCCCCATACTGAACATTTTCTACCTGTTACCATTTCTACTAGAAAAGAACAAAGAGCACAATTCGGAGCACCAGAAAAATTCCTGATTCCCTTTTGAACACTATCTGCTTTTTCTTTTTTTTTTTCCTAATGAGAAAGTGCTGTCATTCATTTATGAAGCTGCTGCATAAGATCTGCCATTAGTAGGAAAGTTATTTTCTCATTAATATGAATAAATGTATCAAGTGTTTACTATATTATAGGGATTCTGTGTTTATTATCAGGATTCTCCCCAAGGACAGTGCAACGTAGTATTCTGAACCCTATTTCATAGGTATGGCAACAGGATCAGAGAACTTAAGTGAAAAGTTTATGTTCTTTTTCTTACACTCTATGCTATGCTACTGAAGCACTGGAATGTTCATTCGGTCTAGCTTGTGACCTTGCCACTTATAAAGTCAGCTGACACAGCTGTGGGATGTGTTGGTTCAGGTCCTCTGAGAAGCAGATGCCATGGCAGGATGAGACATGCCAGAGCTTCACTGGGGGAGGGGACAACCCGTGAGGGAAAATAGAGAGAAGACAAAGGAGGCTGGGAGAGCCAATAGACTGTGATATAGTTCTGACCCTTGTGGAGGAGAGAGGGAAGGAAGGAGGGTTAGTTAATAAGAGTTTTAAATTGCAGAGAAATTCTAAGAAAGTTTTGGCAAAGCCAACGAGGAATCCTTGAGCTAAAGTCATCCATCCAAGGAATTCTGCATCTCCCAGGAACAGCTCTGCCCTAGTGTCCTTGCGATGCTCAGTCACTGGCTGGAGGCAGCCTGTGAGAAGTGTGGCTCCTAACGTAGTGGTAGATTCAGAGCATAGCAGCTGTGGATACCTGTCAGTTACATTCCCTGAGAAGCAGATTTTTATTGTTGCCATGGGGAGGTAGACTGGGCTAGGTTCAGGGGTTTATTAGAGACCTTTGACCTAATTATGAAAGTCCATTTACCATATTTTACTAACCAAGTTCTTTTGAGGAGAGGGGTTTTGTCTTACTCATTTCTGTGTCTTTCAGAGCACCTGGTTGGGTGCAAAATAGGTGTTCAGTGATTGATATGGACTGAACATGACTTGGCCAGCAGCAGTCTGCCCTCTTGCAAGGTAATAAAAATGGTTTGATGACACTTTGCAAAAATGAAATGATAAAGTCCTTAAATGGATCTTAAAATGAATAGCTGTAATAAGCAAAGCTGACAAATACTGCTAGTTACAATTAAAATCATTAAGAATAAGAGCAGTAATTATAATTATTTGCCCTTCCTAACCTAGCCCCCCTTCACAGGATGCAAAGCCTCAAGATTTGAACTATTGGACAAAGCCTCACAAAATCACTGATAAACCAGTGCATACAAACCCAGGCAGACACCTACATATGCACAAACACTCACCCTTCCAGACAGAGCTGTGATCTAATTTCAACTGCATGGAAATTGACTCTGGAGTGCAAAGCAACTCTGAATGCATAGAAGAGCTTCCCTCACCCCCAGGGTCACCATTAAAACAGAGAGAGAGAGAGAGTGTAAGAAAGCTCTTGCATACCCAGGGGGAAATCAAGTCTATGTCATGGGCAGGCTAGGAAGAAAAAATGAGAGTGAGAAAGAAGTCAGGCATCTTTGAAGTAAAGAAGGGCAAGAGGGAGAACAAAAGAGGAGAGGGGAAGGAAAAGAAGGATGAACTTATGCTGGAGATCATAATACATCTGTGATAATGATCTTGGGGTTGACGGGGCAGGCCCAGGCTGCAGATTACCCTTGCCAGTGACTGCAGACACAGGAATTCACTTGTTTAGGCAATTAATCTGAATAAACACCAAGCGTAGTATTACTGACCATGTGTTGAATACTCATGTGCCAGGTTCTGTGCTAAGCACTTTACCTGAGTTATCTCAAATAATTATTTTAATACAACTCTGTGAATTAGATACTAATATGCTCCCATTTTCAGCTGTAGCAACTGTCTGCAAAGATATTAATTACCTTGTGGAAGGTCACACAGCTAATAAATGACAGAGCTCAGATGGGAACCCAGCTCTGTCAGATGTATTTACCCTCTACACTAATTTATTCCTCACCTATCAAGACTATTTAGACTATCAAGACTATTTATATTACATTGTATTTGAGACTTTGGGTCCTTAGCTAAGATTAGACATGGTCCCTCCTATCAAAGACCACAAATTTTGTCATCTGATTAAAGAAAGTACACTCAACCTCTCAAAACGAACACACAAAAGCAACCCAGGATTCCAAAAATGACAAAAGTGTATTGAGAGAAGGGAATCATTATGGTAGGATGGAGACTGGGCTGGGTCTATCGGGCAAAGCTTCCTGAGGATGTGGCAACCTTAAGCCACACAATCAAAGGGAGAAGAAAATACAGCATGGTTTGATGTTTAGGACAGAAATCTGACATCATTTTGTGAGAATAAATGAAGCAGGACTTGCTGCATGGCTGCCTGGAAAAGAAGTGCTGAAAACTCAGACGTTAGGCCTGAGAGCTTGTTTCTGAACAAGAGGTATGATGGAAAAGCTTGCTTGAATATATTATTGTACCATAGGACAACATTGTCAATATGAGCCAGACGGGTCATCATCAGAAAGTGTTACCACCGGGTGGGATGAAATCACGAGCACAAATGGCACCCTCTTGAGCAGTTTCAGCCAAGATGCCAAAGGCTGACTGGGCATGAAAGGTGGCAGATGGACAGTGCTGAAAAGGAGCTTGCCCAGCTGCTGACACTGCATAATACTTTATCCAGCTGTGAAACTTTTTCTGGGCCAGAGTAAGTGGAATTCTGGGATCATCAACTTGAATCCAGTTTTCTTGCAAAGAAGCAAAGAGCCAGAAGCATGACCCAGGAAAAGCATATATTCGAACTGTTTTCTATCAGCCTGTGGTGTTGTTTCTGTCCTCTGTCCTTGGTCCTTTACATGGATTTGGCCCATCTCTGTAATATACTAAAAGGAACATGCAGAAGCCTGGGTGTAGGCAGCAGCCCTCTGCCTCAGGTCTTTATCTTATTACTCTCCTGCTTGCCCATTTCCACCAGATCTCCTTTTTCTTGTTCTCAGACCCGAACGGACCTACTCTCTGGCTACTAATGTGTGCCTTAGGTCCTCCTCACTCTGACAATCTATTTACTTATTTCCCTGGTTTATTTCCATCAGTTCTCTGTATACATTTTCAACTTTCAACTTTGTACACACCATGAACATCACGAGCACCTGCAGGTGTGGGCAAGAGACAGTCCTGCCACCCACCCCAGCCCTGTAGGGCCCACACTAGTTATGCCAACTTGTTTGGAATCCTTGCCAAGATAGGAGATGGGATACCTGGCATAGAGGAACATTTCTCCCTTGAAAAGACAGTTTAAAAAATCCAAAAATTATATTTGGTGGCATGCTCAGGCGTTTAAAGGCCCAAAGGGGAATTAGGGGGGACAGAGCCTTGTCAGTCAAGATGATTAATTGTAAGGTGTAAAAGGGGATTGTGTTTCAAGCAGAGCAGGTGATGGCAGCGTGCCTACAGAGACAGTTGTGTTATAGTGGAAAGAAAACTAGCCTAGGTGTCAGGAGACCTGGGTTCTCGTCAAAATCAACCATGAATAGTTGTGTGAACTTGGGTCAGTCCTGTCCCCTCTCTGAGCCTTGTTTGTTTGTTTGTTTTTTCTTTTTTGCGGTACGTGGGCCTCTCACTGTTGCAGCCTCTCCCGTTGCGGAGCTCAGGCTCTGGACGCGCAGGCTCAGCAGCCACGGCTCACGGGCCCAGCCGCTCCGCGGCATGTGGGATCTTCCCGGACCGGGGCACGAACCTGTGTCCCCTGCATCGGCAGGCGGACTCTCAACCACTGCACCACCAGGGAAGCCCTGAGCCTTGGATTTTTATCTAATAAAGAAAGTACCCGATTAAATGACCTTCTGGGGTCAATTCCACATCTCATCATCTAGGACTAATTGGTTGCTTAATAGGCAAGTAAAGGGGGCAGAATTTACTTTTTGTGGATGCCCTGAAGCCTGATTGCCAATGAAGCAGATTTATTGTTGGAAAATAAAAGCAATAAATTGAAAAACTGAATAAGAGAGATCAGGAATTGGACATTGGTTGTGTGTTGTGGGTCTGAGGCAGGGGAGTACAGTTGGTGAGGAATAATTTATGTGGAACAAAGACTTCTGGTGGACTAAAAGTCCAAAAACACAGTTTTTAATGAAGCTGGAATATATGTGAGTAATGATGTTTAGGTGATAGTGTTTAAGGAATTGAAGGGGCTAAGTTGATGTCCAATGCCTTCTCTGCTATTCTACCATTATGTTGTAATTCGTACTTTTTTGGTGTCTGTTAAAAAGCAAATATATTACTAGGGGAGTATGGCACATAAATCCACAATTGATCATTTACACCTGAGCAAAACCTAATTTCTTCAGATTAGCCAATCACCCAGCAGGGCTCTGAGGGCATGGAATACAAGATCGATAGATGTTGATGGGAGCAGGGGTGGTGGGGAGTGGAGGGAAGGAGCCTGGGTATGAAGGGGAAAGTGATTCAGAATGTGGGGGACTATTTAGGATAGAGATATGGTAACACATCCTGCCTTTCTTCCCTAGTAGGGATCCCTAGGCATTCAGTGAATACTGTGAGGCTATAAAGAACTTGAAGAAACCTTGTGGAATTAGGGAGGGAACAATACACAGAAAGGACCAGAAAGTGAAAGCAGAGGCACAAGCTTTCTAAATATCAATTATAGGCACATAAACAAACATAAAGGTTCAAGTGTTTCTCCTGAGCTCCACACCCATATATTCAATTACATAATGTACATCCACATCTAGATGTCCCACCAAGCATCACAAAAACAAAACATGACCACAATAGAGTTATCATTGTCATCCATAAATATTCTGTATTCTCCATCTTGCTTGAGGGGATCGCCTTCTAATTACCTTGACATCCAAGTCAGAAATGCAGAATTTCTTCCAGAATATTTTCTTTTCCTCATCATTCCATCTCCCTTTCAACCATCACAAAGCCCTTAGATCCAAGTTTTTCCTTTTAAACAATTTAAATATTTGTTACCTCCTCTCCATTCTCTGTCACTGCCTTTGTTCAAGCCCACCTTGCTTAATGCCTGGATGACTGTCAAAGCCTCCTAACCGATCTGTCTGTATCCAGCCTTCTCCCATGATAATGCTGTCAGATCCTCCAAAATGCTGTCAGAGTAATCTAAGCTATAATTCTAATCATGTCACACCTTTGCATGTCACCATCGGCTTTCATTTGCCTAAAGAATATACCCCACACTCCACTACATGGCTTATAAGGTTTGGCATTTATTTACCTCTCTGCTCTTGTCATCCATCACTTTCCTACACATTTCTTTTAACTTGCATCAAATTACTACTTATCTTTTCCCAAACTTGCAATGCTAGTTCATGTCCATGTGCCTTTGAATTTGCAGACTCCTCTATCCATCACCCATTTTGAGCTAGCTCACTTCTCACCCCTTAGGACTTACTCAGGTATCAGCTCTTCAAGGAAGCCTATATCTCTGCCCTCTCTGACTATCCCCCCAATAGTTGAAGTATGCTTCCACTGTGTTCTCACAGAATCTTATGCTTAGCTATGCTATAGTCATTGCTATGGTATCAAGAATTTTAGTTATTTTTCTGGTCTTTCAACTAGCTTGTGAGCTCCTCAAAGACTACATTTTATTCATCTCTATATCCCCTACCTAGTAGACTACCTGGCATAGGGTAGGTGTTCAGTAAATGCTTGCTGAATGTATGAATGAACAAAGGAACTTAAGGAATTTATTTTATTTTATTTTATTTTATTATTATTTTTTTTTTGCGGTACATGGGCCTCTCATCGTTGTGGCCTCTCCCGTTGTGGAGCACAGGCTCTGGACGCGCAGGCACAGCGGCCATGGCTCACGGGCCCAGCCGCTCCGCGGCATGTGGGATCTTCCCGGACCGGGGCACGAACCCGTGTCCCCTACATCGGCAGGCGGACTCTCAACCACTGCACCACCAGGGAAGCCCAGGAATTTATTTTAAAATAAATTGTTGGATCTCATATTCTAACTAGGGAAAAAAGTCTTAAAGTGCAAATTAAGGATTTTTGTGGGTAGGCATATCAACTCGAGAAAATCTCTTTCCCAATGGCCTCACAACCTTATAGGCTGAATAAATTGCAAAACTTGAGATGCTATCCTAGAGTTCTCCCCTCTTAAATATTTACAGCCTAAGTCTAGCTAACTTGTGCTTAATTTTCATGAGTTTACCATCTATTTTCAATACTGTATTTACTCAGCCATCAATTCCCTTTATAAAGAGCTACCCAATTAGGACTCCCAAATCACTTACACTGGCATTGTTGCACCTGTCAATCAGTTCCAGCCATTAACAGATTAGTTGGGAAGCAAAAGAGCCAGGGTCTAAGGGAGGGGAAGAAACACAAATGGTCAAACCTGTTTGGCTGTCTTAATTTTTTTTTTACTGAAAAAGCTTTGTGTACCTTAATGACCAGTCCTTACATTATTTTTTAGAACTTTTGAAATGGTTTGGGGCTTTTAGTCAAATAGCTTGCTAGTCCACCCCAGTCTTTTTGGTCACAACTGTGCACAATGAAAGCAAACACTGTCAGCAGTTTAAGCTCCTAAAACAAAAATCGGGTTGATATGATCCTCTTGGATCCTCAATGGATGTGGGTATTTTGAACCTGCTGCAACATTATTTGTAATTTACTGCACAGTCTTTTTGGTCACAACTGTGCACAATGAAAGCAAACACTGTCAGCAGTTTAAGCTCCTAAAACAAAAATCGGGTTGATATGATCCTCTTGGATCCTCAATGGATGTGGGTATTTTGAACCTGCTGCACATTATTTGTAGTTTACTGTAGACTGAAGTAGAAAGAGGATTCCCTTCATGGCTGATACAGAGAGGTGGGGGGACCTGGGGAAGGTGTCTTGCAGTAGGTCTGTGACTGCTCCATGTTGGCGCTAGGCATTCCTGAGCAGCTAGGACAGTAAAAGTTTTCTGCAAGTTCATTTTTTCAAGTTAGTTCCTGGCCCTAATTCAAATCCCTAACATAAACCTGAATGAATTTAGATATGAGTTGTATCAACAGTAACAACTACTAAAAGCTCCTCCTATATATTTCACAAAACATAAGTAATTCCTATAGTCTTCAGCCAGATATAAAACATGATAGACGTGGGTAGATAGATATGTTTGTGGCTTTTCACAGATTCTCTTTGGAGCTTTAGCAGATATAAATGATGGTAAATGGCAGACTCCAAGTTTGACATGACTTGACTGGCTGTAATGAGAAACCAATGACTCTGCAGAGGACCATGAAAAATAGAATGCCATACGGTAGCTGTCACTTCTGCCCATAGGCTTCATATCTTGGGTACTTTTACTCATGGCTTTTTTTGTGTGAGTCTGTGGGGTTTTTTTTTCCTTTTTTTCTCTCTTTCTCTTTGGGTGTGTGTGTGTATGTGTGCAGGGTGGTCAAAGCGAAAGGTGAGGGGAATAGATGACCAGGAGATTTTAGTTGGAAAAATGGAGCTGGGACTGGATATTCTACTATAAAGATGAGCAGTGATGATTACTGGTGTGAAGGTAAACTGTAAAATTAAAAACCTTGTATAGGGAGAAAAATTAATTCTAGTTTTCTATGAGGGTTCACACTTTTTAAAGACTCTCTAGTTCTATAAGATATTATCTTTAATTCCAAGAACATAGCTCCTCTGCTTTCAGATATGTTCTAGATCTTCTCTTACTCACCCTTTTAGAATTTCTATTTTCAGTACCTTAATGGTAATATTTTGAGTGCTGCACAAAGGTTCACATCTTCCCTGTGCCAGATTTCGCAAGAGCAAGGATTTAACTTGTCTGTGTATGGAAAATGCCCAGTGGAAAGTTATGGCAGGTTGTGTCCCATGCAATGCAGTAAGTTCCTGATGGTCTTTATGTGGGGATTAATAAGGTTATAAGCATGATATTAGATTTATTTAAGAAAGGAGTGTTTTGAAATCATATATTGATATAGCATGGGGATATCCAACATGATTTTACATTTGAAATAATTACTGACTTATCTCCTTAAACACAAATCTGACAAAGTCCATACTAAACTGAATACAACTTAATACTAACTGGGAAAATGTACAAGAAAAAGAAAAAGAAACCTCCCCAAACAGAACTTGTATTTCTACTTAGATTCCCCCTATGGCTAAATTATTAAGCATTCTATGTGCTAGTCCAGGTTTAGAAATGAAATAGTGATTTGGTCATTAATGCAAGTTTCTTCTCTATTACTTTTCCATGAGGCATCGCTTCTGGATGTTTCTGGACAAAGAATAAGAGAAAAATATAAACCAGGTCAACATGAAAGCCTGAGCCAGATCAGGGGGATCCCAGGGTATGAATTAAAAAGCTCTGTACTTTTCAAAAGAATGTCTACCCAGCACCATATATGGTGCCCACTGTGCACAAAATCTCTGCTACCAAAACTGAAATATTTTATTTTTAATAAGATTTAACTCAATTGCAATTCAATTTCTTCCAATAGTTTTAGTTTTAACTATTTAGAATTATATTGCTTTCTTTTTTTCTTTTCTCTTGAAGAGCCATATTTGAAGCAGTGGTTCATTTCAAATGCTTTTGTATTAATTAGAATTATGCTTCTTCCATACCATAAAAGGGTCTTCTAAAGCAGGAAACCTTCCCAGGTACAAGATAAAATTGTCCATGTTGCTGGGTTAATGAATCGGTTGGCCATCTGAGGATGACAGAGCAGAATCTTAAAATTTTCTGGGTGAAAGATTTCCTTCTTCCCCCTTCAGACTGGCAAACCATCCAGGATAGATGACTGTCTCTTTGCTACTTCAAATTGTCTTTAGTAAAGATGTTTTCTTGTATTAAAAACTCCTCCACCAAAACAGCAAGAAGAGCAACATCAAATAAACAAAACAAAACAAAACAAAACCAAGAACCTTTCAAAAGTCTTCAGGAGTACAAAATCCATAATGTCTTCCAGTATAGCCAAACCCACTATTTTATTTACCTGATGTTCTTCCTTATGTCTAACTGTAGTCTTTCCTGCTTCAATTTATGGGTATTACCTTTTGTTAAGAGAAGGAAAATGAGAGGCAAATTTAAAAGGCAAACTGTTCAAGCTGAGTCTTCTCTATATCAAGTCTGCAAATGAATGAATATAGGGGGCAATGCCAAATAATTTAATACTAAAAACAGACAATTGCCATTCAGAGTTTCTTTGGAGGTTCAGCATCATGCCAGGACAGAGGGATGCAATGGAGTGATCAGACTGAGGGAGTCATTTCAGAATTTCCTCTTTATAAAATTTAAATTTAGTTTTCAGTTTCCTAGAGTGACCATTCCAGATGGTCCAAGTGGTTCAGATAAAATAGAAACTGACCTACAATCACTCTCTAGTTTCGAGGGAAGGGGAAATGGAGCTTAGTTGAGGTTGTTTTTCATTTCTAAATGTCTCTGCACTGAGGTGAGATATATGTACTCCCTTTTCATGTGGACAAAGGTGCAAGAATAAAGGCTGAGACAAGACAAGTGGTGTATATACAGAGAGAACGCTTTCTTCCCAGTAGGCAGAAAGTTCTAATAGTGAGGTAGCTGTTACTGCTTTCCTTCCTTCTTCTTCTAGGCCCTCTCCACTTTCCTTTTCTGCTTTCTCACCATCCCAACACTGGAAAAGGGAAAGCTATCCATTTAGATTATAAATTGGAACTAATAGCCCTCATCTTCTCCTACTACCCAATAGCCCAGAGGTTAGATTTAGAGCCATTTTATATGCCATCCCCCTTAAACTTTCAGCTCAGTGACCTTGATGTCAGACATTGAAGATGAAGCCAGGGTGGTGAGTTGCAGCTGTTGCCTGTAATGTGATCCCTTAGGGGAATGCCTGGCCCCTTGTGTAGGTCCCTATAAAAGCAACAGTACAAGGTCAAAACTCATCTCAAATATCACCTCCTTTGGGAAGTCTTCCCGGCACTCCGCCCCCTGTCTCTTTACCCAGTGCTCCAGGGTTTCATGGTTTTCACCTCTATCACAGCATTCATCATGCTACACTATACTGTGTTGATTTCTCTGCCTCCTCTACTAGGCTGTGAGGGCTTTAGGGGTGTAAACTCTTTTATCTCTGTATCTCCAATGCTTAACATAGAGTGTGGCACAAAACAAACTTTCAATAAATGTTTGCTGAATGAATGCCAGGTTCACTCTAACATAGTCTGTATCTGAGCATCACGGGCAGGTGTGTGTATGAATTTCTTCACTGTTTCAAACATTTCTACAAAAACTCAAGTATCATAAATTTAATATATTATGTTATTATCTAACATCTTGGTACCTCTAATTTATTCATTACTTATAATTTCTAATTAATTGTATCTAGTATATCATATTAATTTCACATTTTAATTATTATACTTATATAAATAAATGTTCATATAATATATACCAATTATAATTAATAAGTAATTATACTTAACCAAGTAAGGTGTTAACTGAATCAGGCACAGGGAAGTCACATTTTGATAGGATCAAAGAGAGGAGAAAAAGTTAAGAAAATGGGTTACCTAATAAATTTCTTTCTTCTTTCTAAATTGAACCTTTCCCCTTATCCTCTTAATCTTACCCCTCCCTTCTCTGCCACATTCCTGTTCCATAAATCATGCCCTCTCTCTTCCTCTCTGCTGGCTACTCTTCAACCAATGATGGGTTCAGTCCTCCCCTATCCTAAAAGAAACTTTCCTTGACTCTTCTATTCCCTTAAGCTACTCTCCCCTACTGTTTACCTTCCTTTGTGAACCCTTCTGAATTGTAAACAGAATAAGTTGATACTTATAACCTCCACTGTCTTACCACCCACTCATTCCACAATCATTCGCACATCTGTCCTCTCCTTTCCAATCAATCTTTGCTATTTGATTCCTATCCTTATTACTCTGCTGAAACCTCTCCCTCAAAGGTGACCATAAATTCAATAGCAGTAGATCTTAGAGATTAAGAAAATGGGCTTCAGAGTTAAACAGATTTGTGTTTATGTCTCGGCTGTACCTCTTAACTAGCTATGAGGGCTTGATCAAATTTCTTACCCTCTCTAAACTTCAGTTTCCTCATCTTTAATATGGGGGTAAATAACAGTCCTTAACTCACAAGTGGTTCTGAGGATTAAATGGGGAAATTTCCTGTAAAGTGCTTAGCACAGTAACTGGAGCACAAGAAGTAACAAAAAGCGGTAGAAATTTAGCATGCTATAAGTCCTGATTCTCTTCAAATTTTATGGTATTTGACACTAAGGACTAAACAACTTCTTCTGGAACCCTGACCTTCCATGACATCTACAATACTTGAAACCTCCATCCACATTGCTGATGGCTCTTCCTCCTCCTACCCCGTCAGTGTGATCATGTCCTAAGATTCTGTTAACTTAATTTTTTCCTTTCTCAATATCTCCCTCAATGAAGATGGAAATATGGGTCTTGGATTTAGGAGCAAGGTTATTGCAAGTCCACAGCCACACTCATCGTCATTCCTTCTAAACTGGCTTTCCTCCTGACTTTGCTCTTTTTTGTCACTAGCATCACAGATTTGGCTTTGCTGCAGCTAAACTCTACCATTTGCAACCCTCTAAATATAGCATATATGCTTTACAGCCTCCACAATTTTGCTTGTATTGGCTTATTTGTTAAACTCCAACCCACTTCTCAAAGACCATCTTAAATATTATCTCTCCTGTAAAATGTTTCCTATCAACATGAGTTCTGGAATAATTCTCATTCTACTACTTTCTAGTTGCGTGACGAGGGAGAAGTTACTAAATCACCCAGTTTCAATTTCTTCATTCAGAGTATGAGGATAATCATGATCTCTAACTGATCAAGTTGATATGAGGATGAAATTAAAGGAAAAAAATGTATAAAAGTGCTTTGCATAGCATCTCACATATAATAACCCCAACAGGTGCTAGTGCTTACTGTTGTTTCTCCTCCTTCTGCCCCTCCCCTTCCCCCTTCTTCTTCTTCTCCTGCTCCTTCTCCTTTTCCCTCTCTTCTTCTTCTTTGACTATTACCACTAGTATTACTACTGCTATTGATATTACCATATCTTCATTTGGAACTCCAGAGCAATTGAGTGCTGCCTCTTCTATTGAATTTTTCTAATTCTAACTTTTGTTAGAGCTATTTATCTACATAGTTGACACCTGTCATTAACCCCCTCCAACTATTATCTTAAGGACAAGAACCATGTCTTCCTTATCTTACTGTGTAGGGGCTCAATATGCTTTTGCTGAATTTAAGTAAATTGAATCCTATTTCCTGCTCGTCGCTTTTGGCATTAATTTTTGTTCCTTCCTCTTTTGTTCAGTTCCAAAGGAAGCAGTAGTGATTAGTGTAAGAATGTAAGACATTTCGTTGTAATATTTTCCTTCTACCTTTGAATAGAGTCTTGCTTTCCTTTGTTTGGTCTCTCATGGCAAATTGTTTACTCAGGGATTGTGATGACTAGGAGTAAGTGGGCAGGGGACTTAGCCATGGAGTTAATGGGGGAAGTTATAGCCCTGATTATAAGGAGGGGAAGGCTTATCTTTCTTTTCTATATACCTTTCAGACACTATCATTTACGTTCTCTTTTTGAACTAGGAAAGCCACTCAATATTATTCCTTGATTTATTTTGGTGTACATACCCTTAGGCACCCAAAAGCATATAAGAAAAGCAGCAGACGCACTCTCTAAGAAGAGTTCAATTTAGCTCTGTAGTTTCTTTCCTGAGCTGTCACACAGAACCCTAAAAGATGAAGGCAGGGAAAGAGTAAAAACTACCCTCATTGGGAGCATTATTAGAGTAATATATAGGCAAAATCATGAAAAAAAAGTCATTTATGTCCTTGTACCAGGTCCTTCTATTTAACCCCTTCTGTGGCCCTTCTCAGGTGCTGGGCACCAAATGTTTTCTCCCTAAACTCAAATTCAAAATCAGGTATCCGTCTCTCATTTACACTCAAGTATAAATTTCTGAGAGCAGCTTAGGGAGTTTCATTGCATGTGTGTATGTACGTATATATTACATTTTAAACAGAAATAAAAACTTTAAGTCTAAAATATGTCACTTCGATGGTTAGATTTTAAACATTAGTCAAGAGGTATTGAATAGTAGTGGTGGTAGAAATTCTGAGGGTACAGAGCAGCTTTCCTAGGGCTTTTGAGTCCATATCACATAGGTCACATTCTCTGCCTACATAGAAGGTCCCTACAAACTTGCTGTCAAATTGGTACAGGCTCAATAATAAAATTATTAGTTTTTCCCTTTTATTTGAAAATTTCAAGACCCAAGGTAAGCAGTTGTTTCTGTGTTCATATAATCTGAAGATCAATAAACAAAGAAGAAATGAGTATGCAATCAGATAAGCCCAACTAAGATAATAACTAGGGGTCACTTTAGGTTTATCATATATCCCTGGGGGAAAAATAAAGCAAAGAATAATTATCAATAAACATCTTTTTTTAGATTCCATATATATGTGTTAGTATATGGTATTTGTTTTTCTCTTTCTGACTTACTTCACTCTGTGGGAAGCAGCCACATAGCACAGGGAGATCAGCTCGGTGCTTTGTGACCACCTAGAGGGGTGGGATAGTGAGGGTGGGAGGGAGACGCAAGAGGGAGGAGATGCGGGGATATATGTATATGTATAGCTGATTCACTGTTATAAAGCAGAAACTAACACAGACACACACACACACACACACACAAATAAATTTATTTAAAAAAATTCAAAACAAAAAACACACAAAGATGAAAAATTTTTCTTGAATATAAAAAAACTTCTTAAGTGAGGACTTATGAATGTATAAATGTGTTAGTTCTCTCTTACATCCGTAACATGCTGCATGAAAATCTAGCTGACTTAGTTCTTAGTTGTCCCCTTTATCTACAAAGTCTCTTGGTCTTAATGACTATATGACAGTGAAAAAAATCTTCAGCAAGGAATGAAATAGTGAAAAATGTTGGTAGAGAAACAGCATTGTAATGATCAGTCCACTTCATCTATTTTCATGCTTGGCCTGTAGCCCATATTTCTCTTTTCTCTCTGAGAGGTGAGAGAAATTTCCTTGGCTGGGAAGAGAATGAAATGAATGAATGCGTTGATGGTGCACCTTCACACTTGAGCACTAAGAGAAAGCTCTGTGCCAAATTCCTTTCCTTATAGCAGCAAGGAAGAGAAACTTAGTTTGTGTAAAACTTGCACAACCGGGTGTGGCTGAAACTCCTCTCAGGGAGAACTGGCATGTGTGATTATATCTGTCTGGGACTGTGGCTTTCCTAAATGAGAACGTTAACCATTTTGATTTGTTGTATTTGGAATTATTTCCTTAATAATGACAAGTTTTTACACAAATTATATGGCCTCAGTGAAGGCATATTATAAATGGAAGGGTGGAAGAGCCCACAGCCTATTAGAATTCAAGTATTAAAACTTCTATTCAGCAGAAATAAAACTGAGCTAACCTCTTGCATGATTTGGAATCATTTCCTAAAAGTGAGATGTCTGTTTGGGGGTAAAACAGAAGCGTGATATTTGCCAAGAAGTGTTATAAAGAAGTCCCTCCAACCCTTTCCTCTACTACCTTCAGTAAAAAATGACAACTTTGACTTCCTCTTGGGGCTGTTAACAAATCTCATTCGATATTGATGGAATAGGAATATTAAAAATCTATGGTCTCCCCAGCAAGCCAATTCCGAGACCTAATGTCAATGTCAAATTCTGTCAGCTGTCAAAAGCCAAAATGTCTTATTCCCAGAAATATGTAGAACCCTAGAGGAATGATTCACCCATTACATTTAACTAAAAAGGATTTATTGACCATTTCCTCAGCATCCTGCCCTAGATGTGGTGGAGAATGAAAAAGTATATGGCAGGGCCTTTAATCTCAGGGAGTTTATGAAGACCACACCTGAACATCCTGAAGGTCAGGGGCCAGTGACTTTTTTAGTTCTGTGTGGCTGTCAGCAGAGTTAAGCCCCAGTGAGTTCAGACAGGCTTTAGGCACAGGCAGAAATGAAAAAGAAAGGGAGAGGAATAAAAGAGGACCTGGGAGAGTATGAGAAGATAAAGGAAAGATTTATGAGACTGAAAAAATAATAAGATATAAAGAAGGGGCATGGAAGAGAGAGCAATAGTTAGGAAGAGGGAAGACAACTCGGGGAACCTAAAGTTTAGGCTGCCTCGTCTGTTTAATTAATATCCACACTAACTTTAAAAGTGCTGGATTCCTTAAGTCAAAATCCAGCATCCACAGTTGGGTTAGCTGTGATGTTTGTACTGAATGAGTTTGAAGGAAGGAAAAAGGACAGGGGCCCTTGACATGCTTGAATCCCTTCATCTACCTATCACAATGTCAAGGTGTTGGAAGTTTCTAAGCCTGCACTGAGAGTGAATCTTGCCTTCTTATTGCATAAGACACCGAGGCTTGAATAGTGCCAGACAATCTTGTCTCTTCTAGGGAGGCTAAATTTCCAGTCAATAAATAACTGGGCTACTATATTGCTCCCTGGAGAAGCAGGTCTGAGTTTGTTTGTTTATTCATTCTTGAAATTGGATTCCGGATGCTAGAGAAAGGGCGGCTGTTTTCTGAGGAAATTAGAGACTGTGTCAGGGCAGCATGCCCTCACCATCCCTCTCCATTTGCTGTGAAGAAGGACCAGACGGGATGATGGATAGCTGGGGCATTCATGGCTGTTGAATATGCCTAACCTGAATTCTCGGCAATTAGGGCTATTCAGCTTTAACCCTTTGGCTGGACTATACATTTCACCAAATGCAGCAGAAGCACTGCCTAGATCTGTCTTTACCTCTCTGGTACCTCTCATCTGTCTGAACATTTTCTCTCAGATACAAATGTGTTCTATTTAAAAAGATGCTGTGGACACATTTCAAAGTATAGTTATGGAACACACCATTCCCCCCACCCTCTTACCACAGTTAAGTTTTTGTACAAAAAGGCTATGTAAGTTCTCTGGGCTGCTTTTCTGGAGATATGCATTTCCTCTCAAGAATTCTTGCCCCATAACTGAAAAAGATCCTTGCATGAAATCTTCATCGGTCTCCATTCTTCAATCCACATGATGTAAGCAAGACTCCCATGTTATAATATAATCACAGAATCTCAGCCAGAGGGAACTAGGGACCATTTAGTTATCCTCATAACTTAAGAAGTGAGGAAATCAAGACCCAGAGAGGAAATGGGATTTACCCACATTCACACAGCAATTTATGGTAGAGCTGGGGCCTTGACTTGGACAGGAGTAAATAAATGGGGTCATAAAAAATTTCATATTTAATATCTCTGCTTTCCTTTTTTAGATGATGTGCTCTTCTAATATTTCGGTTTTCAATTCATTGACATTTAATTCACTTAATGCTTATTTTCTAGATAGTTTTCTTTCTTTTTTTTTTCCTGAAACCCAAATGAATAATCAGTTTTCCACTTTGGTTAAAACCGTTAAGGGCAGTTGTTGAATTTTGTACAATTTTTGTTCTTCATAGTGCCTTTCACAGTTCTGGCACATAACTCATTTGATAAATATATGGGGAAGCAGTACAGTTTAGCAAAAAGTCCTGAATTTGAAGCCAGACAAACCTAATTTTCATCTCAGTGCTGATGCTTAACCAGCTATGAGGGCTTGAGTAACTTATGTGCTATCCTGGAGCCCTATTTCTGCATCTATAAAATGGAACTAATAATGGTACCTACGCCATGGGATTTTTGTGACAATTGAGGTAATTCATATAGAGTGTCTGCCCTAGTAAGCACGCAATAAATGGTGGCCATTCATATTACTTAATGAAAGGGTGAGTGAAAGTGAGAGAGATCTACGCTCAACAGGACAGTCACAGGGGAGAGCTAAACAGAGGGTCAAGAGGAGAAATAGAATAGCTTCCCAGCGCCCCCTTGAGTTAGAGTTTGGATTGATTTTTTGCTTTACTGTTGGTTTAAAACCAATCCCTAGAATATCCTGAAGTTGTCAGAGCAAAAGGGGTTTTAGAGATCACTTTGTTCAAACCTCTCATTTTGTAGTGTTGCAAAGTGAGGCTGAAAGATAAACTGAATTCACTTGGTCACAAACCTAGTGGAGGTGGGACCATACTTTGAGTTTTAAAGTGTTTCTTTCCAGAGCATTTTCTCTATAATGCCTACTTCCATAAGTCACATCTGATTTCAAACATCAGCATAAAAACATACTTCAAAGCCACATTACATGATTTGGGCCTTACCTAGCATTTTGAATTAGCCATGCCTCGGCTCCTCTTCTTTAACATGAATAATCAAATGGATGATAACATAATCTGGGGGTCAACTTAAAGATTTAATTCCTAAAGGGTGTGCATATGATATGTGTGTGTGTGTGTGTGTGTGTGTGTGTATATCAAGCCCCCCTGCATGTAATCTTGGTGAATGAAATATACAAAAAGAAAAAGAGAATCTGTCAAATGGAAGACAAAACAAGTTTACCAAGTCAAAAGCAAACTGCTGTGGCAAGCTGGGCTTTATGGTGTGGAAGAGAGTAGCACCTTGGAGTATTCTCTTTCTTTGGGGAAAGGGAATCTGGAGTGGAAACAGAATGGGAAAGTGTGGCTTTTTAACCCCTGACTTTTTCTGAGAAGTGGCTAATCTCTTCTTCTGTTTCCTTGCCATGACACTGAAACTGTCCTGTGAACAAATTGTGCCATTTTAAAGGAACAGAGGGGAAAAAAAGAACTCAGCAGCAGGCTGAAGGCATCCTAAAACAAGTTTCAAGAAATGTTTTTGTAAATTGGTCAGTTCAGGATCAAGGAGACCTGGCAGCTGGAAGCTTATGGCTTTTAGCCCACCGGTTAGTCTTACCAAGGCCTGGGCCATTTCCCCCAACACAGTGCAGGAAAAAAAAATTATCTTTGAATGGAAAACTATGCATTGTTTAGATCACACCCTTCCACTATATCTGATTCTAATCTTTCACTGTGTTTGAGCAATTTTATAACTTTGTAAACTGTAGAAAACTGATAGCAGTACAAAATAATTCTTGTCCATAGACATGTAAATTGTATCCACTGGATGCCCAGTGGTCTCCCCACCACACACGGACACACTTTGAAGGAGGCCAGTTAGCCTCCATTTACACATTCATTTCAATATTACTGATCTACAGTGTCCTTCTTTTTTCTTGAATTCCCCCTCAAACTGGTTGTGTAACACCTCAACAGTTTCCTCAGTAATGAGTTAGGGAAAGTCTTTAATATTTGTTCATTTTTACAGCTGTATGGGTGTCATGATTTTACATTCTTTTGTCAAATTATCTTTTAATGACAGCCATGCCAAAGATATAAAAGTCCCTTATCCCTTGGCTATCTAGACAACATATACAACAGATAGCAGATTTTGAAAAAGGAAGGCTTTGGTTAATAATTCAGACCCTTCAGATGTAGTTATTGGCAAGTCGTGATTTCCTTGTGTTTGGTAGACTAATCTTTGTTGAGTTAGAGTAAGCAAGCTGGGTCTTTTCACTTTTGAAATGGGCAGGAAGACCAATGCACCTTGGCATCAAAGCAGCTCCCCCAGGAAGGGCTGCAAGCCTATTTGCAAAAGGAGCAAAAGGCACACTCAGCACCAGGAAATGCTCCTCTAACCCCTACTCCACCCTCTCCATCCCCAGACACACAAGCTCCAGCAAAATAAAAGGATTCTGCTAACACAGTCTCGCCTGAACAGAGAAAGTAAACTTTCACAGAGATTCTGTAGTCAATGATTTCAGCAACTTAGGTGCCATTCCTGAACCTGCCATATGTAGAATGGCTGAGGAAAGCTGACTCTGTGAAGCCAACTAGCTTCCTTAATTATTGAATGGAGTTCTGGGACATGTGCTCAGCATACACCTTTGGGCCTATTCACACCCTAGCCACAAAATGATGTGATAAAACTGTTTTCATCAGGGCTCAAAGATAGATCTGATTTCAAATGGTGATCCGCACAATTTCACGTCATCAAGAGAAGAACTTTCTGAGTTTCCAAGGATTTCAAGCAACAAAATTAATTCTCAAAAATGAAAAAAGAACTTCAAGTTGAAGGTAGATGAGATGTGGTAAGGGTAGTGGGATGTGGGTTGACCAGATGGGGCAGGGAAACATTTTAGTATCCATGGCTCAAATGTCAATTGATGGACTTCTATCCATATTTTCTAGCTTATAGAAGTACTATCTGATAGACTATTGCCTTGAGATTCAGAAAATATAGATTCTCTCCTCTGCCAGTGATTACTGTGTGATTTTAGGCTAGTCACCTAACTTCTTTGCATTTATAATTGTTTTTACTTGTAAACTAGAGTTGTAAGTGTAAAATAGGTAATGTTTGCTCTGAATTGGAAAAATCATAATCTTAAAAAGAGGATGTTTATTAGAAGATAATGCTTAAATATAAATCATTATGGATGATATGACAATAAGTTGTTTTTTATTAATAAAGCAATAAGTGTTAGTCTGGCACAAAGTGCAGTCTTAATTTAGAAAATTAAAAAAAAAATTTAAAAGGCCATGTCAGCCCTTACTAAAGAAAGGAAGCCTTTTAAAGTACAAGACAGGCTTGCTCTTCAATTCAATTCCATTAAAAACAATAAGAGATAAATATAAAGAGAGTTTCTAAGATGAACTGAAAAGCTGTTTCCCTCTTATTATTACTTTATGTTTTCTTGTCACTAGTCCTGCAGATTCCCAGGCCAAACCTCAGGCTTAATAATTTAGGATCTTTGGTGAGAGAGGGAGCAGGAGACTGAATTCTACACAGTTTCTCAAAGTGTTTCCAATGCACACTGAAGTCTGATAAATGCTTGGCTTAGAAGACAGGAGCGATTTTAAGGACAGGTAGAGAATAATATTACAATGGATTTTAAATGACTAGTGTGGAGAACTTTTCAATTTTTTGTGTTTTTATTTCAACACCTAATAAAAATTTTCACCTCTTAAACACAGTTGCCACTGACCATGTTTATATTTAAAATCTTCCCCACAAACCGAGGAGTCTGAAATTTCCATTCATCATATTTAGAAGTAAAGGGTAACCTGGAAACCACCATCACATTTAAATACTTTCCTCTTTTTACATTGCTCTGGGTTGGAGAGGGAGTTCTGGGTATGTCAGCACAAGTTCCACCTGGGACCACTCTGAACTCAGATAATAGATTTAATGAGCTTGAAATGGGTTGGTGACCTTCCTCCAACTCATTAATGCCTTTCGGCAGCTCTCCTCATTTCTCACTCCCTGTCAGCTTCTTTCCAAACACACCTTGTTGTGGCATTTCACTGACAAAAGGATGCATGTGCACCTCAAAAATTCAAAACACCCCTTTCAAAGGCTCGTCTGACAAAAACCAGGGTTTGAAAGCATTTCATTGCATCCTTGCTTTTTTCTTATGTCAGGTTGCTCCTACTCTGAAATGTATACAGCTTTGAGAGCCTGTAAATCTGTCTATTATTTTCGTTAATACATGCTTAACTTACCTGTCTTTGGACAAGCTAAGGTTTTTAACAGAATTTAAATATAGCACTCCTAAAGCAATGTGTTGTAAATTCAGATTAATACTCACTGAGAAAGATTCTGATACCATAAACTTATTTTTCTCTTTTGAGTTATTATACAGTAGAGAATATTTGAATGGCTCTCTAAACATCTAGGTAGATCCAGTCTGAACTGATGTTTGAATCTGCAAGAACAATGAGTTCTGCTTTTTTCTAAGTATTCCAACTCACCCTGAACTCTCTTCTCTGTATACACTCTGAAGCAGCTCCACAGTGAATAGTACTTTATTGTTCCCTAATTGACATCTTGGGTTCTTTTCACTTCCAACTCTCTGGCCTGTAGGCACTTGAAGACAGGGATCAAATAATCTGTTTCGCTATCCCGCCTAAGCCCCCTAGCACAGAGTGAACAGTCAGGAAAGATGTGTCAATTGATCTGAGGAAAATACACTCCAAATCATAATGTGTTCAGTAGTTATAGGATAAAATGCAATTTTTAAGTTGCTTTGAAGCAAGTGAGTCTAGAGATGTCAGCACGTGTATTGAAGTCAGATATACAAAATAAGAGGTCTAGTCACTGTGACCACATCCATAGGCAGAATTCATTGCCCCTTCCTCTGTGTTCCCACAGAATGTATTTAAGTAACACTTCTTTGATCCTGCCTAGTGATATAGATAGTTCCAAACAGATATGTCATACCCATTTGACTGTGAACTTCTTGAGGGTATGGATTATGCTTAATCTTTAATACCTCCAGGACCTAGCATGGAACCTGGCAAAAAGAAAATAGTCAAGGAGTATTCTGTGATACGTATGTATGCATGTGTTGTGTATGATTCAGGATTAGGAGTTTTCATCACTATTTTCACTAAAAGGTAAGGATGCCAATGGTTTCCTAAAGCTCCTTTTAGATGCTAGTACTATGGTTCCATAAAACTAATGTAGGAACTGTTCGTGGGAATGTAAACTGGTACAGCCACTATGGAAAACAGTATGGAGGTTCTTAAAAAACTAAAAACAGAGTTATCATATGATCCAGCTAGCTCACTCCTGGGCATATATCCAGAGAAAACTCTAATTTGAAAAAATACATGCACCCCAATGTTCAAAGCAGCACCATTTACAATAGCCAAGACATGGAAGCAACCTAAATGTCCATCAATGGAGGAATGGATAAAGAAGATGTGGCATACATACACACACACACACACACACACACACACACACACGCTGGAATATTAACCATAAAAAGAAGGAAATAATGCCATCTGCAGCAACATGGAAGGAAATTATCATGCTAAGTGAAGTAAGTCAGATAGAGAAAGACAAATATATATGACATCACTTATATGTGGAATATAAGAAAAATGATTCAGGCAGTCCTGCTTTCTCAGCTTGGTGAGCCTATGAGGACCTGAGGTGCCACGGCTGCCTGGCCACCAGGAGCCAAAGCAGGTCTGAGGAGGGTACCAAGGTACCCCTGGAGATACCTCAGTGCTGGGCAAATGAACACTGCCCTTGGCCTCCAAGTCCTCCTCCCCCACCTGAACCCCAGCCCCTGCCCGGCCTGTCCTGTGTGGTGTGCTGGCCCATGCTGAGGTGTGCTGCGAGGCAACATGCTCCTTCGGGTTGTGAAGACCAAGATAAAAGTGCTAGGTGGATAAAATTTAAGATAGAGGTAGCAGAATTCATGGGAGGAGACAAGTCATGAGGCTGACAGGGTCTTGGTGTTCTGGCCGGGTGTCAGGCCTGAGCCTCTCAGGTGGGAGAGCCGAGTTGAGGACATTGGTCAATCAGAGACTTCTGGCGCCATGTAATATCAAATGGCGAAAGCTTTCCCAGAGATCTTCATATCAATGCTAAGACCCAGCTCCACTCAACAATCAGCAAGCTACAGTGCTGGACACACTATGCCAAACAACTAGCAAGACAGGAACACAACACCACCCATTAGCAGAGAGGCTGCCTAAAATCATAATGTCACAGACACCCTAAAACACACCACCAGATGTGGAGCTGCCCACCAGAAAGACAAGATCCAGCTTCATCCACCAGAACACAGGCACTAGTCCCCTCCACCAGGAAGCCTACACAACCCGCTGAACCAACCTCACACACTGGGAGCAGAGACACCAAAAACAATGGGAATTACAAACTGGCAGCCTGTGAAACAGAGACCCCCAAACACAGTAAGTTAACCAAAATGAGAAGACAGAGAAATACAGAGAAGATGAAGAAGCAAGGTAAAAACCCACCAGACCAAAAATATGAAGAGGAAATAGGCAGTCTACCTGAAAAATAATTCAGAATAATGATAGTAAAGATGATACAAAATCTTGAAAATAGAATGGGGGAAATACAAGAAACGTTTAACAAGGACCTAGAATGACTAAAGAGCAAAGAAACAATGATGAAACACAAAAAATGAAATTAAAAATTCTCTAGAAGGAATCAATAGCAGAATAACTGAGGCAGAAGAACAGATAAGTGACCTGGAAGATAAAATAGTGGAAATAACTACCGCAGAGCAGAATAAAGAAAAAAGAATGAAAAGAATTGAGGACAGTCTCAGAGACTTCGGGGACAACATTAAACGCACCAACATTCAAACTATAGAGGTCCATGAAGACGAAGAGAAAAAAAAAGGGACTGAGAAAATATTTGAAGAGATTATGGTTGAAAACTTCCCTAACATAGGTAAGGAAAGAGTCAATCAAATCCAGGAAGTGCACAGAGTCCAATACAGGATAAATTCAACTAGAAACATGCCAAGACACATATTAATCAAAAGATCAAAAATTAAATACAAAGAAAAAATATTAAAAGCAGCAAGGGAAAAGCAACAATTAATAGACAAGGGAATACCCATAAGGTTAACAGCTGATCTTTCAGCAGAAACTCTGCAACCCAGAAGGGAGTGGCAGGACATATTTAAAGTGATGAAAGGGAAAACCTACAACCAAGATGACTCTACCCAGCAAGGATCTCATTCAGATTTGATGGAGAAATTAAAACCTTTACAGACAAGTAAAAGCTAAGAGAATTCAGCACCACAAAACCAGCTCTACAACAAATGCTAAAGGAACTTCTCTAGTAAGGAAACACAAGAGAAGGAAAAGACTTACAATAACAAAATGAAAACAATTAAGAAAATGGTAATAGGAACATACATATCAATAACTACCTTAAATGAAAATGGATTAAATGCTCCAACCAAAAGACATAGACTGGCTGAATGGATACAAAAACAAGACCAGTACATGTGCTGTCTATAAGAGAACCACTTAACACCTAGGGACACATACAGACTGAAAGTGAGGGGATGGATAAAGATATTCCATGTAAATGGAAATCACAAGAAAGATGGAGGAGCAATTCTCATATCAGACAAAATAGGCTTTAAAATAAAGACTATTATAAGAGAAAAAGAAGGACACTACATAATGATCAAGGAATCAATCCAAGAAGAAGATATGTCAATTGTGAATATTTATGAGCCCAACATAGGAGCACCTCAATACATAAGACAAATACTAACAGCCATAAAAGGGGAAATCGACAGTAACACAATCATAGTTGGGGACTTTAACACCCCACTTTCACCAATGGACAGATCATCCAAAATGAAATAAATAAGGATACACAAGCTTTAAATGATACATTAAACAAGATGGACTTAATTGATATTTATAGGACATTCCATCCAGAAACAGAAGATTACACTTTCTTCTCAAGTGCTCATGGAACATTCTCCAGGATAAATCATATCTTGAGTCACAAATCAAGCCCTGGTAAATTTAAGAAAATTGAAATTGTATCAAGTATCTTTTCAGACCACAACACTATGAGACTACATATCAGTTACAGGAAAAAATCTGTAAAAAATACAAGCACATGGAGGCTAAACAATACAGTACTAAATAACCAAGACATCACTGAGAAATCAAAAGGAAAATAAAAAAATGCCTAGAAACAAATGACAATGAAAATACGACGACCCAAAACCTATGGGATGCAGCAAAAGCAGTTCTAAGAGGGAAGTTTATAGCAATACAATCCCACCTCAAGAAACAAGAAATAACTCTAAGAAACCACCTAACTTTACACCTGAAGCAATTAAAGAAAGAAGAAGAACAACAACAAAAAAACCCAAACATAGCAGAAGGAATGAAATCATAAAGATCAGATCAGAAATAAATGAAAAATGAAGGAAAAAATAGCTAAGATCAATAAAACTAAAAACTGGTTCTTTGAGAAGATAAACAAAATTGATAAAACATTAGCCAGACTCATCAAGAAAAAAAGGGAGAAGACAAATCAATAGAATTAGAAATGAAAAATGAGAAGTAACAACTGACACTGCAGAAATACAAAGGATCATGAGAGATTACTACAAGCAACTATATGCCAATAAAAGGGAAAACTTGGGAGAAATGGACAAATTCTTGGAAAAGCACAACCTTCTGAGACTGAACCAGGAAGAAATAGAAAATATAAACAGACCAATTACAACTACTAAAATTGAAACTGTGATTAAAAATCTTCCAACAAACCAAAACCCAGGACCAGATGGCCTCACAGCCAAATTCTATCCAACATTTAGAGACGAGCTATAGAGAAGAGCTAACACCTATCCTTCTCAAACTCTTCCAAAATATACCAGAGGGGGAGCACTCCCAAACTCATTCTATGAGGCCACCATCACCCTGCTACCACAACCAGAAAAAGATGTCACAAAGAAAGAAAACTACAGGCCAATATCACTGATGAACACAGATGCAAAAATCCTCAACAAAATACTGGCAAACAGAATCCAACTGCACATTAAGCGGATCATACACTATGATCAAGTGGGGTTTATCTCAGGAATGCAAGGATTCTTCAATATACACAAATCAGTCAATGTGATAAACCATATTAACAAACTGAAGGAGAAAAATCATATGATCATCTCAATAGATGCAGAAAAAGCTTTCAACAAAATTTAACATCCAGTTATGATAAAAACCCTCCAGAAAGTAGGCATAGAGGGAACTTACCTCAACTTAATAAAGGCCATATATGACAAACCCACAACAAACATCGTTTTCAATCATGAAAAACTGAAAACATTTCCTCTAATATCAGGGACAAGACAAGGTTGTTCACTCTCACCAGTATTATTCAACATGGTTTTGGAAGTTTTAGGCACAGCAATCAGAGAAGAAAAAGAAAGGAAAGGAATCCAAATCAGGAAAGAAGAAGTAAAGCTGTCAGTATTTGAAGATGACATGATACTATCTATACACAGAGAATCCTAAGGATGCTACCAGAAAACTACTAGAGCTAATCAGTGAATTTGGTAAAGTAGCAGGATACAAAATTAATGCACAGAAATCTCTTGCATTCTTATACACTAAGGATGAAAAATCTGAAAGTGAAATTAAGAAAACACTCCTGGGTTTCCCTGGTGGCACAGTGGTTGAGAGTCCGCCTGCTGATGCAGGGTACATGGGTTCGTGCCCCGGTCTGGGAAGATCCCACATGCCGCGGAGCGGCTGGGCCCGTGAGCCATGGCCGCTGGGCCTGCGCGTCCGGAGCCTGTGCTCCGCAACGGGAGAGGCCACAGCAGTGAGAGGCCCGTGTACAGCCAAAAAAAAAAAAAAAAAACATTAAAAAAAAAGAAAGCACTCCCATTTACCATTGCAAAAAAAGAATAAAATACCTCGGAATAAACCTACCTAAGGAGACAAAAGACCTGTATGCCGAAAACTATAAGACACTGGTGAAAGAAATTAAAGATGATACAAGCATATGGAGAGATATACCATGTTTTTGAACTGCAAGAATCAACATTGCAAAAATGACTATACTACCGAAAGCAATCTACAGATTCAATGAAGTCCCTATCAAATTACCACTGACATTTTTCACAGAACTAGAAGAAAAAGTTTCACAATTTGTATGGAAATACAAAGACCCCGAAGAGCCAAGGAAATCTTGAGAAAGAAAAATGGAGCTGGAGGAATCAGGTTCCGTGACTTCAGACTATACTACAAAGCTACAGTAATCAAGACAGTGTGGTACTGGCACAAAAACAGAACTATATATCAATGGAATAGGATAGGAAGCCCAGACATAAACCCACGCACATATGGTCACCTTATCTTTTGATAATGAGGCAAGAATATACAGCGGAGAAAAGGCAGCCTCTTCAATAAATGGTGCTGGGAAAACTGGACAGCTACATATAAATGAATGAAATTAGAACACTCCCTAGCACTATACACAAAAATAAACTCAACATGAATTAAACACCTAAATGTAAGGCCAGAAACTATCAAACTCTTAGAGGAAAACATAGGCAGAACACTCCATGACATAAATCACAGCAAGATCCTTTTTGACCCACCTCTTAGAGAAATGGAAATAAAAACAAAAATAAACAAATGGGACCTAATGAAACTTAAAAGCTTTTGCACAGCAAAGGCAAACATAAACAAGACGAAAAGACAACCCTCAGAATGGGAGAAAATATTTGCAATCGAAACAACTGATAAAGGATTAATCTCCAAAATATACAAGCAGCTCATGCAGCTCAATATCAAAAAAACAAACAATGCAATCCAAAGCTAGTCAGAAGACCCAAATAGACATTTCTCCAAAGAAGATATACAGATTGCCAACAAACATATGAAAGGATGCTCAACATCACTAATCATTAGAGAAATGCAAATCAAAACTACAGTGAAGTATCACCTCACACCAGTCAGGATGGCCATCATCAAACCGGATCTTATACCTAAATATAAGAACTGAATCTATAGAACTTCTGAAAGAAACAAAGTAACCTTGGATTAGGCAAAGATATCTTAAATGTGACACAAAAATAAACATGGACTCCAAAATTTTAAAAAGTCGATTGTCTTTTATCAAAATTTAAAACTTTTGTTCCTTATATTATACTATTAAGGAAATGAAAATCAAGTACCAGACTAGAAGAGAATATTTTCAAAACATCTGATAAAGAGTGTGCACTTCGAACATGTAAAGAACTCTTAAAACTCAATAATAAGAAGGCAAGTCCTCTGATTTTAAAAAATGAGCAAAATATTTGAACACTTACTTCACCAAAGTTGATATATGGCTCATAAAACTCAATATCAAAAAAGCAAGCATCCTTATCAAAGAAGTGGACAGAAGACCTGAAATGGCATTTTTCCAAAGAAGATATGCAGATGGTGAAGAGGGACATGAAAAGATGGTTCACCATCACTAATCATCAGAGGAATGCAAATCAAAACCACAAAGAGATACCACCTCACATCTGTCAGAATAACTATGATCAAAAAGTCTACAAATAAGAAATGTTGGGGAGAATGTGGAGAAAAGAGAACCCTAGTACACTGTTGGTGGGAATGTAAATTGGAGCAGCCACTAAGGAATACAGTATATATATTCTTCAAAAAAATAAAAATAGAACTATCATATATCCAGCAATTCCACTCCTGGGTATATATCCAAAGAAAACAAAAACACTAATTTGAAAAGATACATGTATCCCAATGTTCATAGCAGCATTATTTATAATAGCCAAGATATGGAAGCAGCATAAGTTACCTTCAACAGATGAATGGATAAAGAAGATGTGCACACACACACAAACATACACAGAGACAATGGAATATTACTCAGCCATAAAAAAAGGAAATTTTGTCATTTGCAGCAACATGGATGGGCTTGAAAGGCATTATGCTTAGTGAAATCAGTCAGACAGAGAAAGACAAATATCAATATTATACTTTATCACTTATATGTGGAATCTAAAATGTAAAACAAACTAGTGAATATAACAAAAAAGAAACAAACATACTCACAGATATAGAGAACAAACTAGTGGTTACCAGTGGGGAGAGGGATGGGGGAAGGGGTAAGATAGGGATAGGGTATTAAGAGGCACAAACTACTATGCATAAAATAAATAAGCTACAAGTATACATTGTACAGCACAGGGGATATAACCAATATTTTATAATAACTTTAATGGAGTATAATCTATAAAAATATTAAATCACTATGTTGTACATCTAAAACTAATATAGTACTGTAAATCAACTATACTTCAGTTAAAACAAAGATGATATATGAGTGGCTAATAAGTATTGGGTTGGACAACAAGTTCATTCGGGTTTTTCCGTAACATGGAAGAACACGAACAAACTTGTTGGCCAACCCAATACATGAAAATAATAGCATCGTTATTCATCAAGAAAATGCAAATTAACACCACACTGAGATGCTACTTCACATTCAGCAGAATGGCTAAAATTAAAAATCTTGACAATACCATATGTTGACAAGGATGTGGGACAACTGGAATGCTTGAGAGAATACAAGATAGTACCTCACTTTAGAAAAGAGTTTGTTTGTTTCTTTCAAACTTGCACTTACCATATGGACAAGCAATTCTTTTCAAGGGCAGTAAAAACATATGCCCTCACAAAGAATGCTCACAGCAGCTCTTTTTCATAATAGCCCCAAACTAGGAAAAACTCAGATGTCCAGGAACTAGGGAATGCATAAACAATTGTGGTATATTCATGCAATTAAAAACATGGTTGGAACTACCAATACATATAATAGCATGGATGATCTCAAAAGAATTATACTAAGTGAAACATGCCATACACAAAATACCATATACGGTATACTCTCATTTTTATGAAATTCTAGAAAAGGCAAAACTATAATGCTATAAAGCAGGTCATTGGTTGCCTGGGGCTAGATAGGCAGGGGGGATTGACTGTAAATTGGAACAAGGGAATTTTGAGGGGTGATGGAAATATTCTATGTCTTGATTGTTGTGATAGTTACACAACTGACCATTACCAAAAATCATTAAACTGTACACTCAAAATTGGTTAACTTTATTTTATTTAAATTATTCCTCAAAGAAGCTGGGATAAAATTTGCAACAAATATGGCAGATGATGGTTTTATATCTTTGATATATATAGAAATATATGTGTATATATGTAGATAGATAAAAATATTAACATCCAAGTCAAAATTTGCCAAAGTACATGAATAGATAACTCCAGAAAAACTACAAATAGCCTATAAACCAAAATCCTAACTCAAAAGTAATACAAATACTAGTAAATGAAATACTATTTTCCTACATAAAATATGCATGTATATGTGTATTCTAGACCTTGGAGGGTATGGCAAGATGGACACATATATACTGCCAGTATGGTTGTAAATATATACAATATTCCTGGAAAGCAGTTTTGCTATGTTATCAAGAGCCTCAAAAATATGTATTCTCTTTGATATAATAATCTCCACATCTAGGACCCTATCTCAAGGTCCTATATGCAAATATATGCTTATTTGCATAGATAATAATTTTTAAATTATTAATAGTAATATTCACTATACTGGCGAAAAATTAGACACAGCCTAAATATTCAAAAAGAGTAGTATGCTTAAATAAATTCTGGTATATCCAAGTGGTGAAGAAAATCATAACACATATTTCAATTTCCTTGTGAAGAATATTTAACTACATGGGGAATGTTCATAATAAAATATTAAATAAAAGATGGATAAAAACTTAAGCAGTTAGATCTCAAGTTCATAATCTCTCTATATTTATAACTTTATATGAAAACTGGCCAGAAATACATTGAAATATTAAAAGCCATTAACTTCAAATGGTGGGATTATAGATCATTATTTTCTTCATTATTCCTATATTTTCCAAATTTTCTATAATGAATATTTGTAACTTTTATAATCAGCAAATAAAAAAACTGTCAACATTATTTTGAAAGTACAGAAACATATCAAATTTTAAATGTTACTTTTTGGCTATGGAAAGAGAAATTGCATGATCACAGCAGTACAGTCAAGCCCAAATTAACTTTGTGCAGTTAATCCCTTTTGTAGTTCATCTATAATAGATGGTACATCCCAGATTCTAGGTTAAGCTTTTGCTTCTAGGTTCCCTCTCCTATGCCAGTTGGTGTGTCCAGGGACTTTCAACTACTTTAGATATTAGTCTGAACAAAAACTAAGGTGGGTCCACAGAAGAAAAAAATATTTCAGAATGCATTTCCGAACAAAATGTTAGTGATTTAGGATTATCTCGCTCCTCTCCCCCCTTTTAAATTATGTTACCCTTCTCCCTCTTACTTAGCAGCATGCAAATTTAAGACATTTACTAAATTTATTTTTTAAATTTCCATAAAATGATTTAAGTTGTACACAATGGGCCTCATAAGGCTTAGCAGAATTTATTCTAAACAATCAAAAGGGTTGCCAAACCCTCTCCCTTTAAGGGTTATCCTAGGGATATTTCTCTGCCTTATTCTCTGAGCAGGCTTTTCTGGTAGAGCTTCAAAATCTTGGCTTCATAATGTTTTGGTTTGACAAATTTGTTTCCCTGCCCTGTCCTGCAACATTTACGTACCTATGTTGTGAAATCTGTCTGGCTGCTGGCTCTTCTTTCTCAAAATTCATGCTATTCTGCTACTGTTGTCAAAGGTCCTACATGCGCAGAATCCCCAGTTGTCCCTAGAGTGGGTGAGTCAAGGTGATTGCCCTGGGCCCCTTGTTATGGGAAATGGGGGATACATATTCCTGGCAGCTGTACAGTTGATCAGCTGGTGGATACAAGGGAAGTGGCCTTTGCCAGAGTATGCCAGAAAACATATGAGGCTCACTTAACATTAATTCTTAGCCATCCTCCTTCTGCCAGCACCAAGGCATAAACATTGCCTAGGAATATCCTTCTCCAGTTTTATTTCTCTCTATATAACTGAGGCTGCCTATTTAAAAGTTCTTTTCCATTTTGGGTTATTTTAGCCTGATTTCACTGGATACGAATATGGAACTTGGGTCAGGAAAGCACACAGGATGATTTTTCATCAATGCTCCATTGAATAGCTTTAATAATATAATAGATATATTTACCAACACGTATCTATTAAGTGTGGAGTGCAAAGATGGTTTTATCTGAACAATTTATTTGCAGCAAATAAGCTGTACAAGCAACCTGCCTTCCAGTATCTGGGGGAGGGGGAGAGAGAGAGTGTATGCAATATGGTTAAGACAAGAGAATAAAACCTGGACTTCAAAGACTATCCTGGTCTCTTAGCTATCAATGTAATGATCTGTCAGGACACTACAACAATTCCAAATCATTTATTTTGGGCTTAGGAAGGGTATCCAATTTTTCTGATTTGCAGCATTATTACCAACCTATTGATGATCTGAGGCAATATGGACTGATGGATAATAACATAGACAGTTGTTAGAGCAGAATTGAGTATTGGCTTTCATATCTTCATATTTATGTGATCTTAAGAAAATTAATGTTCCTCTTTGAGCCTTAGTTCCTTATCTATTAGGTGGAGTATTAAAATATATTGTACAAATTAATTGTGAAGAATTAGTGTGATAATTAATTTAAAAATTAGCTTAGTGCCTGGCTCTTAGGAAAGTCTCAATGCTTATTAGAAACAGTAGCAGCAAAAATAGTAGAAGTAGCAGTAATAGAATTGTTGTTATTATTATGTATTCTCAGCCTGCTATTTCAGTGATTACTACATACAAATTATTCAATGACATGGTGGAGTCCAGTTTGATAATGCTTCCTTGGAGAAATAAAAAAAAAGCAAATGTGTTTGGTTATCTTTTTTCTAAGTCTTTTTTTAAAAAAGTTTAAGATATTTTAAAAAGTTTTAGCCATGACTGTATTTAAACTTTCATCTTCCTCATGTGAATTTATTTTAGGGGTTGAAAAGTTACCTTAGGGTTTGCAATTTTTCCCCTGAAAGTGAAGCTAAAGTCATTAGTATAAGACAGACATGAAACGTTGATTGGAGGAAAAACAATTACTCTATTTTAACACCAATATTCCCAAATGCCAAGTGTAAATGTAACTAACCAGCAGAACTTTTTCCCCAGTGGAAAGCTCATCCATAAGCCCTGCAAGTCAAGCAAAAGTCATGTAGTTGGCAAATATTGAGAATCTACCTCTAACATTATTCCTGAGGGGAGAGGGCTAGATACTACTGTAGCTGGAGTCTATCCAGTGGGATTCAATTCCTGAAGAAGTAGATAGCCCTCAATATAAAATGGATCTCAATTATAAGGTAGCCTTACCACCTCGACCTTGAAGGCAACACGGACTCATTATTTTATTTATTTATTCAACAAACATTTATTGATCACATAGCTCTGGAAATTCATTAAAGAAAGGGCCCAGGGCTTCCCTGGTGACACAGTGGTTGAGAGTCCGCCTGCCGATGCAAGGGACATGGGCTCGTGCCCCCCTGTCCAGGAGGATCTCACATGCTGCAGAGTGGCTGGGCCCGTGAGCCATGGCCGCTGAGCCTGCGCGTCCGGAGCCTGTGCTCCGCAACGGGAGAGGCCACAACAGTGAGAGGCCCGCATACCGCAAAAATAAGTAAATAAGTAAGTAAATAAATAAATAAATAAATAAAATTTTAAGAAAAAGAAAGGGCCCATTATACAGAATTTAGAAAACAGTGATAGATTTTCAGTGTTTCCTAGTGATGATAGGAACAGGATGAATTTGTCTGATAATTATTGGGACTAGAGCTTGGCTTCAGTGCCCTTTGTAATTATTAGTGGTGTACTTTCAAGGGGCCAACAGCTTTGAAAGGATCTCACCCCACACTGTGCTCCAATAACACTTGCATCAGGGTTTTCTTGGCTTCTCTGTCTCCTTACCTTTGGTATTTGGAATTCCAGAAAGTTAAACTAAAAGGAAAATATTCCTATTCCAGTGATGTAGACTGTATTACTTCAGAAAAGGTATTAGTCACTGTGATTTAAAACATAATTAAAGGTACTTGTAGGAAAAATGTCAAATGTAAATAATAAAATATCAAACCAAGCTCAGCAGCCATGGTCTATGTCTTATATAACCCCTATGTTTGACATATCACTTAACCTTAAACATAGTAGGTGACTCCTCCCTTGAAAAATATTTTGTTTCAGGACCTATTCCCAGTGTGAGACAATCATATATATTTGCTAATCTATAAGCATATTCATGGAAGCTGGTCAAAAGCATTTACAGCTTTTCTGCTGTTACAGATGATTATAAAGTAAGTCTTGTACAAAGAAAGTGAAAAATTTCCTACAACTGGAAACATCTTGAACTCTTCAAGGCTGACATAACTTCAGAGCAATGGAAACCACATTTTTGACTGCATCCTAGGTCCTACCACAGAATGGAAAAAGAGATGGCGTTTGGTGGGGGGAGTGGAGAAGTGTGGTCAGCAGAGGGGAAATTATTATAGTCTGGCACTTTAAACTTCTTCAATATAGAGTTATGGGGTGGGTGGGGGGTCGGTACATGCTTTCTCATGGATAAGAGTAGTCTGGAAAATATGTCCTCAATTTTGGCTGAGGAGAGAGATATTTAATATCTTTAAAAAATCAATCAAATCAGTCACAATGGTACATACCTAGTGCCTACTATATGGGAGGAAAAGGGAAGCAGAAGAGATATACTACCTTTGATACAACTAAAACCTAGCTGAGGTGACAAAACATACATAGATTGTGGTAAATCATGTTTCACTCTGCTAGTGCCATTAACATTTAGCATGAGGGCAAAGATGTGGCTTCAGAGTTATTGGGAAGAAATTCTCTGGCTCAACCTTTCACAGATTGATCCAAGCAATATTCAATAAGAATATTAAAATAAGTTTTAGGCATCCTTTTTTTTCAGTTTTTCTAGAAGTGATTTTCCACTAATGTTAACTAATGTTACATAGGCCCATCAAAAAAGATGATGGGGTTTTTTCAGTCTTCAGCTCCATTATCAAAGAAATCCTTTGCCCATAGTAGGTATTGATACTTGATGAAATTTTGTTGAATAAATGAATTTTTGGTAATTTCCTTTTCTAAAATAATTAATCATATAGCTGGTTTATATTACTCACTGCAATACTCTCATGGCATCTGCTACTTCTGGGGCATTTTTCAGTTTTCCCCATTAAGTCTACATAATACTAACAAGGTAGTAAGGTCATGTAGGTGTTGCACATAAGTATTCTATTATATAACTATGTCTCAGTGCCCTAACAGAACATAAGTTCCTCAAAGGAAGTGACTGGGCTAAGCTTTCTGAATACCTCCAAGGTGACTTCTGGAATCTGCATATAGTGCGTGAACACACTGTGTCCTGTTGACCTACTGACCTACTGGAACTTGACATATATATTCAGTAGGCTTAGTAATGCTAGACTGATTCCTTATCAACTTTGGTATCTTCAAGTCTAATTTTACACCAATGGGTGATTTACATTAGTAAATCTTACATTATTCTGTAAGATTCAGGGGATGTTTTAATAAATTGTACGTATTAGCATGTTGTATTGAATGCTTCTTTTTACCACCACACATCCAGCAATGTTCACTGCTGCAGTCTCACAAAAATGTACCATTTACCACAAAGAAGAACGAGCTCATGTTTCTCCCAGGTATACTTAACACTACTATTTTACTTCTCTAAACACAGTATTAACATAGAGCTGATTGCACATTCAAGTACCATGACAGATAGCAACGGGACCAGTTAACAATCCACACACCCACTTACTCTCTAGCCTCCCTCTGGACCTTCCAGTGATTCCTGCTTGATGGAAAAAGAAATTAAAACATGTTCCTCTTAGTTGATCCTACTAAAGAAAGACAGATCTGAGAAAGCAAGTGTCATTGAGCTATGAATCATGTTCTCAGACATGTGATTATCATCCGAAGTTTAAATGTCAGCTCTTTTTTGATTAGCCCGGATGACAGTGACCTGAGGAACCAGAAGATGGGACTGTCATGTACAGACCTTGTTTGGCAAAGGAGCCTGAAGATCCAGTGGGTCTTTCTTGCATCTTCTCCCTCCTCTCTGGAGACTCCATCCCCCCGTCATAATTAATGCACTCAAGTCTTTCCCATCCTCAAGAAATACTCCCTTGATTTAAGAATCCTCTAGTTATTGGCTTCTCCAGTATTCTACAGAAAAATTAACTGTTTCTTTTTCCTTCCTTCCCAGTCACTGCTTTCACTAAGGTCACCAGTGACCTCCATATTTACCAACACAGTGAATAATCTTCTGCCATGGTATTATTTCATTACTTGATCTCTCTTAGGTATTTGACATTCTCTCTTAAATTTTCATTTTCTCTTGGCTTTCATGATATTCCTTTTTCCCTCCTTACCAGTTGGAAGCTCATTTTCAGTGTCCTTCATGGTCTTCCCATTCTTCTTCATGGGCTTCCTCCACAATCATTTAGATACTGGTGTTACCCCTGATGCTGTTTTACTCTATAGAGTTCTTTGACTGATTTATTCCAAACCATGGCCTATATTTCCAGTTATGGCTGATAACTTCAAGTCTGTATCTCAGAACTCTAAATTGTGTGCCAGACTCATGATGCAACTTGCTTAAAGACTATTTCCACCTGGATGTCTCACAAGCATATAATATTCAACAAGTACAAAACCTAACCCATTTTATTTCCTGAAAATTTCCTCCTTGTCTTATGGTACTAACATGCATGTAGTTTTCTAAGTCAGAAATCTGTAAGTCATCTCACATTCCTCCCTTTTCCTTACTATTAACATCCATTCACCCATTCACAAAATCCTGTCATTTCTGTCTTGTTAATAACACTAGCATCTGTTTCCTTCAGCTTCATTCGGACTTCATTCTTTACCACATAAGTTCAGGTATTCATCATTTCTTGACTGGTTAACAATACTTTCCTAATTGATTTCTTTCCAAATCATGTCAGTCCACTGAAATAAATACCTTCCATGGCTTCCCACTATTTTCAGGATAAAGTTTAAACTCTTTAGCTAAATACACAAAGTTCTTCATGACCTCTTTCCACTCCACTAGCTTTATCTCTATCCCTTTTGTACATGTGCACTTTTCTCCAGCCATATCAAAATATGTTTATTTCCTCCAAATAAATCACATTCATGCAATTTGAATAACACTAGAGTAATTTGAATGCACTAGAGTAGAAGTTATCAAACTTTTTCTGTAAATGGCCTGATAGTCAATAATTCATGTTTTGCTAGCCAGAGTTTCTGTTGCAGCAACTTTGCTGATGTAGTATGCGTAAAAACAGTCATAAATAATCCCTAAACTTAATGAATGGGCATGACTGTGTCCTAATAAAAGTTTATTTACAAAAATAAGGGTTGGTCAGATTTGGTCCTTGGGTCACAGTTTGCTGACTCTAGAATTAGAGGACCATATATAAAGAAATCCTGTCTTGAATCCTTTTATAGAGCTAAAAACTAATTTTGATTTTTGTGTCAATTGTGATTTTCAAAAGTTAGGTTTACTTAAAACAAGTTATACCTGTACTTAAGACACATTAACCTCAGAGAGATCTAGGATAAAAAAGTAATTAATTTTCACCCATGAACTATATTCCTGGCCATAATACGAACTTAAGCTTTCCTAAATATTACTTAAGTCTATGTTTTCACTTGGAAAATAAACAATATTCCAAGAATTATTGGCTTCATTGGATTTGACATATTAATTTATCCTTATGGTTCATTTTACTTTTTCCTGGTGCTAAAATTTCTTGTAAATCACTTCTCATTTCTAGGTGTTTGTGCCTCCAGAGTAGGGGGAAATCCAGAGTCTGATAATTATTGGGCATGTCAGGGAAAGAGTGATGTCACCAAATGCTCCTATGACAGATTATGTCATGGGGCATGCAGACTGAGTGTCCTTACTCTGAAGGAAAAGTGAAATTAGAAATACTTGGAATGTCTTCATTTCTAGGTAAAGTTTTAAAAATCTGATTTTGAAGTTTGATCTAGGGACTGATAATTAAGGAAGGCTATGGTAATTCCCTCCTTAGTAGAAGAGGGAAAATTAGGGGCAAAGCAAGGGTTTAATCCTATATATAAGCAGAGTGGGTAGTTATCTTCTGTGGTCTAGTTCTTGTGAGCCTCCCCCAAGTCTCCCTTACCATACTGTCAAATTACCAAGCATTAGTAGACATGTATCATCATCTCCTCTTTTAGTGTTCTCCTTTCCAGAGAAAAATCTGGAAAAGCTTACTGTGTTAATTATTCTAGACAACATTCCATTTGAATTAAGACAATGCTCTTTAAGAATAAACCAAGTAGAAATAAATTGTTATCAAAAGGGACTACTTACATATAGATGAACATGTGAGGGGGAAAACAAACAAACCACTTCAGTCTCGGTTAAGACAGTGGATATTTAGTTGTTTTGTTGTTGATGTTATTGTTACAGCAGCCCAACTTCCTATATCATAATTAATTTGAATGATTTACCATCATCATCATCACCACCATTAATACTGTCATTTACCAATACACAGAGGACGTAGTTTATGCTTCAGGCTACCAAAACTACTTACAGAAAAGTTAGATACATTTAAGATTTCATTAAATAAATATATTATAAACCCTGACAGTCATATGTATACATCCAGGAAATGTAGATAGCTTTGTATGAAATGAGCCAAGTCTCCTCTTTCTGGGTCTCAGTTTCCTCATGTATAAGAGAGAGAGTTGGACCACATAATTTCTAAGGCTTCTTCCATTTATAAAGGTTATGATTCTAAGAGTCTATGGACTCTACCTTATTTTTCCTTGTGAGAGATTTGGTGAGCTCAACCAAGGAAAGAGAATGGGATTTTGAACACGGTGAGGGAAAAGCTATATTTAAGCCTGAATTATGGCTTCAAGAATTTGACTGTTAATTTTTTTTAATGCTGTGGAAACATCTAACATCTGCATTCTCAGAAATGATCCAGTATATTCAGAGAAATCTACTTCTATCTTGAGAGAAGGGAATATTGGTTCAAAGTGGTGCTAAAGATAACTATCCTCCCTTCCCAATGCCTATACAGTCTCTTCCTTTTTCCTCTTTCATAGGTAATATCTGAAGTGTACTTAAGCTCAATAGGGAGAAAAGTTTCCAAGTTCATGGTATTGTGATCACTGCCATGCTCTTCTTACTATTCACAGTCTTCCCCTTTCATGTCAAATATCTTCCTTGCTGATGCAAAGTAAAGAAAGAGAAAGTGCTCAACCAGCTTAAGAGTGGGACGTAGAATTGCTGGACTCATGAAATTCCTTTAAGCTCTTAATCTGTGACTAATTTGTCATCACTACACTTAAAAAGAATAGGGCATTGACTCTCATTCCAGTATGCCTATCAAATCCAAAATTATTTAATCTGAGAGTGCTTATAAAATGTTGCTAATGTAGCTGTGCAAAAATACTGCTGGCCCCAAAGGAGCAAGTTTCAACAGATATGAAGCTATTAGGAAGACATACTTAAATGAGAATATACTGGTCATTCCATTGAAAAAGTGTATCCATAAGTCAGGATAAAATAGGTTATGCCTCAAAAACAAACAATCATCCAAATACCCTTATCTTAAAACAGCAAAAGTTTATTTTTTACTTAGGTTTCACATACAATGTAGGTTGATACGGTGAAGGCTCTGTCCAAGGTAATCATTAAAAGACCCAGATTTAAGGAGGATCCATCTAAAAAAGAGCTTCCACAATCAGCAAAGAAAGATAATTGAAAGGCTGAAACCAACACTGGCAATTAAATGCTTCCACTAAGAAATGACATGTGTCACTTCTGCTCACATTTCAATGACCAAAGTAAGTCTTGTTGGCCACACCTAATTTCAGCTGGGCAGGAAAGTGAATTCCTACCATATGGCTAGAAGGACTGAAATATTTCTGACAGCCTTACTGACTATCACAGAGTATAAGACTGTAAATAATGTGACCAGAATTTCAGATTTAGTTATACTGTCAGATATGTGAGCTACAGCTTTTAAACTCAATGGGCTTCATCATCTTCCACACTGGTTTGTTGTGAGGATCAGAGAGGCAATAGGAAATGAAAAGTATAAACCATTAATGAAATATAATTTTTAATTATCCATAATTTTATGATGAATTATTTTATCTAAAAATAGGGGCATGAATGCTTCTTCTGTAGACAGAGTGTAAAATCTCAATTTATGGGAATTTGGAATGGCAATCAAATAACAGCAAACATTCAGCAATAAATTACTACTTATAAAAAAGTATATACACAATTACTTACTTGAAATGGTATGGGATTTGACTATAAAAAATAAAAATACTGCCAATGTAGCCCTGGGGTGAGTGACATACTCAGAGATCAGGGTCTGTGTTGAGAGAGGGCTGGATGCAATGCCAATTATTTTATGCATTTAACAAAGGTTGCAACCACTCTCACATTCAGATAACTTCTTGTTTTACAAAAGCCAGCTTACCATGCAATGCCGTAATGGAAAGTATTAATTCAATGAATTGCTGCAATTAAAATTGACCTTAACTGAAATTCACCCAGTTGATATTTCCTGGATTGACCTGTGTAGGGAAACAGGTTAGGAGTCTAACAAGGCGGTAACCAAAAATTCCCTTCTTGCTTCTCTGAAGGAGCCAAATAACCATTAGTATTTTAAATAGGCTAAACTTCAGGGATGTCCGAATATTTTTGCAAATACATGTCAGTCACATAATATGCCAGGACAGCCTAACCTGAGTTTAATGATACCCTCCTTTTCTTCCATCACCTGCACTGGGGGTGTTTTGAGTTACCTCAAAAGGTGTCATAAGATTCTAATAAGAATGTTCAAGTAAAGGGATTTTAACTATATTCTGATTTTCCTTTTTTAAACATCAGCTTTAGTGAGATATAACTCATATACTGTTTTTCTTTTTAATAAATCAATGCTGTATGGCACATTGAGGAGAGGCAGAGAATGCCACAAAATCAAAGGGTTTATAGGGGATACTGCTTAAAGAAAGAAGGTGGATATTGCCACTCACGATTCATCTTCTTGAGCAAGATCGTTCTTTCTGAGCAGGCAACAATAATATCAAACAATGTGGTAACTCCTGTGTTTATGGCTGTTATTTTAATTTTTGTCTTTTTCTGTTTCTCTGTGTCTCTGACTCTGACTCTTCCTATTTCTCTTACACACACACACACACACACACACACACACATACACACACAGAGTTTTAACAGTTTTATTATCTTCTCTTATTCTCCTATTCAAATTATGTTGATATGCCCTGGAGCCTGGTAGCAGAGGGTTCCCTTTGTAAAATCTAAAAAATGAGTGAAAGTACTAAAAAGAAGTGACTCCATGAGGGCAACTTTCTGATTTTTTTTCTTCTTTAGGACTTTATCTTCCTTTTCAGAAAACTCTACACAAATCCCTGGATAAATTCCAAAGGATATAGATATTTAGCAAAAGTTCCCTGAGGAAAAATATGAAATTTTTAATGTATCAATCATGTTATATTTAACAAAGTCTGTAAAACTTTCTAGGCTGAGAAAATTCAAGACAAATTGACAAATGAGATTTTGTATGTCAGTCTTCCAGATTCAACCACAAATAATGGTATGGTGGAAGATACCAAATAATTCATAATGACATAATCCTTTGCAATGGAATTAATGATTCAAATGTAAATGAACTCTTAAGAAGAAAGGGAAAAAAGATAACCCATTACTCAGAGATCTATACCTTTGGTAAGATGCTGTTTTATTTAGCTGGAAGTCCTCTGGTCCTCTTATATTGTTGGCACAATTCTCCATGGGGTGTCTGGCTCATCTCTAATCCTTAAAGTAAATTATTCTGATTTTCTGCTAGAACCATGGTTTACATATGTGCACTGTTTGCATATGAATGTTCCCTGCCTGTGTGTCAGAGTGTGGAGAAAGCTCATGCCTTTCATAGTCCATGAACCTCAAATCTAAGCTACTTTCCCCATAAATCTACAGCTTTAGCCTTAAGGGATGGTTCTGCTCTGGTTTCATGCTTAGTGAAGTGTTTGATTCATTGCTTTGCATTTCTCTATCAGTATCACTCTTCTCAATCCCCTACTTTGTCTTGGATAGCTAGTACGTTTTAAGTTCTGGATCTTAGGTGCATTTTCCGCCCTAACAGGAGCTGGCCTTAAAGATTCCACTTAAAAAATACTTTCAAAACTAAAGTAAGCAATTTTCTCCCTCTCTCATCTCTATCTTCATTTCTAGAGTTATCAAATTAGATAATTTCAAGTATTTGCTGCACCCTTTCCCTCAATGCATATACACAGCCAGATCAATAGGAAGATAGTTCCTCCAGAAATATCTGGGGCAGAATAGAAGTACATTTGTAGAAAGGATGCTTGGAGAGATCATCTAATCCAAGCACCTGCCTTCAGGCTGCTGTCAAATTATTTAGGTCTCAGGATTATTGTATCTCCCCTTGAAGATCTACATAGTTTCCATCCAGGTGTCTCATTCTAGTCTGTTTCACTAGAATAGCTAAAAACCATCTTCCTTATATCCCACTGAAATATATTTTAACTATAATTTTATCCCACTTCCTTGTTTACTCCTCTACATATTAATAAATAGAAATCAAAGGTTTAAAAACCTCCTCTAAAAATATTTCTTATACATGCAGACATTATTTTGGTCACTCTTCAAGTCACAACATCTCAGGCTGTTTGGGTTTTCAGGTGTCCTTAATGTGTTGTGTTCTAGTTTTCTCAAACTGCTTTGAAAACTATTTGTCAAGAGATTATCTGAGGTAAGAGAGGAAGGGCAGCCAATACTGAAAAAAGGAAAGGTAAATAAAGAAAGAGAGCAGACAGCTTAAGAAGGCATATACTTTTCCAGTACTACCATTCACCCATTCATCAAAATCGGAAACCTAGATATCAACCCCTACTCCTTCCTCTCCTTCATGTCACACAAACAATCAGTTACCAAGTTTTGTCATTTCTATTCCTATGTCTAAAATCAAGCCCTTTACTTCTCTTCCACTATCTCTTGCTAACTCACCCCCACGCTACCTGCCAACACACAAACAAACCCTGTGTAATGCTCAAGATCTACCCTTCAGCAGTTTGAATGCGCATCACTGCAACAGCTCTTAACCAGTCTATTTTCAATTTGCCATCCAATTCATCTTCCAGACAATACCACATAACGATATCCCTAAAATGTATATCTGAACATGATTTCTTCTCCTCAAAATTGTCAGATAGCCACTATTACCTAAGAATGAAGTCTGATAGGAGTTTAGAAGATGGCAGAAGAGTAAGACGCGGAGATCACCTTCCTCCCCACAGATACAACAGAAATACATCTACACGTGGAACAACTCCTATGAAACACCGACTGAACGCTGGCAGAAGACCTCAAAACCCCCCAAAAGCAAGAAACTCCCCACGTACCTGGGTAGGGCAAAAGAATAAACAGAGACAAAAGGATAGGGACAGGACCTGCACCAGTGGAAGGGAGCTGTGAAGGAGGAAAGGTTTCCACACACTAGAAGCCCCTTCATGGGCGGAGACTGCAGGTGGCGGAGGGGGGAAGCTTCAGAGCCACAGAGGAGAGCACAGCAACAGGGGTGCAGAGGGCAAAGCAGAGAGATTCCCGCACAGAATATCGGTGCCGACCAGCACTCACCAGCTAGCCAGGAGGAAGTCGAGGAAAAAGTCTGGAGCTGCCGAAGAGGCAAGAGACCATTGTTTCCTGGTGCGCGAGGAGAGGGGATTCAGAGAACTGTTTAAACGAGCTCCAGAGAAGGGCGTGAGCCGTGGCTATAAGCGTGGAACCCAGAGACGGGCATGAGACGCTAAGGCTGCTGCTGCCGCCAACAAGAAAACTGTGTGCGAGCACAGGTCACTCTCGACACCTCCCTTCTGGGGAGCCTGTGCAGCCCGCGACTGCCAGGGTCCCGTTATTCAGGGACAACTTCCCCAGGAGAACGCACGGCGCGACCCAGGCTGGTGCAACATCACGCTGGGCTCTGCTGCCGCAGGCTCGCCCCACATCCGTAACCCTCCCTCCCCCCGGCCTGAGTGAGCCAGAGCCCCCGAATCAGCTGCTCCTTTAACCCTGTCCTCTCTGAGCGAAGAACAGACACCCTCAGGCGACCTACACGCAGAGGCGGGGCCAAATCCAAAGCTGAGTCCCGGGAGCTGTGCGAACAAAGAAGAGAAAGGGAAATCTCTCCCAGCAGCCTCAGGAGCAGCAGATTAAATCTCCACAATCAACTTGATGTACCCTGGATGAGTGGAGTACCTGAATAGATGACGAATCATCCCACATTGTGGAGGTGGATTTTGAGAGCAAGATTTATTATTTTTCCCCTTTTCCTCTTTTTGTGAGTGTGTATGTGTATGCTTCTGTGTGAAATATTGTCTGTATAGGTTTGCTTTCACCATTTGTCCCAGGGTTCTGCCGTCCGTTTTTTTTTGTTTGTTTGTTCGTTTTTTTTTTTACTTTTAAAAAAAGTTTTTTCTTAATAATTAATTTTATTTTAATTATTTTATTTTATTTTATCTTACTTTATTTTATTTTACCTTCTCTCTTTCTTTCTTTCTTTCTTTCTTTCTTCTTTCTACTTTTTGTCCTTTTGATTCTGAGCCACGGGGATGAAAGACTCTTGGTGCTGTAGCCAGGAGTCAGTGCTGTGCCTCTGAGGTGGGAGAGCCAACTTGAGGACACTGGTACACAAGAGACCTCCCAGCACCACGTAATATCAAACGGCGAAAATCTCCCAGAGATCTCCATCTCAACACCAACACCCAGCTTCACTCAACAACCAGCAAGCTACAGTGCTGGACACCCTATGCCAAACAACTAGCAAGACAGGAACATAACACCACCCATTAGCAGAGAGGCTGCCTAAAATCATAATAAGGCCACAGACACGCCAAAACACACCACCAGACGTGGACCTGCCCACCAGAAAGACAAGATCCAGCCTCATCCACCAGAACACAGGCACTAGTCCCCTCCACCAGGAAGCCTACACAAGCCACTGAACCAAACCTAGCCACTGGGGACAGACACCAAAAACAACGGGAACTAAGAACAAGCAGGCTGCAAAAAGAAGACCCCAAACACAGTAAAATAAGCAAAATGAGAAGACAGAAAAACACACAGCAGATGAAGGAGCAAGATAAAAACCCACCAGACCTAACAAATGAAGAGGAAATAGGCAGTTTACCTGAAAAAGAATTCAGAATAATGATAGTAAAGATATCCAAAATCTTGGAAATAGAATAGAGAAAATGCAAGAAACATTTAACAAGGACCTAGAAGAACAGATGAAACAAGCAATGATGAACAACAGAATAAATGAAATTAAAAATACTCTAGAAGGGATCAATAGCAGAATAACTGAGGCAGAAGAATGGATAAGTGATCTGGAAGATTAAATAGTGGAAATAAATACTGCAGAGCAGAATAAAGAACAAAGAATGAAAAGAACTGAGGACAGTCTCAGAGACTTCTGGGACAATATTAAACGCACCAACATTCGATTTATAGGGGTTCCAGAAGAAGAAGAGAAAAAGAAAGGGACTGAGAAAATATTTGAAGAGATTATAGTTAGAAATCTTCCCTATTATGGGAAAGGAAATAGGTAATAAAGTCCAGGAAGCACAGAGAGTCCAATACAGGATAAATCCAAGGAGAAACACACCAAAACACATATTAATCAAAATGTCAAAAATTAACTACAAAGAAAACATATTAAAAGCAGCAAGGGAAAAACAACAAATAACACACAAGGGAATCCCCACAAGGTTAACAACTGATCTTTCAGCAGAAAATCTGCAAGCCAGAAGGGAGTGGCAGGACATATTTAAAGTGATGAAGGAGAAAAAACTACAACCAAGATTACTCTACCCAGCAACGATCTCATTCTGATTTGATAGAGCAATTAAAACCTTTACAGACAAGCAAAAGTTGAGAGAATTCAGCACCACCAAACCGGCTTTACAACAAATGCTAAAGGAACTACTCTAGGCAAGAAACACAAGATAAGGAAAAGACCTAAAATAACAAACCCAAAACAATTAAGAAAATGGGAATAGGAAAATATATATTGATAATTACTTTAAATGTAAATGGAATAAATGCTCCCACCAAACGACACAGACTGGCTGAATGGATACAAAAACAAGACCCATATATATGCTGTCTACAAGAGACCTACTTCAGACCTAGAGACACATACAGACTGAAAGTGAGGGGGTGGAAAAAGATGTTCCATGCAAATGAAACCAAAAGAAAGCTGGAGTAGCAATTCTCATATCAGACAAGATAGACTTTAAAATAAAGACTACTACAAGAGACAAAGAATGACACTACATAATGATCAAGGGATTGATCCAAGAAGAAGATATAACAAGTGTAAATATTTATGCAACCAAAATAGGAGCACCTCAATACATAAGGCAAATACTAACAGCCATAAAAGGGGAAATCGACAGTAACATATTCATAGTAGGGGACATTAACACCCCACTTTCACCAATGGACAGATCATCCAAAATGAAAATAAATAAGGAAACACAAGCTTTAAATGATACATTAAACAAGATGGACTTAGTTGATATTTATAGGATATTCCACCCAAAAACAACAGAATACGCATTTTTCTCAAGTGCTTATGGAACATTCTCCAGGATAGATCATATCTTGGGTCACAAATCAGGCCTTGGTAAATTTAAGAAAATTGAAATTGTATCAAGCATCTTTTACCACCACAATGCTATGAGACTAGATATCAATTATAGGAAAAGATCTGTAAAAAATACAAACACATGGAGGCTAAAGAATACACTACTTAATAACGAAGTGATCACTGAAGAAATCAAAGAGGAAATAAAAAAATACCTAGAAACAAATGACAATGAAAACACGATGACCCAAAACCTATAGGATAGAGCAAAAGCAGATCTAAGAGAGAAGTTTACAGCAATAAAATCCAACCTTAAGAAACAGGAAACATCTCAAATAAACAACCTAACCTTGTATCTAAAGCAATTAGAGGAAGAAGAACAAAAAAAACCCCAAAGTTACCAGAAGGAAAGAAATCATGAAGATCAGATCACAAATAAATGAAAACGGGAATAAAAACACAGACCTACTTGAGAATGGACTTGAGGATATGGGGAGGGGGAAGGGTAAGCTGTGACAAAGCGAAAGAGAGGCATGGACATATATACACTACCAAACGTAAGGTAGATAGATAGTGGGAAGCAGCCGCAGAGCACAGGGAGATCAGCTCGGTGCTTTGTGACCGCCTGGAGGGGTGGGATGGGGAGGGTGGGAGGGAGGGAGATGCATGAGGGAAGGGATGTGGGAACAGATATATATGTATGACTGATTCACTTTGTTATAAAGCAGAAACTAATAAAAAAATAAAATAATTAAAAAAAATAAATGAAGGAAACGATAGCAAAGATCAATAAAACTAAAAGCTGGTCGTTTGAGAAGATAAACAAAATTGATCAACCATTAGCCAGACTCATCAGAAAAAAAGGGAGAAGACTCAAATCAATAGAATTAGAAATGAAAAAGGAGAAGTAACAACTGACACTGCAGAAATACAAAAGATCATGAGAAATTACTACAAACAACTCTATGCCAATAAAATGGACAACCTGGAAGAAATGGACAAATTCTTAGAAATGCACAACCTGCCAAGATTGAATCAGGAAGAAATAGAAAATATGAACAGACCAATCACAAGCACTGAAATTGAAACTGTGATAAAAAATCTTCCAACAAACAAAAGCCCAGGACCAGATGGCTTCAGAGGCAAATTCTATGAAATATTTAGAGAAGAACTAACACCTATCCTTCTCAAACTCTTCCAAAATACAGAAGATGAAGGAACACTCCCAGACTCATTCTACGAGGCCAACATCACCCTGATACCAAAACCAGACAAGGATGTCACAAAAAAACAAAACTACAGGCCAATATCACTGATGAATATAGAGGCAGAAATCATCAACAAAATACTAGCAAACAGAATCCAACTGCACATTAAAAGGATCATATACCATGATCAAGTGGGGTTTATTCCAGGAATGCAAGGATTCTTCAATATATGCAAATCAATCAATGTGATACACCATATTATCAAATTGAAGGAGAAAAACCATATGATCATCTCAATAGATGCAAAGAAAGCTTTCGACAAAATTCAGCACCCATTTATGATAAAAAACCCCGCACAAAGTAGGCATAGAGGGAACTTTCCTCAACATAATAAAGGCTGTATATGACAAAGCCACAGCCAACATCGTCCTCAATGGTGAAAAACTGAAACCATTTTCACTAAGATCAGGAAAAAGATAAGGTTGCCCACTCTCACCACTCTTATTAAATATAGTTTAGGAAGATTTAGCCACAGCAATCAGAGAAGAAAAGGAAATAAATGTAATCCAATTCAGAAAAGAAGAAGTAAAGCTGTTACTGTTTGCAGATGACATGATACTATACATAGAGAATCCTAAAGATGCTACCAGAAAACTACTAGCACTAATCAATGAATTTGGTAATGTAGCAGGATACAAAATTAATGCACAGAAATCTCGGGCATTCCTGTACACTAATGATGAAAAACCTGAAAGTGAAATTAAGAAAACATTCCCATTTACCACTGCAACAAAAAGAATAAAATATCTAGGAATAAACCTACCTAAGGAGACAAAATACCTTTATGCAGAAAATTATAAGACGCTGATGAAAGCAATTAAAGATGATACAAATAGATGGAGAGATATACCATGTTCTTGGATTGGAAGAACCAACATTGTGAAAATGACTCTACTATCCAAAGCAATCTATAAATTCAATGCATCCCTATGAAACTACCACTGGCATTTTGTACAGAACTAGAACAAAAAATTTCACAATTTGTATGGAAACACAAAAGACCCCGAATTGCCAAAGCAATCTTGAGAACGAAAAATGGAGTTGGAGGAATCAGGCTCCCTGACTTCAAACTATACTACAAATCTACAGTAATCAAGACAGTATGGTACTGGCACAAAAACAGAAATATAGGTCAGTGGATTAGGATAGAAAGCCCAGAGATAAACCCACGCACATATGGTCACCTTATCTTTGATAAAGGAGGCAGGAATGTACAGTGGAGAAAGGACAGCCTCTTCAATAAGTGGTGCTGGGAAAACTGGACAGGTATATGTAAAACTATGAGATTAGAAAAGTCCGTAACACCATACACAAAAATAAGCTCAAAATGGATTAAAGACCTAAATGTAAGGCCAGAAACTATCAAACTCTTAGAGGAAAACATGGGCAGAATACTCTATGACATAAATCAGAGAAAGTCCCTTTTTGACCCACCTCATAGAGAAATGGAAATAAAACCAAAAATAAACAAATGGGACCTAATGAAACTTAAAAGCTTTTGCACAGCAAAGGAAACCATAACAAGACAAAAAGACAACCCTCCGAATGGGAGAAAATATTTGCAAATGAAGCAGCTGACAAAGGACTAATCTCCAAAATTTACAAGCAGCTCATGCAACTCAATAACAAAAAAAACAAACAACCCAATCCAAAAATGGGCAGAAGACCTAAATAGACATTTCTCCAAAGAAGATATACAGATTGCCACAAACACATGAAAGAATGCTCAACATCATTAATCATTAGAGAAATGCAAATCAAAAGTACAAAGAGATATCATCTCACACCGGTCAGAATGGCCTTCATCCAAAAATCTAGAAACAATAAATGGTGGAAAGGATTGGAGAAAAGGGAACACTCTTGCACTGCTGGTGGGAATGTGAATTGGTACAGCCACTATGGAGAACAGTATGGAGGTTCCTTAAAAAACTACAAATAGAACTACCATATGACCCAGCAATACCACTACCGGGCATATGCCCTGAGAAAACCATAATTCAGAAAGAGTCATGTACCACAATGTTCACTGCACCTCTATTTACAATAGCCAGGACATGGAAGCAACCTAAGCGTCCATCATCGGATGAATGGATAAAGAAGATGTGGCACATATATACAATGGAATATTACTCAGCCATAAAAAGAAAGGAAACTGAGTTATTTGTAGTGAGGTGGATGGACCTAGAGTCTGCCATACAGAGTGAAGTAAGTCCGGAAGAGAAAGACAAATACTGTATGCTAACACATATATATGGAATCTAAGAAAAAAGAAATGTCATGAAGAACCTAGGGGTAAGACGGGAATAAAGAGACAGACCTACTAGAGAAGGGACTTGAGGATATGGTGAGGGGGAAGTGTAAGCTGTGACAATGTGAGAGAGTGGCATGGACATATATACACTACCAAACATAAAATAGATAGCTAGTGGGAAGCAGCCGCATAGCACAGGGAGATCAGCTCGGTGCTTTGCGACCAGCTAGAAGGGTGGGATAGGGAGTGTGGGAGGGAGGGAGATGCAAGAGAGAAGAGATATGGGAACATATATATATATGTATAACTGATTCACTTTATTATAAAGCAGAAAGTAACACACCATTGTGAAGCAATTATACTCCAATAAAGATGTAAAAAAAAAAGAATGAAGTCTATTTTTGTTTTTAATCTAATCCTAGGAAGCTCTGCATCAGTTTGGTCTAGCTTAGCTGTTTGGCTTCAGTAGATAGCATTTCTCCATTCATATCATATGTCCCCCCATTGTACTGGGTAATTGTGCTTCCTTAAACAGGCCACATACCTTTATGCCTTTGTGTCTTTTCATTTGTTGTTCTCCTCTGTCTAGAATATTTTTCTGTCATGTCTCTGTCTTTAACCTGATAAATATTATCATCTCTGTGGAACAGTCTCCAATCTCCCAGGCATAATTTTTCATATGCCTCTCTTTAACTCTTAACTCATAATATTTCAGTAATTCTTTATACCTATACTTCTGGTACTTGATTGAGAGGGACTCTATTTTATTCTCTTTGTATTTTCAATGCCTAGTACAGTGTCTGCTGTAGATTTAGTGCTCTGAATACTTTTTAAGACAAGTAAGTGGATGAAATATTTGAGAATGAAGAGAAGGAGTTGTGATAGACAGATGGCCAAACTGGAGCACATCCTATAGTTGGCATCTGTACCTTTGTTTGGAAGGCTGGCTTATGTCAGGTTGAGAAATAGGGAACTTGAGTTTTTGAAGTCCTTAACACAATGAAAATGCATGAATACACTTCGAGTTTAACCAGAAATAGATATTATGTTCCAGGTTTTCAATTCTGTCTTATTAGGAAAGAATGTAAAGGCCAGGGTCCCCTGAGTGAGTAGCTAGGTAGCCAAAGGCAGAAACTTAAAGGTACTTAAAAACTGTGGCCAAGAAGCACAATGAGAGAGATGGCTACATGCAGGTACCTATTTCTGGGGCCCTTTTCCTGTCCCACCACTTCTAAGCAACCTGCCCTCTGGAGCTTAATACTAGACTCTTATGCCAGGCTCTTCCTGGTTTGCTGCCATTAAGAATATACATGTTCCAGTTGTGGAGTTGGCAATGGTTTTATTTCTCTGAGGAGACTTCTGTAAACAAAGCACTTTGTTTTGTTTTCCCCTTGCCTGGCTTCCATCCATACTGGCTTCACCCTACCCCCACCATTCCCACATAGAAACATTACAAGCCAAGTTAGGATGGCAGCTCTTAGATTCTGAAGCTGACATGACACTGAAGATCTTCACCAGCCAAATTACTCTCCATAAATTGCTTAATTTGTGGAACGTGTTCCATAATCACATTTTTCTCCTGACTACCCTACAACCTCTTCTTCTCCTTATCTCTTTGCCCCATTTCCTTTCCCTTGCTGACAGCAGGTGGTCAGTGATGTCTTGGAAAGAGAACCTGGCAACAATTCAACCCAAAGCAACAGAAACTGTGATTCAGTTAACTATTATTTGCCAAGTATAGACTTTGATGGGACTCTAGGCTTTTCCTTATTGACTGCATTGATGGCCAGGGCTGAGGGTGGAGGTGTAATGTGGGGAAGTGGTACAGAGACAGCAATATCCAGATTTACAACCACACCATGTCAGTCCATTAAAAGTCAACTTGATTTTTCTGTACTTTATTTATAAAATGAGATTAAAATTCCTGGAAAATATTGGCTCAGAATATTTATGGTTAAAATGGCACTGCACCTATTTTATGGATGGGCCACTGGTGAGAGGAAATGTCACAGAAGTCCCTCATAGCAAAATTGGAAAATACATACCAGAATACAATGCCTTGGTTTCTTGGTCCTCAGAGCCTATGTACTTGCCAAAATCTCCTAAAAATCAACTTATTTAAAATTTTATTTATATTCAACTTCTAGTTCTAGTTCCATTTTCAACAGAAAATAGGTCTGGCTCTGTAGAGCCAAATGTGAATTTCAGTGGATCCTCTGGTTCACTGGGTATATTCTAAAATGAACTACATTTTCCTTTTAAAATACCAATTTTCCCAACACCTAATGAGTTCACAAACATCTAGTTCTCAAGGATGTGTAATGAATTCTAGAAAGTTTTTAGGGAGCAATAGCCACTAACATAGCATTTTACAGCTGAAAAAAAAATGGAGGCTTAAAAGATTTACCTGAAGAATACAAATGATAGAGCCAGCTAGTCTCCCACACTGGGCCTCCCTCAGCTTCCCTTTGTGGGGAGCTACCTAAGGCCCTATTAAAGATAAAACAGGCAAGTTTCTTTGCTGTTTATTTGTTTGTCTAATATTCAGCAAAAATCAAAGACTCTGACAGTGTGTGGGAAAAGAAGGGGAGGGAAGAGAAAGGCAAAGCAAGGCAGAGCAGGCATGAGGTCAGAGGGAGACTAGCTGCTTGTCCAGAATAATGAATGGGTGAGTCAGCCCCATCCCACAAGTGATCTGATCACATCCTGGCTTCCCCATACCACACAAAGGCTATGACACAAGACAGGCAGTGCTCTACTTGGCTTTCTTTGCTAACACTGCCCATCAGCCTATTATTCTGACATTCCCACAGTGTTACTACTGTACTATTAGAAAGGGAAAGGTTGACAGGCAAGGTATATCTAAAGCTATTTCATTAAAGCTGACAGCTTTAAAATGTTCTTCTGAAGGGAAAAAAAATATATATATATATATATATATTTGATATATATTAAATAACTGCATGCTAGTCCTCAAATAACCAATGGGTCTTAAATTTTCCTTCATGGCTTTACTAATTTTACGTACCATGTTTTCCTGGAGCACCTGATTCAATGACAGTAGCAGTTATAGAAAATGATGCACTGCCCAAGGGCTATTTCACATATAGATACTGGGTCTTGTTGAGAAACTCGACATGTCAATTCTTAAAATCCCCAAATCATAGAAGCTCTCAAGAACCCACTGAAGTTGGTATGGGAGAAGAAGTTGAAGATGAAGATGTCGTTAAAATTTCCTTAAGCCACTGTCAACTCTGGCCCTCCAAACCTATTAAGTCATTATTTTTCTGTCTCTCTCTCTTTCTCACTTGGCCTCCATGTATTTCACTCTGTATTTCTTTGACTTTATTTTATCTCAGGAGACAGCATGGTATATTAGAAAGAGTACGGACTTTGGTGACAGACTAACCCAAATTTATAACCTTGTTCCTTTGTGGCTGTGAGACCTTGGGCAACAGTTATGCTTATAACTACCTCATGGGTTTGTTGTAAGGATTAAATAAGACCGCATGAGTAAAATAGCTTACACATACATAGAAAACTCTTGAATGTCAGTCATTTTGTTTCCCCTTCTCTTTCCCTGCTTTCTCTGTCAGTTATCATCCCTACTCTGCTTCTTTTTGCATAGTCCTGTTGGTACCTCACAGGGTTAATGGGACAGTGTGCACATCCCTCTGCCTTTTACACAGAGTCCAAAATGCCAAGTATCACAGTGATTCCAAGCATGGAATTTGGTGTCAGACTGCTCGAGTTCAAACCCCAGCTCTGTTACTAGCTATGTTTCCTTGGCCAAGTTATTTAACTTCTCTAAGGCTCAATTTTCCCATTTGTAAAACAAGAATAATAATACTCCTACCCCATAGGATTTCAGTGAAGATGTAATGAGTTAATTCAAGTTGTTGGCACATGATAGGTGCTAACTAAATGTGCATTATTAAAAATCAAATGTTACCTTCTCAGAGAGGCTTTCCTTGACTATCTATTCAAAATTGTAGCCATTACTCTTACTCTGCTTTACCTCACCATGCTTCATTTTTATTCTTAACAATTATAACCCTCTGACTAAATATATATTTATCAGTTTATATATTTGCTTATTTTTATCTTGCTCCCTCTATCACTAGAACATTACCTCCGTGAAAGCAAGCTTTTTAATTTTCTTTAATCCCCAACACCTAAAAGAGTACCTGGAACATAGTAGGCAGTAAATAAACATCCATTGACTGAATGAATGTATTCTACCTAAGGCATTCCAATAAGAGGAGAACCTCAGCTCTTTCAGGATGAGGGTGGCCATAACCCGAGTGTGGGAGCCTTCCTATTGTCTATCGATCCTCCTCCTAGGAAGAGAGCATCCTGAAAGCCGAGCTAAGACCTCTGGGTGGCTGCAACACTTGATTACTTCTCTTAAGTGCAGGCATAAACTCCTACTTACCTGGCAGCCTGGCTGTGAGGCCTGTAATTAAGTTCACTGAGACATCTTGTATTGTGTGGCTTTTTAAAAAACATTCTGCTTCCTTTAAATTTTCTTCCCAGGTCATAAAAGATTTTAAGTGGTTTATTACCTTAATAGATTAACCCTGGATCTCAACTCCTGCTTTTTCCTTTTTAGTAGTATACTACTGAAGCAGATATGACAGGTCAGTGAGAGTCAGAGCAACTCTATACACAATGGGAGTGAGGAACAAGAGAGGTTCAAGCCAAGTGGTTCCAGCCAAGTGCCTCCAGACATCTCCAGTGCCCATGTCTACTTGTAAATCACAGGAACATTGAAATGCTACTCTGCACAGTTAGCTTGGTTTCTACTTTAACCCTGAGATATTCTGTTGATGTTATACCTGGCCGAGTGTTGTCCACTTGGTATTTGTGAATCTTTTCCCTCTTCTGATGTGAAACTCTGCATTGTCCCCAAAGCTTCCCTTCTGCTTATTTCTGCATAGCACTATTATTTTTAAGAAATATACTGTAGCAAAGGTCAGGAGAGAAGAGGGGATAAGGCTTTAGCTCAGGGAGAAGCCAGACTATTGTGCAGTAGCAAAATGAAGCAGAGGCACTCTATTTACCAAATTGTGAAAGGAAATAGCCCTGAGCCTTAGCATTACCCATATATGTTTTATATGCATGACCTTCAAATGGCAGTAATGAATATCACTTTTCCTGTTGATAAATATTGATTACTCTGTGCTGGTGGGAATCTCAAGTCCATTTGGATTTGATAACTACCAGCTGTGACTTACTAAGCGGGTACATGCCCCTCAGCATGTTTGGCAGCTTGGGTAACTCCTGTTTTTACCCACCTACCAATTTTAGGTCAGGGCTTTCAAAGCAAATATAGATCAAAGAAAATTTCTGCCAGCACTTCTTCACTTTAGACCTGACTCTGAAGATGAAGCTGAATCTTAATGGTTTCTGAAGGTGAGTTGTGCACATAGCTATTTACTTGGCCACATCCTTATTAACTGCCAGCAACTATATCTCAGTGAGCATATACTATAAGGGTGTCCCATTCATATGAGTACGGTAATACCCCATTCTAAAGGTCCATGCTGTGGGTCATTTTACAGGTAAAACATCCTACTGCTGACATTTTTCTGGAGAATAACATCTCTTTGTAGGTTTAAGACTTATCTGGTTTGGGGTTGATGGATTCTCTGGCTCAAGTGAATTATGATGAGCAACTTCCATAATGTCATAGATCAGTTGTGAAAATAAAAGTCAGCCTACTTAGAACAAGCCTGAAAATAAATAGATCTGTGGGGCCCTAAGAAGTATCTGCTAATGAAAACTGGGCCACTTATCTCTAGACTCTATTTTCCTCTCTATTTCTGCTCCTTTTGTTTGATTTTATGGAAGATAGGTTTATGGTAGTGTGTTTGCTCTATTTTCTTTTGTTGCTGGTCATTTTATGATTGCAATAGAATATGATAAGAGAGGTAAAAAAGAATGGGTAAAATGCCCATAAACAAGAGAGAGGGATGAAATAGCATTTTTTTTTACAGGGCATCAAAATAACATTTGGAAAAGAAAAGGTTTTTCTCTTCATAGAGTAGGATGGAGAATGCAATGTCAGAGATTTGATTATCAGGCAGTGTATTTCGTCAAATGTGTGGTCCTCAGAAAGCACTATGAACCCAGGAAGGTTTATCTTCATACTGACAGTGTGACTGTCTTTCACCTTTTTTCCTCCCTTTGGAGTTCATACTCCATCTTCTCTCTCTGAGCTTGGCTCTATTCTGATCTTTTCCTATCAAAACCTGCACAGTGCCTTCATTTTCACTCAGCTGTAGATGACTGATAAAAGTGTAGCATGTTCCCTCTTCCAGGAAGAATACTGTGTAAAGATCAAAGAACTTAAGTGAAAGGAGAAATCTCTGGGAGTAAAGTCCAGGTATCCAACCAAAAGTTGAGGAAAGACTGATATGTATGTGTGGAACACAAGTGGATATCAGTATCCTCCTTGTTACCTTGAAATCTTACCAAAGAGTATATTTTACTTTAAGTTGCCCTAGCTCAGAACAAAGTCTTCATACAGACTCTTGAGGAGATTTCCTTCTTTAAACTTGTGGTAGAGACCTCAGCTTAAGATTTGTTATGTCCACTGCTAGAGTTCAGGCAAGTTGGGATGATTACGGTGAACTAGTACAGTTAATTTGTATGAGGGCTGAAGGAAGATGGAGGGTTTTGTCCATATTTTGCACAGGTTACTGAGGAAATAAAGGGAAATAGAGAGGTTATATGATGTCTGGTGTCCCACCTAGTCTCAAGGATTGCTATCTGAGCGCCATGGAGAACAAGACTTCAGACTGAATCCAAATGAGCTATTTTTTACAATAACAATAGGGAAAGATAACAAAACAAGCAATACTGCTTCAATGCCCAAGTGAAAAAATGTTATAGATTAGGGTCAGAGTAACACTTTCCCCATCTTATCCAGAGTGGCACTGACACAGTGAAACCTGAAAAGACCTTAAGTGTTATCTTGGCTCTTTACAAGGTGTGCTACTTTGAAGAGCACAAGAAGAAATTATCCTAAGCAAGAAATCATGGTCCCACAAGATGGCATGGCAGCAGTGACAGTAGTAAAGTGACATTTTCAAGTGTCCTCTTGTAGAACAGATATTGACAAAAGGCCTGAAGTGGATGAATATGAAAATACTGTTTGTGAGCACAGGTGAGAAATGTCTAGAGATTCTCCTGTATAACTAACTGGGTGACACTTTGGGGGAGAGAGTCAAGGGATCCTGAAATATGCACGTGGAAATAATAAGACAGTGATATTGGTACTGATATTACAGTTCATGTGACCTGATTTATAACCATTGGTTGGAGAGGTCTGAGGTAGTCACACTGCATAAACAAGGATGGCTCTACTGATTCAGAACTTGTCAGGTGTGCATCTTGCATCTGAGTTTTCTTTTTTTTTTAAGCAATGAATATGTTTTTTTGCTTAAGAATCTACAACCTCTCAACGAATTTCCCTTTTGGTCAAGAGTACACATCTATATCAGAGCTATCCTGGTGGAAAAGGATAAAGCTAACTGGCCCTTATAAGAATCAAATTCACAGCCTTGACCTCATTAGTATGTTCCAACTATAAGAGTTAACTGGCCGTGATCCTGGGAAACGTTTTCCTTCTGAACTCTAGAAACTCAATAGTTTCAGTAACGTGATAAAGATAAGTTGGGCCATGAGTAAAAATTAGAAGACTCTCTGAGTCAATGGCTTTAGGCTTAGAAGAGGCAATGTAAAATAAAGATAAACGTCTGCTCTGGGCAGGGATTAAAAACTGCACCAAGAGATAGAGTGGAACCTATACCCGGGGAATTAAAAAAATGTAAAGAAACGAGGTAAACAGATTTAATTAAAACACAGACTTCCTAAATCCATTTTCTGTGATTATTTGTTATTATTCTTAGGAGCTGATTAAGCAGTAGCAGATGTCACTAATACACAAATCGCATTACACATGTTAAATGTGTTCAGTACATAGAAGACCATAATTAGAACATTTCTGCAAGATACTGCTAACTACTTCCTACTTGATTTAAAAGGAAAATTTTACTTTAGAATTCTGAAAGTACATAAAATTTGAGTCAAACCTTGAGTCATTTTCTGGGAAATTATCAAACCAAATTGAACTTGTCCCTTTTATTCAGATAGACAAATATTCATTGAGTGTAAATACATGCACAACATTTAGAATAGGAAAATAACTATTTAAAAATGTTGGCCTTTGCCTTAAAGAATAAAGAGGGCAAAAAAATGAGAGTGGAGTGGAGGGCATTATAACCTTCTGGCCAATCCAGAAGTTGCTTCACTTAGACAACATTCTGAAATGAGGGTAGTATGGAAGGAAAATTGTGAGATATGTCTTTTTTGCTATGAGGTACTTTCTATTTACAGCTAACACCTGAGTACCTGAGTAGTGTTTCTCATGGGCCAGGCATACTAAGTACCTTGCATATGTTCACTTGCTACCACAACTCTATGAGACAGGTACTACCATATCCCCACTTCATAGTAAAAGAAACTGTAATAAAAATATGTGACAAAACTTGCCTAACGTCAAGGTCGTAGGACGAGTAAGTGGTAGAACTGGGACTCGACTCCAGGCAGTTTGATCCTGGCGTCCACACTCTTCACCACCACCACATGCTGCCTCTCAGTACAGGTGCTGGAAGTATTTGGGTTGTGAATCCTTAAATATTCAGGATTATTTTACTACTTTGAATAAGCAAATACCTTTAATACGAAAAACATATTAAAGAGAAAACATTCCAAAGGAATAGTATGCATGCTTCCTTAACTTCCGAAATAAATAAATAAATAAATAAATAAATGTATGTATGTGGTGCAGATTATTAGCAAGTCAACAGTTTCATAGAGTGCAAAGCAATCTCCTGTGAAAGCATAACACATACCTTTCCAGGGTCCTGAACTGTTCAAAACTATGTGAAGTTCCAACTAGAATCTTTTTTATTGCAGAGTTGGTGGGAGGGCTACTGTTCCTTACTCTTACACAGCATTTAAATATTCCTTCTATAAGCTTCAATGACATGAAAATGGGAAATTATGTCAATGTTTGTACTTGTGTTTGAGGATGGAATTAAGAAGGGAGCCCTTTTATTGGTCTTCTATTTCAGGGAAACCGAATATCATGAAAACTGCAAAGGAACAGTATAATTTGTTGCCCAAATTAAATGGTATTCACAAGACATATTTTTTGAATTAATGAAGACATACGCATCAAGAACTTGTTTCCATTCCCTGTTAAAGCTGCTAATGTTTGTATTTACTCAAAAATATGTAAACTCCTGGTATTTCTTTCAGAATATGGCAGAATATAATATTTGCGTCAGAAAATACTACTTCTTTTAGGCTCTCCAGAAAAAAAAAAAAACAGTTGCTGGCTACTATTACATTGTATTATTCCACTGTCTCTATTTCATTTAAGAGGCTCTGGGGCAATGGTCTCTCACCTCTTTGGAAATATGACAGCTCACCACTAACAGCAATGATGGGGAAGAGGAGGAGTTAGAACATCTGCAGGACAACATTCTAAACATTTTCTAAGCCACAGCACACAGTATAATTCCTTTTTCTAAAATGCTATGAAAAGGCTTTCAACTTCAAACAACCAGATAATAAACAAATATATCCCCATGTGAAAGATCAAAAGGAAATTTTATATAACCCCATGTTTTGTAGCAATTTGGTAGAAAGGCTATATGAAGCAGACCACTATCTTATGTATTTCCCTGATTCCCTAAAAAGTGATTTAATAGTAAAGAGAGATTTTTGCTGTCTCATATTTCCTTATTACCTAATTTATTTTCTGTATTTATTTATATAATATTTAGTTAGCAAAGTAATTATTTCAAATTTTATTTTGATGGCTAAAAAGAGCTGAGCAAGTCTTCCATTAAACATTTATAACATGTGGTAAGCAGTAAAACTAAAGAAAAGACTGAACCTTTTCTAGGAAATGCTAATTACAAGGCCAGTCACATATATGTCCTCAAATTTAAACAATATTTGAGATTATTATTAATTAATTTTTGCATGTATTTTATCAATAGAGATTACTATGCAAACAATGAAATGAGGGGTTTAATGGGATGTAGTTATTCATATGCAACTTGGATGGAATGAAGATATTAGGGGTGGGATGATGGTGTTGGGGATGCTGTGATGGGGTCAAAGGCAGGTTGCATTATTTTCATCAAAAATCTCAGGAGAAAAGAGCAGCTTGGCTTGAAGACTCATCGAGAGATGGAGTTTTGTGTTTTGTGTTCTAATTCCATTTCTTGATTGCTGGATGACCTTGAATAAATGTCTTATCTCTTGGCTCTCAGCTTTCCTGTTGGGGGAGGGGGACCAAGTGGTGGTACTATCATGTAGTTGTAGATAAATCATTATTTTAAATTATTTTTAAGAAACTCTTCACAAGCATGCAGCAAAAGCCTAACAAAATAATTTCAGATAGGCCAAGAGAAAAGCACGCATACAAAGCTTCTGGTAATGTCCCCCTATGACATGTCAAAATTTGACACAATAGTTATTAATAGTTATTAATTTCACTTGCTCTTTCCTGTAAAGCACAATACTAAATTGTGGTGGGGTGAATGGTGGATAATGCTTCTAGTTTAAAGAAGAACAAACTAAATGCCTAACATAATCCTGGCCTGTTTGTTCACTTCTTTGCAAAGGCCTCTGAAGCCCAAATTATTTTACTGATCACTGACTACTAATGATATATGATGTAAATGAGAGATGAATAAAATAAGACCTGCATTTCCAGTTCACAAAGGTCTAAGGCCTGCTCTTAAAAGAAGATAAAATGTTTTTGTTCTCCATCTGGAACTCCCAGCAATCTTTTAGACAAAAGAACAACTCTCAAATGTTTAGGTACTGAATGAGGACAATTGAATATACCTCTAATTTGAAGCTTTACTCTCAAAAAGCTTTTCTCCAAAGCCAAAGATTTAATGTAACCTCATAATATAGTGTGGGTTTGGTTGGACAAGGGAAGGAGTGTGTAAAAACAAGATACTATAAGACACTAAGAGTTCATCTATATTTCAGTTAATAAGAAATTATTATTGGCTGAAATATCCTTTGATCAAACTGGGGCTATCAAGGGACCAGATGTTATGCCAAGCCATAGAGGGAAGCCATCTCTGAAGTATGATGGAGAACTTTTAAAAGGATTCCTTGGGACTTATGCTTTTGGCCCTGAAGGAATAACTGGTACTTGACTTACTCTGTCACCATAGAAAACTAGGGAAGTGTACAAAAGATACAGAATAACTGTTTTCAAGTATTGGATGATGGGCAACACAGGTCTCTGACAGCCTGGCTTTCTGCCTAGGGGAATATTTTGAACTGCAGAGTAGGGCAAGGGAACTCAAGTAGAAGATGGTGGTCTTGCTAAGTTGAGGAAACAGACAGTGAAGTTTGGGAAGACTGAGGGGGCTAGGATTTGCAAGGCAGAGTGCTGGAGAGAATGGGGCTATTCAGAAAAATAGCTCCAGAAATCTGCATGTGGTCCTCTTTCATCTTTGTCATAATATTAAGCTGCACATGCATAGGGTAAAACTCTATACGGCTAGTCAGAGAACAACTACCAGAGAGCTGTAAGCTGAAAAATTCCCAAAACTCACACAGGGTTATGAAACATTTGAGTCCTGATGTTACAGAGTGGAGAAATCTCACTGAATGCCTAAGCCAATCAGCAGAGAATGTAGAAGGGTCTAGACTTAATAGTAAAATGCCATGCCTAACTAGGAAAAATCAGTCAATAGAAACAGACTCCAAAATGATAGAGTGATAGAATTATCATACAAGGATTTTAAAAGTTATTATAAATATTATTAAGGATTTAAAGGAAAATGTAAACATAATAAAAATAGAAATGAAAAATATTTTACAAAGAACTAGATACAAATAGATATCAAAACATTGAAAATTCAATAGATGGGCTTAATAGAAAATTAAACATTGCAGAAGCAAAGAAAAATGAACTTTCAGATTAAGTAATAGAAACTATCATAACTAAAGGACATTGAATTAAAAAGCTGAAAAAATTAAAGATAATCAGGGATCTGTGAAGCAATATCACAATCTACTATACGTGTAAATGTCTAGAAAGGGGATGGGCAGAAAAACTATGTGGATAAATACTGCCTGAAAGTTCTCAAAATTAGATTAAGAATAGCAACCATAAATTTGAGAAGGTCAGTGAATCCCATGTAGAATAAAAACAAAGAATAATACACTAAGACATATTATCAAATTACTGAAAATCAGCATCAATGAGAAAAAATTTTTAAGCAGCCAAAGGGACAAAAATGTTCCTTGACCTCAAAGGGTGCTGTCTTTCTAGAACCCTTGGTTAAACTGTAAATACTTTTTTTCCCCTAAACTTTACTGAGATACAACTGACATATAACATTGTGTAAGTTTAAGTTTGATAAACACTGTGTTTCTCAAACAACATGTTGATTTGATACACATATATATTGCAAATTGATTATAGTTATAGCATTAGCTAACACCTCAATCAGGTCACATAACTATCATTTTTTTCTTTCTTTTCTTTTACATTTTGGTGAAAATATTTAAGATCTACTCGCTTAGCAACACTCAAGTATATAATACAGTATTATCAAATACAAATACTCTTGAGGAGAGAATACATTATACAATTCAAACTACCCTGTGGAGGAGTTTCAGGAATATTTTGGAATAGGGCATCTGTTGAAGGGTAGGGCCTTTAGGCAATGGAGAACAGTTTAGATAAATGTGAACAAGCCCTGGTACGTGGAGCAACCCCACATGATATGTTACTTAGAGGGGATGTGAAAAGATACAGCAGACAAATTTTATCAACTTTGAAATTTGGACTCAGGATGATTGTGCCCTCAGATTAAGGATCCTGATTGGGGAATTTGGTGTTGAAGATGAAAGTTTTCAAAATTGGAAAGAGACTTGTAACCTTATGGAGTTAGATTTCTATGGTCAGTCCCTATTGAGTTAGCCTATTTTTCTTTAGGAACTAAGCCTGAGATTTCCAAGTCTTGCCTCCAAGTGATCAGTGGCACCTTGGGTAATAGAATGTAAACCATGTGTTTGGGGTTGCTTCAATAGTGGAAGATTGAGAAAGCAATAAAATATGAATATTTCATACTTGACATATTTTGTTTTAAAGGCAATTATTAAAATAATAGCACAAATATTGGTTAACTAAACTCCTCATTTAAGTTATCACATAGAATAATTTTAAAAGAAATAGAAAACTTAGAGATAAATGTTACCTACGTTTATTATCTAAACACAGGGTGATTGTTCATCACCTTGACTAAATTGGGACTTTCTTATATATACTATTACAAAAATATGTAACTTTTAAAAATCCGTAGGTATTAGCTTAACCCACTCTAAGTCATTTGTAGCTGTGGAGTTAAAATTCCTTTTAGCTACTGTACTTTCTCCTTTTGCTAGTCTTAGTTGTCCTAGTGAGAGTTTCCTCTTGGTTTGCTTGCTGCACATTCCAGTGTGCCCCCCTTTAGGTAGTTTCTGTGGCCTGATACAGATGGTTCTCTGCTTCAAGGTCCCTGCCAACTGCTCACAAAAAAGCTCCTAAAATACACAGTCACTCATAATTCTCTAGGCCGTGTTTTCCTATGATTATCTCTTTTTTATCCCAACCATCCCATTATGGTTTATTTCTTCTCTAAGGAAGCTCAGATTGAGTGACAGATCTTTTCCATACAATAGCTAAAGGTCACCTATTCACTAAGCTCTGCCATAGACATCCAGGAATGTCTACTAGGAAATTCTGGTTAAAACAGCTTCTTAAGAGTGAAGGGTATTTTTCTTCCTTTGAATTTTTCAGAAAACAATATGCCAGATATAAAAGCACTGTGATACATATTTTCATATGATACATATGAAAATAAAACCAATTTGAGTACAAAGAATACTTCACCCAATTTAAACTTAACAGAACAAAGTTTAAATTCAATAGTATTCCAACAAATGGTGTGAACCCTAATTGAAAATTTTGCAGACGTTGAACAAGTACAATAACATACCGAAATTAAGTATTCTAGACATGTATTAGTTAAAGTAACATTAGCTGCAGCAGCAGTTAAACCAAGAAATCTCAATTGCTCATCATAATAAAAATGTCTCACTTATTCAGAGACCCAGGCTCTGCCACCTTCAACACATGGCTTCCAAAGTTACTTTGGGATCCAACACCTAGTCAGCAGATGGGGGAATTGAGAAAGAGGACAGAATTGCATGGGAAGTAATGTGCCAGGACTGGAAGTAAGTTGCATCATCTCCAGAAATCCACTGAAATGGCCACATCTAAGTTAAGGAAGGCTGTGAGTATATTCTAACTATGTGCCAAGGAAGAAAGGGAAACAAATTCAGTGAGTAATTAGACTATCTCTGCCACAAGGCATAATGCTGGGGAAAATGGAAGTGGTATTGGTTACCAAGAAATCCTCGTCACAGGTTTAAGAATACCATTTAACCAATATTTATTGAGTCCCTATTATGAGCTATGAACTAAAGAAAAACTAGAATTTACTTACTATCCTTTGTTTATTATGGTACAGTGAGGGATAACACATTTAACTGATTTTTGCCATTCAGAGTGATAAATGTTATGGGAGAGGTAAATACAGGGAATCAAAAATCTTGTCTCTAAAGCGAATTCTTCTTATTTACCATCTACCCACCCTTTAGCTCAGGAGAGATAACATTTTTCACTTCATATTAAGGGAGTATGAGCTGGGTAGTTAGGAAGAAGTCATAACTTTTATCACTTCCTTGCTGCAATGTGGACATTTTTATTTGCAGCCTAGAAGTTACATATACTTCATGGGGCTAAATTCTTGCTTATTTAACATTCACTAAACATTCTGCCTTATATGCCTTAGCAACATTTTTTAAGTGAAAAAAAAAAAAAGGATAGGGCTTCCCTGGTGGCGCAGTGGTTGAGAGTCTGCCTGCCGATGCAGGGGACACGGGTTCGTGCCCCGGTCCGGGAAGATCCCACATGCCACGGAGCGGCTGGGACCGTGAGCCATGGCCGCTGGGCCTGCGCGTCTGGAGCCTGTGCTCTGCAACGGGAGAGGCCACAACAGTGAGAGGCCCGCGTACCGCAAAAAAAAAAAAAAAAAGGATAAATTATTTAAGCTATTGAGGCCTGCTTTTCTGCAGGTCTGCTGTTTTGAGGGACATGAAGGCAGTTGGAGGTGGGGAGGTGTTGTTTCACAGAAATGTCCAGAGATGAAAGAGAAAGAGCTTCATGAATATAATAAAATTGCTCTTATCAAAAATGGGACATATAAGGTTCTTAAAGGCCTCTTTTATCTTCATCATAAAGCAAAAGGGCATCTATAATGCTCTTCTTTGGAAAATGCATTGCTTCTGAGTGATTTTTTTGGCAAGTGCATTGATTCTCTTTCATTCCATTTGCATAAGTGATGCTGTTAGAATACTGCTAATGATAAGCTTGAGAAAAATGTTCTTTAAGGCAACTTCTCCACTTCTCTTTAAAACTGGAGTAGGTTTGTGGAAAGAAAATTAGGCTAGGTGTTAGAAGAAGAAAATTGTAGTCCCATTCTACCACCACTCACTACAAGAATCTAGATAGCCTGCCACTTCATTTCACCTTGTTTCACTTCAGTCTCTGTAAGTACAAAGGATGATGAATAATGCTAGTTATATGTACGTGTGTGTATGTGTGTGTGTGTGTGTGTATATATATATATATATATGTCTGTGTGTATAATAATAAGACATAATAATACCAGTCATATATATATATATATGTGTGTGTGTGTGTGTGTGTGTGTCTGTGTGTGTGAAAGTGTAGCACGAAGATTTTCTAGAATGTAAAACCTTCTTTGTTCTTCTTCATAAAATTCATTACAAAAGTGATATACTTTCATGTATAGAATAGAGCTAATCCAAGTAAAAATTATCTGTAATCCCACTCTGCAGAGATAACCACTGTTTATGGAATAAACTCCCAAACTTTTCGTCCTTTGGTAAACACTACTTCTCAGAATCTATAACGTTCTTAGTATGTCCTGAGACCACACCCTGCATTAAAAAATTATCTTCTTTGCATATATGAAGCACATCCCATTTTCAGAAATAGTCTACAAGCAACCAGGGGAATATTTTTTCCATTATCAGTGTACGAGGCATCAGCTATTTTCTGTTTGAAAGATCCTGTGAGCTTGCAACAAAAAGAAAGGGAATAAGCTGATGACTTCATGGTAAGGAATAGGGATTGTATGGATAAGGCTGTAAATAATACTAAAACTAGTGAAATGAACTGAATGGGACAGAAAGATTTATTTCATAGTTTATCTGAACACTCTTGGGAAATAGACAATGGAATATAGCCTTAGTATTCAATTTCATCCCTTTTTATTGAGTCAGGGGATGTTTAAAGAAATTTATAGAGCTCTTTTTAAGTCAGCATTTTTAGTAAGTGGCACTGAGAAAATATTATACTGAGAGAGAGCCAGGTGACAATACAGAACATGAGACATGAGGGAATCTATAATGGCTGAGCTAATTAAGGTAGAGGACACACAGGGAGGTGGCCCCCAGTGAATTATCTGCTCAACATTCTTGCTACTGCCTATTCCCCTGCCTCTCTCTCTATCAATGACAATTTCAGAGTTCTCAGATCCTATCTTCTGGAACTGAATTTCTATGTAAAAGCCTTGGTTTGTATAGCAGTGCCACTCTCAGACTCAGAAATCATTCCTGATATAGAAATATATCTTAGGATAAATCCAATCAAATCTCATAGACTTTGGAACCCAGGAGGAGACCACACTTTTTCTGAGCATACAGAAAAGCAACAAAAAAGAATTAAAGAAATGGAAAATGGAGCCTATGAAGAAAGATTTAATAAAGAAGGTGTCCAGAATATCTAGAGCCTAGATTTGGAATTAAGACTAGGATTCTAGATTCTAGAATAGACCTGGATTCTAGGTCCAGATCCACAAATAGATGTGAGCTACAGGAATTAAGAGATGTTACAGGTTGGGTTCTCTGGAAAGAGGTACTGAAATGGAATTTATTAGGGTATGCTGGGTGTTTATTAGGGATCAACACCTGTTGAAGAGAAGAGGAGGAAGCAGGATCATACAGATCAAGAAAAACTGCCATGCCCAATATTGTTAAGGGACCAAAAAGGAATCATACTAATAACTATCATTCAGTCACAATTTACTATGTGTTAGAGATTGTGTTAAGCACTTTACTTAAGTTATTCTACTTAATTCACATAACAACTCATGAGGTAGCTATTGTAATCTCCATTATACAGGTTCAAGATCACACAGTAAATGGCAGTGTGGGTTCTTATGTAGAAAATCTGATTCTAGAGCCTATACTCTTAAGTACTGTTTTAAACTGCTGTCATATAAAAGAGGGATCTGATTGTTCCCTATGGCTCCAAGAAATAAAATGACAAAACTTCTCAAGGCTCTACACAACTAGTCCACTGCCTACTTCTTCAAGAGTACTTTCCATTTTGAGTACACTTTCCATTTTACCCCACTATATTGGCTTGGAACAAGTAAAGGTCTTTCCACCTCATAGCCTTTGTATTTGCATATATACTCTGCCTGAAAGATTCTTTCCCTTGCTTTTCACCTGTCTACCCTTTATGTCACTCCTTCAAGTAAGCTTTTCTTGACCCCCCTCTCCCTCAGACTAGTTTAGATTCTCCTGCTACATGCTTTTATGGTTCCCCTGACTACTTCAAGGCATATATACTTTTTTTCAGAATACAATTGTCTCTTTACTTGTTTACTGTTTGTCTCCTCACAGTAAATATAACTTTCATGACAGAAAGGATCACATTTGATCTATTCACTATATTTTTCTATGCTATTTAGTACTTAGCATATTAGGTGCTTGTTTGCTGTCCGGCTGTATAACTGTGTACATAGATAAAAACTACAACCAATGAATGGAAGCTACAGGGAGTCAGAACTGAACTATAATGAAAGAAGCTCTTTTGGAATGTACTAACTTCTTTCCATTGGAAATGATCAAGCAAAAGATACATAGCCACAATAACAGAATCCATAGACCACTTAATAGCCACAAATTTGTTACATTGTGCTTGCAAGCACTGTGACTTTCCTCCTCCTTGTAAGAAGGAATAGTCTATTTATTCACCCCTGAAGCTAGGCTTGGTCATGTGATGTGCTTTAGCAATGGGACATTAACAAAGTGACAGAAGTAGTGACTTGGAAAGTGTGAGCACATTGAAACTTGTCCTCTCTGGAAACACGGTTGCCACCATTTGGAGAATGAGAGAACAACTGGAGAGAGATGCAGTTGACAGCCACTAGTAACCACTGGACATATGAACGAGGCCATATTAGACCACTGCTAGATGATAAAGCCACCATATGACTACAGTCACATAAGTGCATCAGGTAAAACCAGGAAAAGAATTGTATAGCTAAGCTTGGCCCAAACTGGTCACTTACAGTATCATGAGCAAAAAAAATATATGCTGGTCACTAGATTTTGGAGAGGTTGGTTGGACAGTAATAGCAGAATCAGGGGCTGCTGTAGAAGATTTTCCAATAACAGGTAGACGTGTTTACTAGATGACCTTAAATGACCCTTTCAATCTTAAGTATCTATAATTGTACTGAATGTTTTTTTAATACTTAAATGTCATTCAAAACAACAGAAAAGTCCCTTTGTGATAAAAATGTACCATAGAGGCTATTCATACATTTGTTTGGATTTACCATACATGTCATAATTAAAGAAGCATTTCAGCATTTGATTTGTACTTAAAGCTCACATAATTTTAAATACATTCTCTAAATCCTTCCTAGCAAGCAAAATAATATTTATGCTGAAATCTGTCTCATAGCCTGTTCTATATCTCCATGTACAGACTGCAGGAGTTATAATTCATCCATAAAGACAGCTGAAATATGCACTGCTTTGAATTGTTTTAATGTTGTGCACAAGAGACTGGAGGAGAAAATTAACTGCCGTATGCTGCCTCATTCAAAGTATCAGATGGATAATAATAAAACAGAAAACATATAAAATCATTTAGAGCCATTTTAGGACCATATGCTCAACTTCACTGACAACAATCAACTATAATATATTTCAGAAAATAGAAGTGGAGAGAATATAATTCTACTCATTATATTGGGTGTTAGACTCAAAATCATTTGAAAATATAATGGATCTATAGAAATGTAGTTTTTATCTAGAGATAACTAGACCACTGATTAAGATGAATTTAGTTACTCATGGGGAATGATTTTCCTGTGGGTTTTTTTTTTTGCCATAACTCAAGTCTCTCTTCCTTCACAGGTCACATCCAAGCTCATAGTTTTCAAGGCATCATCCCAGATGCAACAAAATTCATGTGGATTTCTCCTTCCCATTGTACCTACCCAATTCTGTACTTGTCTGTACATATATTAGTAGATAGTGAGTATTATTAGCTTTACAAAAACTCACCATAGGTTTCCTTTAAGCAGAAGGAACCCCTAGTACTATTTTCTTATTTTCCCTTCTCCCTCTCTCCATTTATCTTACTGTGTTGTTTTTGTTTATTTGCAAGAATGTTTTCCTAATTAAATATTAAGTTCCTTGTGGATGTGTGAATTATGTAACTTCAAGGGCTTCCCTGGTGGTGCAGTGGTTGACAGTCCGCCTGCCGATGCAGGGGACCCGGGTTCGTGCCCCGGTCCGGGAGGATCCCACATGCCACGGAGCGGCTGGGCCTGTGAGCCACGACCGCTGAGCTGGGCGTTCGGAGCCTGTGCTCTGCAACGGGAGAGGCCACAACAGTGAGAGGCCCTCGTACCGCAAAAAAAAAAAAAAGAAATTTTGAATAGGAGAAAAAGGATGGGAAATAAAGAGCAGATGAAAGAATTTGCCTGTGACAGAAGGAGGGATATATCCTCATTTGGAAACTGTGGGGAAGGGGAAGAACATGAATGCAGACAAAGGTAGTATTGTATTGATAGATTTGGGCATGGGAAGATGAGGGAGTGTCTAGATGATGATAACAAACACTTACAGACACTTATTATTTTCCAGGCATTACACACCCACATCCACACCCACCCACACACTTAATCAAAACTATCAGGCAGGTACTATTATTATCTTCATTTTATAGATGAAGAAACTGAAACACAGAAAGGTTAATAAACTTGCTCAATGTTATGCAGCTGGTATTCACATACAGCTGCAATTCATGCCTAGTCAGTATAGATTCAAAGTTCATGCTTTTAACCATATGTTACTTTTTCAGTGAGGTAAGAGATAAAGTAATCAGATATAAGCAAATGTTGAAAAGCTTGGATGAAAGAGGAAAAGATATGAAATAGTCATTTTGATAAATGGAAAGGTGAGCATAAAGAGGAATATAGTACAATTACTATGTAGCATTACATGCCTATTTTAGGTTTGAGATTTAATTTAAACAGAATCTAGGTAGCTATAATTAACAGCAGGTTCAGTAAAGTGATGTATAGGTCTCTGTCTCCCAAGAAATTATGGATTCCTTGAGATGAGGAATGTGCTATTTTTGTCTGTATATTCACCAGAGCATCCTGCAAATAATAGGTACCTAATGTCTATTTAATTGAGTTTGATCTATTGCTCCCAATTAAAATCATATGAGAGGATTGTTAAACAATCGCTCTAACTATGATTCGAAGTCCAGATGCAATAAGATATTGGAAAATTTGATTACATAAAATTTTCTGCAGGGCAAAAAAAAATCATAGCAAGCAAAAATTCAAATTACAAACTAGTTCAAAATGTTACTTGCAACATGCATCAAAAAGAAGGGCTAATATCCCTAATATAGAGATACGTATTCTTCAAATAGATGAAAACAAAAGATCAAAATTGGGTAAGAAATATAGGCCAAAACTATGGACCAACAGTTAACAAAAAATATATAAACAATTATTCTTAAGTATATAAAATATGAAGCTCAAGTTTGCTTGTAATAAGAGAAATGTAAATCAAAACCACAATGAGAAAAAATTTCTAATCCGTAAGTTTGAAAAACTTCAAAAGTTTGACAATACACTGTTGGTGAGGCTGTGGGGGAAACAGGCACTCTCATATATTTCTGGTAAAAGTGCAGAATGGCATTAGTTCTTCAACGGGAATTTCAAAATACACAATGGTGTGGTAGTAAATGTTTGACAGCTGGTTCTCTGGAAACAAACCAAAACCCAACCAAAAAGCTCTGAGGTATAATATTTGTTGATTTCCTTGGTGAAAATAGTCTCACCATGGCCAATTTCAAGCTACTAAGGTAACGTCGCTGAACACACATTGGAAAGAGATGCACATTAGCATACATTTATATAGATTTCCTACCATACAGTTACAATTAACATGAATATCTGAGAGAACATAGCTAATAGCAAAATGTAGTTTAAAAGAATTAGGGTTAGTGATGAATTTAGAGTATTCATTGCCTTACTTTTAAATATTTTTTTAAATGGTGAGTTTATAGGATTTAATTTTTACTACTAGCTATGTTTTACAACTAGCTCACAAAATTCCTGAAAATGTAAAAATTGATTCTGAAAAGCCACTATGAACCACTTTGAGCATACTACTGAAATAGCTGAAAAGCTAAATATACATTTATCCTTTGACCCAACAGTCCTACTTCTAGGAATTTACTCAAAGATGTATCTTCAATGTACAAAAATGAATATGTACAAAATTATTCATTGTAGGATTGTTTATAATCTCATAATTTTGGAAACAATCTATGTGCCCATACATTAGAAATCCACACAATGAAGTTTTATATGGCTGCAAAAATGAATGAGGATAAAGGAACTTGTACCTGAATGTTCAGAGCAGCTTTATTTATTCATTATAGCTAAAAACTGGGAACTACCCAAATGTCCTTTAGTGGGTGAATAGTTAAACTGTGGTACATCTATTCCATAGTATACTGCTCAGCAATAACAAAGAACAAACTACTAATACACATAACTTGGATAAAACTCAAGGAAATTTTACTGAGTGAAGGAAAATATCCAGTCTCAGAAGGATACATATTGTATGATGCCATTCATATACCATTTGTGAAACAGCATAATTATAGAGGCAAAAAAATAGATTAGTGGCTCTCTAACATTAAGGATAGTGGGGGAGAGGAAGGATATGTCTATAAAGAGGTAACTTGAGGGAGTCTTTTTTCTTCCAGCTTTATTGAGACTTAATTGAGATATTAATAAGGCATCAATTTAAAGTGTACAATGTGATGATTTGATATACATATATATTGTGAAATGATTACTAAAAGGTCAGTTAACACTTCCATCACCTTACACAGTTATCATGTGAATGTGTGTGGGGTGAGAAATTTTAAGATCTACTCTCTTTATATACTTCCAAGTATATAAAGTTTTATCGCATATATAGACTTGTATAACTACAAGTTAAAGTCACCATGGTGTATATTAGATACCCAGAACGTATTCATCTTATAATTGAAAGTTTGTACCCTTTGACCAGCATCTCCTCATCACCCCCCCACCTGCCCCTAGCAACTACCAGTCTACTCTCTGTTTCTACAATGATATCATACAGTATTTGTCTTCCTCTGTCTGACTTATTTCACTTATTAGCATAATGCTCCCAAGGGTCACCAACATTGAAAATGGTATTATTCCTTCTTTTTATGGCTGAATAATATTCCACTGTATATATATATATATATATATATATATATATATATATATATATATATACAATTTTTTGTCCATTCATCCATTGGCTGTTTTTTAATTTTTGAGGAAACTTCATACTATTTTTCATAGTGCCTGTACCAATTTACATGCCCACCAACAGTACAAGGGTTCACTTTTCTCCATACCTTTGAGGAAATCTTGTGATATTATAGTTCAATATCTTGATTGTGGTGGTAGTTATACAAGTCCATATATGTGATAAAACTTCAAAAACTTGAACACACACAAATACAAATAAGTATATATGTAAGTGGCGAAATCTGAATAAGCTCTGTGGATTGTAACAATGTCAAATTCCTGGGTATCGATACTGAACTGCAGTTGTATAAGATATTAACAGGAAGGCTGTGGGAAGGAAATAAAGGACCGTCTTATACATTCTTTGCAACTACCTGTGAATCTATAATTATTTCAAAGTCAAATTTTAAAAAGAATGAGGTTTTCCATGAGCTGAAATATATGGAGTAATTTTCCAGGATATATTGTCAGGATATATATTTTCCAGGATATATTGTCAAGTGAAAAACAATACAAAAGACAATGCACATTTAATATACTATATTTCATGAAAAAAAGAAGGTGAAAATGTGAGAAAAGAAAAATATGTATAACTGATTCACTTTGTTATAAAGCAGAAACTAACACACCATTGTAAAGCAATTATACTCTAATAAGGATGTTAAAAAAGTAATTATATATTTGCTTTTGCAAAATGTGACAAAGGAATAATGACGCAGAAATAAATGGAATTGTTTCCACAAAAGGGCAAAATTAACTGCACAGAAATTCTGAGCTTTAATTATCAGATTTATTGTGGATGTTTCAATAGGTGTAGAAATTCCAAAACTGTGTGTGTGTGTGTGTGTGTGTGTGTGTGTGTATAAATGCTTTAGGGAATCAGGGTTCATACTTTGGGTGGAGAGTACAAATATAAAATGGAGGAAAGAGAGAATGAAACCTGTGGTTTTGAGTGGAATTAGAGATATTGGTATCAACTCATTTACCTACTGAAAATGTCTAAAATCAATGACACCTCAATAGAAATGAGCACTACTGATGCCTAGACATCTTGGTTTCAAAGGGCCATCCCCCACTAAAATGAACCAGTGCTCCTTCCAGGGCTGGGAAAGGGAAAGTACACAGAGAGTCTAGAACACTATGTGCCAGATCATAAGGAAATATTGAAAAAACTGATGGAGGTATTTCAAAAGAACACAGAAGCTAGCTTGAAGTGGTTCCCACTGGCCTAATTTAGGAAAAAGGTGAGTATTGAAAAAGAATAATATGAACTTATCAAATTTCAAAACTTCGTTCATCAAAAAAACATGATTAAGAAAGTGAAAAGGCAAGCCACAAACTGGGTGAAAATATCCAATCTCAGTCTCTAGCTATATTTTTCTCTGTCTCATCCAGAAAATATAAAGAACTCCTAAAACTCAATGAGAGAAACAAATAATTTTAAAAACCGTATAAAAACTGGTCAAAAGTCCCGAAAAGGCAGCCCCCAAAGAAGATATCTGCATGGCCAATAAGCATATGAAAAAGTGGTCAATATCATGTGCAATCAAGGAAATGCAAATTAAAGAGATACCACCACATACACCAGAAAGGACAAAATGACAAAGAATTATAATACCAAGATCTTACAACTACTTTGAAAAATGATTTAGCAATTCCTTTTAAAGTTGAACATATACTTACCATATAACCTAGTTATTCCACACCTATGTATTTATCCAAGAAAAATTAGTCCATATGTTTACCAAAGACCTTAACAAGAATGTTGATATTAGCTTTATTTACAGAAGCAAAAACCTGGAAATAACCCAAATGCCCATTAGCAAGAGAATGGTTAAAGAAAATTTGGCATATTCATGCAATAGAATCTCTACAGCAATAAAATAATGAATTGCAGAACCAGGGATAATATGAATGCATCTCAAAAACGTATTGAGCACAACATATCTCTGCCTGTCCACCACTGGACTGAAAGACATCCAGCTACACTCTAGCAAAACTGACACCCCTACAGTTCTCCAAATGAGCCCAGCACGTCCAGGACCACAATAGCCATATTATTGATCCAAGGCTGTCCATCCAGTTCAGTTTGCATCTGCTTTATACTACCACTTCAAGTGGTGGTAAGTTCTTTCTCTTATTAAACCTTAAGTTCCTTGAAGGTAGGGACTCTGTGTCATATTTCTGTGTATTCTTGACATGTTTACTTGACAAAATGTAGGCACTGAATAAACTTCTGTTCAAAAAAAAATGAACAACAGGGTGTGTACTGTTTGTATCTATTATATGAAGTCAAACACTTGCCAATTAAATATATGGTAATAGACACCACAATAGTGCTTAGGGAGTTTTAACTAGAAAGGGACATGAAAGAATTTTCTGGGATGATGGAAAAGTTCTAATCTTGATGTGTTGATTACATGGGTACATTTATATTTAAAAATTCACTGAGCTGGATGAAAATCAATACAAAAAATCAATTGTGTTTCTACATATTAACAATGAACAATCCAAAAAGGAAATTAAGAAAACAATTCCATTTCCAATATCATCAAAAATTATAAAATACTTAGGAATAAACTTAACCAAAGAGGTGAAAGACTTGTGCACTGAAAAGTGCAAATGTTGCTGAAATAAATTAAATACACAAATAAATAAAAAGACATCCTGCATTCATGGATTGCAAGAATTAATATTGTTAATATGGGAATAATACTCAAAGCAATCTACAGCTTCAATGAAATCCCTATCAAAATCCCAATGAGTTTTTTTTTTTCATAAACAGGAAAATCCATCCTAAAACCCCATATGGAATATGGGACTCTCAGGGAACCCTGAATAGCCAAAGCAATCTTGAAAAATAATAAAGTTGAATACCTCATACTTTCTGATTTCAAAAGTTACTACAAAGCTCAAGTAATCAAAACAGTACAGTACTATTATAAAGAGAGACGTTTAAACCAATGGAATAGAATACAGAGCCCAGAAATAAAACTTCACATACGCAGTCAAATTATTTTGGTAAGGGTGCCAAGGCCACTTAATGGGGGAAAAGACAGTCTTTTGAATGATTGATATTGGGAAAACTGGATATCCACATGAAAAAGAACGAAGTTGGACCTTTACCTTACACCATATACAAAAATTCAGTCAAAATGGATCAAAAATCTAAACATAAGAGGAAGAATTATAAAACTCTTACAAGAAAATATAGGGGAAATTTTCATGACACTGAATTTGACCATGATTTCTTGGGTACAGAAAGCACAGGCAACAAAAGGAAAAAAAAGATAAATTGGGATTTTATCAAAATTTAATACTTTTGTGCATCAGTGGACAATATCAACAGAGTGAAAATGTAACCCACAGGAGAAAATGTTTGCAAATCATATATCTGATAAGGGATTAATATCCAAAATATATAAAGAACTCCTATAACTCAACAAGTAAACAACCCCAATTTTTAAATGGACACAGAACTTGAGTAGATATTTCTGCAAAGAAGATATACAAATGGCAAATAAGTATTTGAAAAGATGCTCAATGTCACTAATCATCAGAGAAACATAAATCAAAACCATAATGAGATACAATTTCATATCCATTAGAATGACTAGTGTGTGTGTGTGTGTGCGTGTATAAACAACAGAAAAATGTGTGTGGCAAGGATGTGGAAAAATTGTAACCCTTACATATTACTGGTAGGAATGTAAAATGGTGCAGCTGCTACAGAAAACGATGTGACAGTTCTACAGAAAATTAAAATTAAGTATATAAGTACTATATGATCCAATTCTACTTCTAGGCATACACCCCCCAAAATTAAAAGCAGGAACTCAAACAGATATTTGTACACCAATATTTACAGAAACATTATTTATAATAGCCAGAAAGTGGAAGCGACCCAAGTGTCCATATAAAGATACATGGATAAAGAAAATGAGATATATACAAAAATGGAATATTATTCAGCCTTAAAAAGAAATTCTGCTGCTACAACATGGTTGGACCTTGAAGACACTATGCTAAGTGAAATAAGCCATTCCACTTATATGAGGTACCTAGAATAGTTAAATTTGAAGAGACAGAAAGTAGAATGGTGGTTGCCAGGGGCTTGGGATGGGGGAAATGGGGAGCTACTGTTTAATGGGTATGTAGTTTCAGTTTGGGAAGATGAAAATGTTCTGGAGACGGATGCGGGTGATGGTTTTTTAAAAATGTGAATGTTCTAATTGTCCTGAAAAGGACACTTAAATATGGTTAAAATTGTAATAAAAATAATTCTCTGAGATTACATTGAAGATTTGTGCATTTCAGAATGGACAGAATTGGATGGAAAAGAGTCTATGGGTCCACAGTAATACTAATAAAAGAAGGAAGAGCTCCTTTTTATATAAGAATACCAACTAATATATGGAGAAGGACTTAAAATTCACCAGTTGGGCACCACCATTGTAATAGCTGATTCAGGAAAGAATCATCAATGAAAAGTTTTGTGAAACAGGGTATTTAAATTGGCTCAAGGTATCACCCATCAGATTATTCATTAGTTATAATCTGTTGGATTATAACGAATTACAGTGGATTAATCTGTCAGATACTTCCTCAAATAAATGCTCAAACTCAGAATAATCAATAATGAGACAAAGTAAATCACGTACCTACCTCTTGAAGTTAGGCACAGAGAAGGACACAAAAATCATGCAAGTCGTATTCTAGTCAAAAATGTATAATGTGAATCTAATCATGAGGAAACAATCAGATGAATTCAAATTGAAGATAATTCTACAAAACAATTGGCCTAGTTGCTTCAAAGATGTCAATGTCATGAAATCAATTTTAAGTAAATTTAAATTAAAAAAAGCTAGGGAACTGTTGTACATTAAAGGAGAAAGACATGATAAAAAATGTAATGCATAATCTTCTATTGGATTCTGGATCAGAAAAATACCATAAAGGACAGTATTGGGACAAATGGGGAGATTTGAATATAGAATATACATTAGATATAGTATTGTATCAAAGTTAAGTTTACTGAATGTGATAATTGTATTGCAGCTATGTAGGAGAAGGTCCTTATTCTTATGAGCCACATGCTAAATTATTTAGGGGTGAAGTATCATATCTGCAGTTAACTTTCAAATGGTTCAGAAAAAAACATACTTAGGCACATATGTATACATAGAAATAATACAAATGTGGCACGATGTTAACAATTGGTGAATTTAGATAAAAGGTAATTTTCTCACAATTTTCCCATTAGAAATGTTTGAAATGAACATTTTGAAATGTTTCCAAATAAATAAAGCTATAAAAATAAAATAAAAATCTCTTAAAAAAGATATTCACTCTCTCTCCTTAAAGTTATCTGCTATGCTAAGGCTGAAGCTGTTATATTTGAAGGAAGAAACGAATGGCTGGATGACTGGATAAATAGAGTCAGATGCCCTAAATTCTAGTCCAGGTACTGTCATTAACTTGTCATTTAACTTGGGTTTTCTCATGGGTCAAATAGGGGGTGATAATACCTCTTTGCCATGCCTACTTTATAGGGCTGTTGTGAGGATTAAATGAGATAACAGATGGGAAAGTACACTGACAAGAGGAAAAAGTGCTATTCAAATTCAGAACACTCACTGTTATGTCATCTTAGAATATTTTTACATTGTTTACTACCAAATTCATTTCTGGAAACTGACAATTACTGATTTGCACATTTTTGATGATGTGCATTTACCCCTTTGCTTTTGAAATTCCTGTATCCTATGATGGGTATTCCCTAAAATGATTGATGGCCCTTGCAGGCTATCATTAGCACTGAATGACACCACTGGCGTCCAAGAGGATTCTGCCACATGCCTGCTTTCTGGGCAGCAGTTCTGCATATTTTCCATTTGAGTCAGTGGTAGTAGTTCTGGTTAAATCAAGTGTAACCAGAGAAGATGGTGAACAGAAGAGAGGCTGGTGGAAGGAAAGAGGAAGGAAAGGTGGCAGTGTCATGAAGAGACTCCTTGGTACATTTTAAGGGAGAGGACCAGAAAGTCTTGACACTGTTATATACAGTTATCTATATCCCTGGGGTGTTCTTACGTTTCACTAGAAAAATCACTTACCGCTGCTCACAAATTTGCCATATGGTTAATGGTAGGAAGACTGTCCAAAAGTCAATGTCTCATTCACACTGTTTGGAAATACCCAAGTTAATTCTTTTTCAATAATCATTACATGAGGCAGGACTCATTTTTCACTTAATTAATGATTCAATATCCTTGGCATACAAAATGTGCCATAGATAATCTAAGGGTAACTTTTGGTAAAAAAAAAATTAAGATCTTCAAGCTATTTCAGAAAGGATAATCAGACATATGCATGCACTCATATTCACTGAATGTCCTCTTTCTCTTGTAGGCTCTGGGAAGAAAGCCACATTTATGACCCATAATTGGCCATTATTTACTTGGTAGGGACCTCGATCAACATGGGGACCTAAATAATAGAGACTTAGAAATACAGGTCCATTCAATTGTACCATCTTATGAATATAGGTTAATGGTCAATCTTCTCTAAATTATATCTGCTGCCATTCACTCATTCAATTCTTACAGCTGACTCTAGAACCTAGTCTCCTGGCTTATAGTTAAGTGCCCTTTGTCAAATTCTCATTAATAGGAAAAACAAGTTAGATTACGAGGCAACACATTACACTTGGCCACAGTTCAAGAGAGCTGGGCTCTCTTCCTGGCCTTTATGATCTCAGGAAATTAAAATTAAAAATGTTCTTAACATGCTCACCTATAAAAGGGACCTATTAGTTCTTGCTCAACTTTAGTGTTATGATGATGATCAAATCCAGAAATGCATTTAAGGTGATCCATACTAGCAAACATGAACATAGTACTTTGCATCAAATTTTGACTTATGTGAAATACATATCTCCTGCCCAGAAAGCACTAAACCAGAAAAAAAAAACCAGACAACACAAAGACAACTTAGTGTATTTTTCAGTTATGACTAATTCAACAGCCAAGATGTCAAATAGCGCTCCTAAAACCTCTGTGTATCCAACTTGTAAAGCTTAGAAGAAAGTTTAGAACCTGGCAAAGAGCAACTGCTAAAATGTCAGAGTCCCTTTTTCCTGGCAGCATTAATGGAGCCCATAATAGCAAAGAGTGACAGCAGTCCTGTCAGTAACTATGTACAGAGCTGTACAGTGCTTGTCTAGGCATGATGGAACCCATGCTATTTCTAAATGTGATGTTTTGTCCAAGATTAAATATTTGACTCAAGATTTAATCTCTAATACGTGGGAGAACACAATCATGGAAGAATGAATTGAGGAAAACATTGATGAAATATGTTATTAAATAATTAGGTGGATTTTCCATGTGGTGAAGCATTATTTTGGCCTGAGTTCCCCCAGAGAAGAATTATGTGATTAAATCATGTATTTCTTTAAAGAAACAAAACAACAAATCAAAAAGCAAAAAACAGGCAAAGCCTCAAATGGACAATAAACTGATCACGTATGATAAAATTCAAGGGGGTTTCATATCACTAGTATGCAGAGAATTATTCAACATTTTCCAAAATGATGAAAGAATTTTACAAAGTTAGAAAGGAAGGAGATGAAAATATTCTCTGTGGGAAAGGTGGGGAGAGATTGGGGCTAGTGGTTAACCTGGCTTGTCTTAGTGCTGCTAGAGTTGATATAGTAACAATTTTAATTATTACTGACACAATTCATTTCAACTGTGGGATTAAGACAGCTCAGGGTATATATTGCAACTTCCAGCCATGAATCACAAACTATCTAACAAACATTAACTACCACAGTTTGTGAGAAGTCAGTGATTTTTGCCAGTGGGGAAAGAGTTATTAACTTGCCTACAGATGCAGGGTGCCAATGGGGAGGGGCAACCTGTATGAATTTACAGAGGGAGAGGAATTTAATTTGTCTCCATTCTTTTCTCTCTTGATGATTTGGGGAGGGGCAGGAATGAGGGAACAAGAGCAGCAGAAAAGGGTTTTCTACCTTTTTTTGTTCTGGAGGAAAGAACTGAGCAAATACAATAAAACTGTATTAAGCAATGAAATGACTAGGCACTTCATGAGGATGCACTGCGCACATATACCCATTTCTGTGTCAGTCACTGAGATAAAGAATAGCAGAAACCCCTATCCCTGCCCTTCAAGGAGTCTGTAGTCTTTTAAAATGCGCTAATTCATATTGTTAATTTTGTCAGCTGTTTTAATAATGCTATAGTTACAAAATAAAATGTCCTTATTTTTTAAGACATGCATGCTGAAGTATTTAGGGGTGAAACACCATGTATTTTTAATTACCATAAAATATATATGGAAAAATAAAGAGGTAGCAAATGTGGCAGAATGTTAATAATTGTAAAATCTAGATACTTGAAATATGGGTGTTCATTAGATTATTTTCTTTGCTTTTCTGCATGTCTTCAAACTTTTATAATAAAAGTTAATTTTTTTACCAATCAGATTAATGGGGAAAAGCCAATTTCAATCATAAGAAAGTTTTTTTTGGCCACACTGCACGACATGCAAGATCTTAGTTTCCCGACCAGGGATCAAACCTGTGCCCCCTGCAGTAGAAGGGCAGAGTCTTAACCACTAGACCACCAGAGAAATCCTAACAGCAACTTTTGAAAGAGACTATTGGGCTTCCCTGGTGGCGCAGTGGTTGAGAGTTCGCCTGCCGATGCAGGGGACACGGGTTCGTGCCCCGGTCTGGGAGGATCCCACATGCCGCGGAGCGGCTTGGCCCATGAGCCATGGCCATTGAGCCTGCGTGTCCGGAGCCTGTGCTCCGCAACGGGAGAGGCCACAACAGTGAGAGGCCCACATACCGCAAAAAAAAAAAAAAAAAAAAAAAAAAAAAAAAAAAAAAGAAAGAGACTATTAACTTTGATTCTTCATAGTAGCTGAAGCTAAGCTAGTTTTGCCTTATATAAGCCTTGTTTAAAAAGGAATTACAGAGGTTCAAGCAATTTAACAAAGTCAAATAGATTTAAAATAATGGTAAAAATGTAAGAAGGAATCACAACGTGCAAGTTTTTATCCTTGTGTGAAGTGGGCCACAAAGTGAACCTTAAGCTGTCTGGCGGCAACATAAAGAGGTAAATATTCAATACAATGTTTATTTGAAAAACAATAAACTGGTTACTAAGAAAACATTATGATACTATTAGAGCTAACATTTACTGAGCATTTACCATGTTTGTAAGGCACAGTTCTAAGCACTTTTCACATATAAATTCATTGAATCCTCACCACAGGGGCTACTTTTTCCCCAAATTTTACAGGTGAGGAAATTGAGGCTCATAGAAGTTAAGTGACTTGTCAAAGTTCACACAGCCAAGAGGTTAAAGAGTTAGGATTTAACAACAGCTAGTCTGGATTAGAAGACTTTAATCTCTAATTAATACTATCACATTAAAACTATCACATTTTAATCTCTAATTAATACTATCTCTTTTCCTGGTAAGCGTAACTTTTTCTAATAATGAAACCAGAGAGAAACATATATTCCAGGAGATTTGTAGAGCAAATAATGAATAACATCCTCAAAAAACACCTTTACTGTAAACACAATGACAAGTTTCATCGAGCTTGTCACGATGATTTATAATTATCCTATCTAGTATTTGTAGCAAATAATTTCTTAGGTACTTACAAGTGATGTGTTTTAAGTAGCTTAAACACACCTCCCTTCATCTGCTAACACTATTAAACTGCCAAGAATAATTGCACCCCTTTTTTTCAGAGAAGTCTGATTCATCACAAATTCTGAATCACTAGAGCCCGAACCTCTGAAACGTTAAAAGTGGTAAGGCTCATTTAGACTTAATTTATACTTATTCTAGATAGGATCATGTATGGCAGTCTTTGAATGTTGTGATAGATTAAATAATGAGGTCAAATGGTGGGAAATGATTGCTGAGCAGCCTGACAATGTTAAATTCAGCTATGATAGCATACTGTGAATTTGGTCTTGAACAAATCAACCAAGTATTTCACCACCTACATACCTCTATATCCTTTCCTCTACTTATGTCTTATTCACCCCTCTAAGTGGAGCCTTTAAACCTAGAACTTCTGTTTAGATAATATCTCAATGATGAACATGCAATAAACATGATAAGCAGGACGTGGATCTTTTCTTAAAATCTAGAATTATCTGATTATGTAAAATGCAAAATTGAGATGAGCTGTCATTAAATTACAGCATTATAGCACTTCAAAGTCTGGGTTTGTTCACTTCAGGAACACTAGTCATTCATGCACTGAAATGAGAAGGAGGCAGGGGAAACAGGTGGTCTATTACTAGATCCATTAAACAAGAGATTTATGCATTATATATCCATCTTGAGGCAATTAGGCTGATCATTTTTTTTTCTTTTATGGCTTCACTGAAAACTCCCGGCAGTAAAGCAATTATTATGTCAGTATTCTAGCATTTATCTATGATATCAAAGGCAATGGACTTTTCACGCATTAGAAGTAAAGTGGACCTCTATTCACTTTTCCCCTGTGAAATTCAGTACTTCCAAGGCAAAGTCACTGTTTTGAAAGATGTGTAAATATGAGAGGTCTAGTGTATGAATGGTAAATAAAATAGATGAGGTAATTTGTTTTAACTGCCAAATCATTGTTTGTTAATTTAAAACAAACTCTAATTATTACCTGTCAAATTTTCATTTGAAAACAGAGTTGCTAATATGGATTTAAACACTTATTATGTACCCAGCTCTGTGTGAAACATGTTATAGGTATTATTTCACTTAATGATCACAACCCTAATAATTATGATCATTATCTATATTGTATAGATGTGAAAATTGAGGCTAGGAGAGGTTACATTAGTAATCCAAGGTCATCTAGTTAGAAAATGGTGGAACCAGGATTTAATTTCAGACAGCCTAACTCTGAATTCACTACCATGCTTTGCCATTTGTGATAGGATGATGCCAAAATATTTGGGGGAAAAGGAAAAAGCAATTCATAATCATTTAGATACAGATGTAAATCAATTTCTAGTGGTAAGTTGGGGCAGACTGCACAGGATCAGGACTCAAAATCTAGTAAGATCCCTAGATTTGATTAAAGGTCAGGGGTCAGAACATAGGGAAAATGCAAAATATTCTGGAAAATAGGAAACCTGTCAACAAAGAACCAGGTTCCAAGACATACTGTTTCTAGCAGGGCCAGATCAAGCATGTGATTGAGTTTTAAGTGGAAAGAATTTGGTAGGAGTCCAAGTAGGGAGGTTACTGATAGGAGATAAATAATTTTCAGGGACATGGTCATTGAGAAACACTGGAGAATTGCTGTGCTAAATAGGAAATTGATTATTTGAGAAGTATTGAAGTACCAAGGGCAGCAGAGAACCAGTAAGTAAATGAACTAAATCAGTAGTTCTTAACCTTGCCTCTACATTAAAACTACCTAGCAAACTTCTAAAAAAACCTGATACCTACATTATACTCCAGGCCAACTACATCAGAATCTCTGGGAGGTGACATCAGGTATCAATATTTTTCAAAGCTGCTCATTGACTATAATATCCACACAAAATTTAGAACCACTAAACTAGGTACCAAGCATGGAGTAACTAGAACTCTTTATTTTCTCCTATGTAGACACATAAATTATCCCAGAAACTGGGATAGGATTGAACCTACAGGTATGTAATTACTGGTCTCAACACTGAAAGTTAGAGTAATGCACACAGGCAAGCATGTCATGTTACTTGTTTCTAAATAATGCCAAATGTCCAGATGGTACTAAATTTGATTGATGTATGGCTCTAAATATCCAGATGCTTGACATCATGTAGGAAATTATCTTGATGACTAAATAAAATTCAATTTTTTACCTAATGTGTTGATATATACACATTAGGTTGATGCACATTAGTACTAACTAATATAGCTATGAGATTTATCGTGAAGACTCAGATATACTTTATGTCAAATCACCTCTTTCAAACCAAATAATTCCATATAGCAAAGCTTCATGACATTACCTTCAAGCTTGCCATATTCATAGAATAAATTTCCGACTCTTGAAACCTTAGTTTTGAATTCAATTAAAATTCGTTGATGGTGCACCATGTACCAAATACTTGATTTAATATGTATCGATATATTAGAGATGTATGATATTAAGACTGCATAATAGCCAAGTCAAGAGTTTTTGAGAGGATCAATTGAAATAACATATGTGAAAGTGCTGGTCAATATTAAGTGCTAGAAAATGTTAAAAATTAAAACTGATTTAATGAAATTTCCATAAACCATGTATGTACCATGTGGGCCAGTGGGCTGTAGTTGTCTATACAACTACTACTAAGTGACTTCTTATATTACTTGGTGGTGAGGATGATTTACGTCACCAAGACACATGCAGCTTCATGATGAGCACCTAAACGTCAGATGACGGACTGTTCTCTTTAAATTTCTTGGTGTCATATAACTTCAGTTAAAGAGTAAGTCACACTCTATTTGCTCTTCCCTGGTTCCATTTTGTTGTTGTTGTTGTTACCCTCCAAATCTCCATGTGAGTTCCTGACCCATTTAATGCAGCGGGCAAAACTCAGATGCTCCAATCTTGAATTCCCTTGCTCTGTTAGAAATAGCTCTAATAGAGGAACTACCTGGTTAACATCACATGATCAGCTAAATGAAATCTAATGGAGGAGTCTAAGCAGTTGCAATTTTAGCAAGTACAACATTCTAGCCGCATTCCTGATTTGTGAATTTCCCTTCAATTCATTTGGGTTCACCTTTGGACTCACTGAGTTTTTTCCCACTTAAATTTCTGCATGACTTTGTAACTAAATATCTGTATGTGTTGGAGTAATTTAGGGAAATGGGTTGGCCATAAACTGTTGCTTCAAGAAGAAAAAAATATGGCACAATTTTAAGTTAAAAAGAGGAAAAATACACAGTTTTGACTCTGTTGTGGTTTAAAATTGAATAAAGAAGAATTTAAGGCTTTGGGGATAGTTTTCTCTTTTATTTTTATTTATTTATTTTTTTACTATCTTTATTGGAGTATAATTGCTTTACGATGGTGTGTTAGTTTCTGATTTATAACAAAGTGAATCAGTTATACATATACATATGTTCCCATATCTCTTCCCTCTTGTGTCTCCCTCCCTTCCACCCTCCCTATCCCACCCCTCTAGGTGGTCACAAAGCACCGATAGTTTTCTTATGCGGCTGACAGAACTCAAAATTGTATCGTTTTTATAAATCAAACTAGACAGGTGATTAATATCTAATAAGTACTAATTAAAGTGGCTTGGAAAACAATTTATAAAACTATATTAAAACACAGCCAAAAAGCAATATCTGAAAATCACCTGAGCATGATCATCTACCTCAAAATGCAAATGATGACACCAACTCATTGACAAATGTGGTGTTAGCTATATGGGTACAAAGAAAGATTATTCTGGTCCAACCTGATAAAAAGGTAAATAGAATGATCCATTCCAGACACTTAATTCTTGCAGCACTAATGGGTCCTCAATTAAAACCTTTACAACTCAAGCAGTTCTTATCAGGGAGAGCAATCATTATGGAGCATATAAGAGAAGGAGCCTAGTCAATTAGACCAGCCATGAAAACAACTGCTAATATTGGATAAAGAAACTTGGTACCATCCATTTAATGTTTTTAGACAATTCATAACTGATCAACTTCTGAATAGGTCCCCCAAAGTATGAATTTTAGGAGAACAAATAGAATTCAGTTTTCTAGAATGTGCTTAAAGTAAAAACAAGGATTCTGTAGTCAGGTAGATGTTGAAAAAGTCTGGGTTAAATAAAGTAAAACAATTTTAATTAATGCAGGACATCTTTGAAGCTTTAATATACATTGTGAATTGAAAACCAAACTGTTCACTTTCACACTCAGTCTGGACACTGAGAATCAAAACCACACCTTACTGTCTATATTAACATGACTTTGCTATTTCATTTTCTTTATTAGCATTTCTTCACTCTTCCAGGACTATCCTTTCCATGCAAATGGTTTGATTATTTATTACAGGAAATTCCTGAAAGACTCACTAATTCTTCAGTGGAAAGCATCTAACAGCTTGAGCCCTAAGATTCTTTGAAACCTATCTTCAAAATCCTTACCTTGCTGCTTCCACCAATCCTGGACTGTTGTATCACAATTCTTAGTCAATACTAGTAAAACTCCCGCATTTAAATACCCAACATAAACCAAATTTCCAGTTCTTAATAAATTCTGTCCTCACCTTCCCCACTCTGAAACACAGCCCAAGTTCTGTGAAGGTATTTAAAAAATAAACACAACTTCGTTTTATCCACAAGTTGTGTTGGTGATATTCCAGGAGACTTCATAACAGAATCTTCAAGAGGATGGCATAGCACACATAACTTTCTAAATATGTTTGACTTTCACCAACATATACATGCATGTACATGTACATGAATGTGTGTGTGTGCATGTGTGTCTGTGTGTGTATGTAACACTTTGCACATTCATACATTTTGAGAAAGGCTGATGTAGTGAAAAGGATCTTGGACTAACAGGAAATCTGTGTTCCTGCTTCTAACTACTTGTGGTTTTGGGTATAAGTCCCTCCCCTTATCTGGGCCTTAACTTTCCTCACCTGTAAATAAAATGATAGGACTAAATGATCTCTCAAGATGTGGTTGAGTATTAATCTTTTTGTTCTACCAGGGCACACATGGTGAAAGAAATACAGATGTCTGAGTTGTAGCATAAGGCAGGTTGTGGATTATAAACAATTCCTGTCATACTAGCCTTTCTTTCTCATTCAAGAATTAAAATAGGGAACGGCTTCAAGATGGCAGAAGGGTAAGATGCGGAAATCACCTTCCTCCCCACAAATACATCAGAAATACATCTACATGCAGAACAACCCCTACAGAACACCTACTGAACACGGGCAGAAGACCTCAGACTTCCCAAAAGGCAAGAAACTCCCCACGTACCTGGGTAGGTCAACAGAAAAAAGAAAAAACAGAGACTAAAGAATAGGGATGGGACCTGCACCAGTGGAAGGGAGCTGTGAAGGAGGAAAGGTTTCCACACACTAGGAAGCCCCTTTGCATGCGGGGACTGTGGGTGGCGGAAGGGGGAAGCTTTGGAGCCACGGAGGAGAGCGCAGCAACAGGGGTGCGAGAGCAGAGAGGAGAGATTCCCGCACAGAGGACTGGTGCCAACTAGCACTCACCAGCCCGAGAGGCTTGTCTGCTCACCCGCCGGGGCGGGCGGGGCTGGGAGCTGAGGCTCGGGTTTCGGTCGGAGCGCAGGGAGAGGACTGGGGTTAGCGGCGTGAACACAGCCTGCAGGGGGTTAGTGCGCAACAGCTAGCCGGGAGGGAGTCCGGGAAAAGTCTGGAGCTGCCGAAGAGACAAGAGACTTTTTCTTGCCTCATCCTTTCCTGGTGCACGAGGAGAGGGGATTAAGAGCACCGCTTAAAGGAGCTCCAGAGACGGGCGTGAGCCGCGACTATCAGTGCGGACCACAGAGACGGGCATGAGACGCTAAGGCTGCTGCTGCTGCCACCAAGAAACCTGTGTGAAAGCACAGGTCACTATCCACACCTCCACTCCCGGGAGCCTGTGCAGCCCAACACTGCCAGGGTCCCGGGATCCAGGGACAACTTCCCCGGGAGAACGCATGGCGCGCCTCAGGCTGGTGCAACGTCATGCCAGCCTCTGCCGCCGCAGGCTCGCCACGCACTCCGTACCCCTCCCTCCCCCCCGCCTGAGTGAGCCAGAGCCCCCGAAGCAGCTGCTCCTTTAACCGCGTCCTGTCTGAGCAAAGAACAGACACCCTGAGGTGACCTACACGCAGAAGTGGGTCCAAATACAAGGCTGAACCTTGGGAGTTCTGCGAACAAAGAAGAGAAAGGGAAATTTCTCCCAGCAGCCTAAGGAGCAGCGGATTAAATCTCAACAATCAACTTGATGTACCCAGCATCTGTGGAATACCTGAATAGACAATGAATCATCCCAAATTGAGGAGGTGGACTTTGGGAACAATGATATAGATATATATTTTTCCCTTTTTCGTGAGTGTGTATGTGTATGCTTCTGTGTATGATTTTGTCTCTATAGCTTTGCTCTTGCCATCTGTCCTAGGGTTCTGTCTGTCTTTTTTTTTTTTTTTACTTAAAATTTTTTTTCTTAATAATTATCTTTTATTTTTTATTTTAATAACTTCATTTTATTTTACTTTACTTTATTTTATTTTATTTTATTTCTTTTCTCCCTTTTATTCTGAGCCATGTGGAGGACAGGATCTTGGTGTTCCAGCCAGGCGTCAGGGATGTGCCACTGAGGTGGCAGAGCCAAGTTCAGGACACTGGTCCACAAGAGACCTCCCAGCTCCACATAATATCAAACAGTGAAAACCTCCCAGAGATCTCCATCTCAAGGCCAAGACCCAGCTTCACTCAACGACCAGCAAGCTACAGTGCAGGACACCCTATGCCAGACACCTAGGAAGAGAAGAACACAACCGCATCCATTAGCAAAGAGGCTGCTTAAAATCATAATAAGGCCACAGACACCCCAAAACACAGCACCAGACGTGGACCTGCCCACCAAAAAGACAAGATCCATCCTCATCCACCAGAACAAAGGCACTAGGCCCCTCCACCAGGAAGCCCACACAACCCACTGAACCAAGCTTGGCCACTGGGGACAGACACCCAAAACAATGGAAACTAAGAACCTGCAGCCTGCAAAAGGAGAACCCAAACACAGAAAGTTAAGTAAAATGAGACGATAGAGAAACACAGAGCAGATGAAGAAGCAAGGCAAAAACCCACCAGACCTAACAAATGAAGAGGAAATAGGCAGACTACCTGGAAAATAATACAGAAAAATGATAGTAAAGATGATCAAAAATTTTGGAAATAGAATAGAGAAAATTCAAGAAACATTTAACAAGGATCTAGAAGAACTAAAGAGCAAACAAACACTGTTGAACAACACAATAAATGAAATTAAAAATTCTCTAGAAGGGATCAATAGAAGAATAACTGAGGCAGAAGAACGGATAAGTGAACTGGAAGATAAAATAGTGGAAATAACTACTGCAGAGCAGAATAAAGAATGAAAAGAATTGCGGACAGTCTGAGACCTTTGGAACAACATTAAACGCACCAACGTTCGAATTATAGGGGTCACAGAAGAAGAGGAGAAAAAGAAAGGGACTGAGAAAATATTTAAAGAGGTTATAGATGAAAACTTCCCTAATATGGGAAAGGAAATAGTTAATAAAGTCCAGGAAGCACAGAGAGTCCCATACAGGACAAATCCAAGGATAAACACGACAAGACACATATTAATCAAACTATCAAAAATTAAATACAAAGAACAAATTTTAAAAGCAGCAAGGGAGAACCAAAAAATAACACATAAGTGAATCCCCATAAGGTTAACAGCTCATCTTTTAGCAGAAACTCTGCAAGCCAGAAGGGAGTGGCAGGATATATTTAAAGTGATGAAGGAGAAAAACCTACAACCAAGATTATTATACCCAGCAAGGACCACACTCAGATTTGACAGAGAAATTAAAAGCTTTACAGAGAAGCAAAAGCTAAAAGAATTCAGCACCAATACACCAGCTTTACAACAAATGCTAAAGGAACTTCTCTAGGCAGGAAACACAAGAGAAGGAAAAGACCAAAAATAATAAACCTAAAACAATTAAGAAAATGGTAATGGGAACATACATATCAATAATTACCTTAAATGTAAATGGATTAAATGCTCCCACCAAAAGACATAGACTAGCTGAATGGCCTGTATATATGCTGTCTACAAGAGACCAACTTCAGACATGGGACACATACAGACTGAAAGTGAGGGGATGGAAAAAGATATTCCAGGCAAATGGAAATCAAAAGAAAGCTGGAGGAGCAATTCTCATATCAGACAAAATAGACTTTAAAATAAAGACTATTACAAGAGACAAAGAAGGACACTACATAATGAGCAATGGATCAATCCAAGAAGAAGATAGAACAATTGTAAGTATTTATGTACCCAACATAGGAGCACCACATTACATAAGGCAAATACTAACAGCCATCAAAGGGGAAATCGACAGTAGCACAATCATACTAGGGGACTTTAACACCCCACTTTCACCAATGGACAGATCATCCTAAATGAAAATAACCAAGGAAACACAAGCTTTAAATGACACATTAAAAAGATGGACTTAATTGATACTTATAGGACATTCCATCCAAAGACAACAGAATACACATTCTTCTCAAGGGCTCATGGAACATTCTCCAGGATAGATCAAATCTTGGGTCACAAACCAAACGTTGGTAAATTTAAGAAAATTGAAATTGTATCAAGTGTCTTTTCAGACCACAATGCTATGAGACTAGATATCAATTACAGAACAAAATCTGTAAAAAATACAAAAACATGGAGGCTAAACACTACACTACTAAATAATGAAGAGATCAATGAGGAAATCAAAGAGGAAATCCAAAAATACCTAGAAAGAAATGACAATGAAAACACAACAACCCAAAACTTATGGGATTCGGCAAAAGCAGTTCTAACAGGGAAGTTTATAGCTATACAAGCCGAACTTAAGGAAAAAGAAACATCTCAAATAAACAAGCTAACCTTATACCTAAAACAATTAGAGAAAGGAGAACAAAAAAATCCGAAAGTTAGCAGAAGGAAAGAAATCATAAAGATCAGATCAGAAAGAAATGAAGGAAATGATAGCAAAGATCAATAAAACTAAAAGATGGTTCCTTGAGAATAGAAACAAAATTGATAAACCATTAGCCAGACTTATCAAGAAAAAAAGGGAGAAGACTCAAATCAATAGAATTAGAAATGGAAAAGGAGAAGTAAAAACTGACACTGAAGAAATACAAAGGATCATGAGAGATTACTACAAGCAACTCTATGCCAATAAAATGGACAACCTGGAAAAAATGGACAAATTCTTAGAAATGTACAACCTGTCGAGACTGAACGAAGAATAAATAGAAAATGTGAACAGACCAATCACAAGCACTGAAATGGAAACAGTGATTAAAAATATTCTAACAAACAAAAGCCCAGGACCAGATGGCTTCACAGACGAATTCTATCAAACATTTAGACAAGAGCTAACACCTATCCTTCTCAAACTCTTCCAAAAAATAGCAGAGGGAGGCACACTCCCAAACTCATTCTATAAGGCCACCATCACTCTGATACCAAAACCACAAAAAGATGTCACAAAGAAAGAAAACTACAGGCCAATATCACTGATGAACATAGATGCAAAAATCTCAACAAAATACTAGCAAGGAGAATCCAACAGCACATTAAAAGGATCATACACTCTGATCAAGTGGGGTTTATCCCAGGAATGCATGGATTCTTCAACATACTCAAATCATTAATCAATGTGATACACCATATTAACAAACTGAAGGAGAAAAACCATATGATTATCTCAATAGATACAGATAAAGCTTTTGACAAAATTCAACACACATTTATGATAAAAACCCTCCAGAAAGTAGGCATAGAGGGAACTTTCCTCAACATAATAAAGGTCATATGTGAAAAACCCACAGCCAATATCATCCTCAATGGTGAAAAACTGAAACCATTTCCACTATGATCAGGAACAAGACAAGGTTGCCCACTCTCACCATTATTATTCAATATAGTTTTGGAAGTTTTAGGCACAGCAATCAGAGAAGAAAAAGAAACAAAAGGAATCCAAGTCAGAAAAGAAGAAGTAAAGCTGTCACTGTTTGCAGATGACATGATACTCTACATAGAGAATCCTAAAGATGCTACCAGAAAACTACTAGATCTAATCAATGAATGTGGTAAAGTAGCAGGATAAAAAATTAATGCCTGAAATCTCTTGCAGTCCTATACACTAATGATGAAAAATCTGAAGGTGAAATTAAGAAAACACTGCCATTTACCATTGCAACAAAAAGAATAAAATATTTCGGAATAAACCTACCTAAGGAGACAAAAGACCTGTATGCAGAAAATTATAAGACACTGATGAAAGAAATTAAAGATGATACAAACAGATAGAGAGATATACCATGTTTTTGGATTGGAAGAATGAACATTTTGAAAATGAGTCTACTACCCAAAGCAATCTACAGATTCAATGCAATCCCTATCAAACTACCACTGGCATTTTTCACAGAACTAGAACAAAAAATTTCACAATTTGTATGGAAACACAAAAGACCCCGAATAGCCAAAGCAATCTAGAAAGAAAAACCGAGCTACAGGAATCAGGCTCCCTCACTTCAGTCTATACTACAAAGCTACAGTAATCAAGACAGTATTGTACTGGCACAAAAAGAGAAATATAGATCAATGGAACAGGATAGAAAGCCCAGAGATAAACCCATGCACATATGCTCACCTTATCATTGATAAAGGATGCAAGAATATACAGTGGAGAAAAGACAGCCTCTTCCATAAGTGGTGCTGGGAAACTGGACAGCTACATGTAAAAGAATGAAATTAGAACACTCCCTAACACCATACACAAAAACAAACTCAAAATGGATTAAAGACCTAAATGTAAGGCCAGACACCTTCAAACTCTTAAAGGAAAACATAGGCAGAACACTGTATGACATACATCACTGCAAGATCCTTTATGACCCACCTCCTAGAGAAATGGAAATAAAAACAAAAATAAACAAATAGGAACTAATGAAACTTAAAAGCTTTTGCACAGCAAAGGAAAACATAAACAAGCTGAAAAGACAACTCAGAATGGTAGAAAATATTTGCAAATGAAGCAACTGACAAAGGATTAATCACCAAAACATACAAGCAACTCATGCAGCTCAATATCTAAAAAACAAACAACCAAATCCAAAAATGGGCAGAGGGCATAAATAGACATTTCACCAAAGAAGATATACAGATTGCCAACAAACACATGAAGGAATGCTCAACATCATTAATCGTTAGAGAAATTCAAATCAAAACTACAATGAGCTATCATCTCACACTGGCCAGAATGGCCATCATCAAAACATCTACAAACAATAAATGGTGGAGAGGGTGGAGAGAAAAGGGAACCCTCTTGCACTGTTTTGGGGAATGTAAATTGATACAGCCACTATGGAGAACATTATGGAGGTTCCTTAAAAAACTAAAAATAGTGAGCAATCCCACTACTGGGCCTATACCCTGAGAAAAGCATAATTCAAAAAGAGTCATGTACCAAAATGTTCATTGCAGCTCTATTTACAATAGCCAGGACATGGAAACAACCTAAGTGTCCATCAACAGGTGAATGGCTAAAGAAGATGTGGCACATATATACAATGGAATATTACTCAGCCACCAAAAGGATCGAAATTGAATTATTTGTAGTGAGGTGGATGGACCTAGAGATTGTCGTACAGAGTGAATTAAGTCACAAAGAGAGAAAGAAATACTGTATGCTAACACATATATATGGAATCTAAAAAAAGAAAAAAATAAATGGTCAGAAGAACCTAGGGGCAAGATGGGAATAAAGATGCAGACCTACAGTAAAATGGACTTGAGGATATGGGGAGGGGGAAGGGTAAGCTGTGACAAAGTGAGAGAGTGGCATAGACTTATATACACTACCAAACGTAAAATAGATAGCCAGTGGGAAGCAGCCGCATAGCACAGAGAGATCAGCTTGGTGCTTTGTGACCATCTAGAGGGGTGGGATAGGGAGGGTGAGAGGGAGCGAGATGCAAGAAGGAAGAGATAATGGGAACATATGTATATGTATAACTGATTTACTTTGTTATAAAGTAGAAGCTAACACACCATTGTAAAGCGATTGTACTCTAATAAAGATGTTAAAAAAAAAAGAATTAAGATAGGCTTTGTGACCACCTTGAGGGGTGGGATAAGGAGCATGGGAGGGAGACGCAAGAGGGAGGAGATATGGGGATATAGGTATACGTATAGCTGATTCCCTTTGTTATAAAATAGAAATTAACACACCATTGTAAAGCAATTTTACTCCAATAAAGATGTTCAAAAAATAGTAAAATAATAAAGTAAAATTGCAAAAAAGAAGAATTAAGATAGAATTGTAAGTCAGTGAGTGATATTATTATAGGGTTATACTTGGATCTGTTCACAAGTTTTACTAGTTAGAAAGTACTTGAAATATGTCACTAGTAAATAGTAACCTGGAGGATGAAAGTAAAATCAAATTCATACAACACCTGGTACTGAGCTCAATCCCAGCAGATGCACAGAAAGTCATGACAACTGTTAACTGGAGGTCTGCAAACTCTTGACCCTAATATTTTTCTGGACTGGTGATTGAATGCCTCCTCATCTGTAGAGCACTTTAAAATGATGCTAATTACATTATGTTACATTTGTATAGAACTTTACATATTGCTGGTCCGTTTTGCTCACATTCTTACTGAACTCATATGATAAAGCTGAGATGTAGATGAAGGAGTCATTATTGCTCTCTTTTTGGAGATGGGGAAGGAGCTTCACAAAATTTAACTTGCTTAAGGTTACGCAGTAGAAGATCCAGTAGTCCAGTATAGATTTTTAGATTCCATTTCTTTCTTTCTTTTTTTCATCAAAATAATTTTTTCCTTTTTATTACTCATATTAATATCAGAACCTGGCATAGTGGGAGCATACATAAATCTTTTTATTCCCTTTTTATTTAGTAAATTTGACATGTTATATTTTATAAATTTAAGGTATACAGCATAATTACTTTGATACATTTACATATTGTAATACAATTGCCATTGAAGCAATATTTATCACATTACCTCATTTGGGACAACATGGATGGACCTTGAGCACATTATGCTAAGCAAGATAAGTTAGACAAATTCCAGTTCTTTATCTTTTTTCCTGCCCTCAAAATTTCTCCATATCATCACTCTTTCCCCACCAAAATCCTATTAAATCCAATGGTCTCTTCATTTGTTCTTTCTTCATCCTTCCATTCGTTCAACAGATATTCACTGTTCATTCCTCTTTCTTGATTTTTCTACCTTCTTCAACACTGGTAAGCCTCCCTTTCACCTGTTCTCTCTCACTGCTTTGCTACATATCTGTCCCCTTCTCTGGCGCCTTTCCCCCTCAGGTCCCCTAAAATGTGTTTTCCTAAACTCTGACCTTGACATTTTTCTATTATCTCTTTGTACTTTGTCCTTTGGCAATTTCATTTTACTTTAAGACATCAATTATTATATCTGTATGGATGACACTCAAATCTCTCTTTCTAGTATGAGAGAAGTACAGATAAAATGTTATAAAAGCCTGAACAAAGAAGTCACTTCCAGATTTTATTTTGTTTTTTAAGGGATGATAAAGTGGGAATCAGAAATTTCCTGGTGGGGATGCAGGTTTTCAGTGGGGCCTTAAAGTCTGGAGTAAAATGTGGATAAGCAGAAATGGTAGAAAAAGCTTTTCAATAGAGGAAATAGGGTGGACAAAAGCACATTGGTGGGAAACGATAGAGCATGTGTCAGGAACAGCAAGCATTTCAGTTTGCATTACAAAATGATTGAATGCAGTAGTGAGAATTAATGTTTGCCGAGATGTGGGTGGAGGTCTTAAGTGATAGACATAGGGTTTTGACTATATTTGAACTTAAGGTACTAGCAGGATGACCAGGTTGATTCATCCAATAGGGAGCTGCATAGGTGTAATTGGAATTAGGAAGAAAATTCACTACTACATTTACAACATTATACCTGGTTGTTTTTTAGTTTCTTGAGAGAATGATCTGTGGACACTTCATATTGATAACCTACCTCATTATCAGCATTTAGTGTTGATATCTTGGAGTTAATAAAAGAATAAATGATGCCTACTTAATTACTGGCAACATTGCCTTTTAAAACACTCCTGATCTTTGATTTTCTGACCTTACACAACATATTTCTTGTGCCTAGTGGAAAGGACTCTAGTCTGAAAATCTGGAGCCCAATTTCAAGTGTTCTACTAATACCATCCTAATTTCACTGTATCTCCTCTGTGCCCGGAGTCCGGTTCAACCCTCCAACCTGGGTCAGGTGCCCCTCTTCTGAAATATTTTAGGACTGTGTGCACATCTCTATCACACCACTACTCACTAAGCACTTGGGCTGTGGGATCCTTCTAGAAAATGACTATGTATTTTACTTCTGTACTACCAGGCATGTGCCTAGGACACAGTGGACACTAAAAACAGCATTCAGTGAATGTAGGAATGATTGTTGTTCCAAAGTCTTTTTTAAATATCACTACTTATTCTTGCATTATTGCATTTATTGTTTTCTAAGTGAATGATACTCCAATTAGTATAGTGTGGTATCAGATGAATTCTGTCCTCAAATAGCTTTTCATGTGCTAGGGGAGATGTGACCTGTATATATATATACACAAACTAAAAAGGTCAACAATTTCCAAGCAGGTGATTTCACTGTCCCCTAAAAGTCTTTCATTGTAGCCAGGTATTTGAGATCCTGGATATCCAACATCTGGATGATTCCTGACTTCTCCTCCAGATGTCATGTCATCTTGTAATTATAGGCTAAGTCTCCCCTGTGTTCTGGGGCTGCTGTCAAAGTTGACTTTGAGTGACTTGCTGTGACTTTTGAAAACAGTGCAGTAAGTTCAGAATGATGGATTAAATGAAAAATCTCTGCCCAGTGCAAGAGGAATAAAGTTCTGTCTTGCCAAATCACTGCTGTAAGAGTTACTTGCTGTCTAAATAAACAATATGCACTCGATGAGAACTTGGTCTGGCTTGGGAAAACCAGACAGACTACCAGCTGTCTCCAGACCCTGAATCACATATTCAAAAGAAAATGTTTGAATATGTGATAATATTTATTCAAATTCATTCCTGACTCCTTCCCCTGACTTGTGGGCTTTGAACTCCTCTCAGAAACACATTCTTACACCTTACAAATTTCTAAATCCTACTGCCAACCCAGCAAATTCTCTAGGAATAGATTTCCTGTGAATCCAAGCACAGCTCAGAAACTGTTGTTGTCACATATACTAAAACAAGTCACAAGGATAAAGGTGCAATACTTACAGGTTTATATTATATTTTCTCATTTACTTTTATCAGGTAAACTAGATCCATTTCCCTGGTGCCAGGTCACAAAGCAGATGTCAAGGGATTCAGATCATAGCTGTTCCACCCTCTACTCCTCCTGGTCACGAGCTCCTGGTTTTCTTTTCTACCACACCCCTAGCAGTAATCTTTGCCCAGTCAAGACAGTCTTATGTAATAACTTGAGCAAGTCTTTTCTTCTCTCTCCTACTTTAAATGTTCCAAGGACAGCTCAGATCCTTGGGACTCACTGAAGAGTCCCTTGATCACTCAAGCCTGCAATGAACTCCCAAAACACTTATCAGCTATTGCATTCCAGTCACGCTCCATGCTGCTAATCCCTGACCTATCAGTTGATTCAAATTTTAAGACCTAAATGTCCAAGTCAGAAAATACTCTAAAATCCTCACTGATTTTTCTTCTCAGTGGTAGAGCTGGCAAATGAGCATACAAGAAGATCCTGGAGTAGTCCAATGATAAACAGAGGTCTCTAAACTGGGTTGCAAGACACTATGAACTTCCTTATATTACATGCACAATTTTCAGCTTACGGGTTATTATTTTCTCTGCAAAGTTTTTATTAGATTCTCAAAATGATCTGTAATTGACAAATAGTTAAGAACTATAGGAGGTTTTGTCTTGTGGCCTTATCAGGAAAGTCTTGGTCTGAAAGGATGAAAGGATGTTGTGATCAGTGAATGTACTTCCTCTCTGACTTCCCAGGGACTGTGAAGGAGGGAATGGCTACAAATCTATAGATGTCCCTAAAGAAAAGAACTCTGTGCTCAGAGCCTAGGAGTAGCATTATTATTACCATTCACATTTATTTTTTCTGGGATGTTCATAGTGCTGGACAATTTACAAAGATCTTCTTATGTACTGCCTCCATTCCTATCCTAACTCTGTCCTTTCTCCCACTTCTCCTTCTCCTCAAACTTGATTTGACTGATTTGCTCTAGCAGGATCTGCCCTGGAATCTGACAAAGGTTAATGTTTTAAATAAATTAAAGAAAGCAGGACTTTCGTTTAGTGGCATACTGTTGTGGCTGGTCTTTAAGGAACTTGATTAGGTAGAACTGTATAGCAAAACTTCTATTAACTCTTTCTTCCTTTTGGTGGGTACCACCATTCCACTGCACAACAGCAGTTTCTCCTCAAAACCAGCCTTTTATTGTCCACCTTTGATTCTGGGTATACTTCTTATATACTTCTGGGAAATTTCTGCCTATATTTCTTAGTTGCACTTAGTGTTGTGGGTTACAATGCAATGTCTATTTCTAACAACATTCTATGTTTTGGACTTTTATAGTATCTATTTCAAAGGTTTACTACATATATGATCTTTTTTTTTTTTTTACTTGCCTCTGGCAGGCATCTTTCCTTTCATTTGGTAAATGAATAAACCAAGGCACAGAAGGTTCTAGGAAGTTGCTGAAGCAGAGTTGGAAGAAATCTCTTGTTGCCCCTTCTGCCTCCAGATTACACTGGATCATACTGCTTCTCCTGCATTGTAAATATTAAACACAGGGGTTCCAGTGGTTATTGCTTCTAAATGATAAACTGGGATAGGCAACTTTTCAAAGTGTTGTCTGGTGAGAGAATCTTTGGTTATTTGGTCAAAGCCTGAAAGTAGAAAACGTACCAGACATCAAATTCTTCTAAAGAAATACCCACTGAGAGTAGATTGATGTTTGTTAAAACAAGATTGTTTTTTGACTCATCACTTTTCTGACAACCCACAGACTTGCAGTTAGTGACACTAGCCTTCCCTATTCTACTGTCATTTAATATGCTTTGATAGAGAATCTAAATCAGATTTGATGGAGTCATCTTAAACTTTTAAACATTGCCGGTTTCAATCTAGGGTACAGCTAGATATTAAAAGTTTATACACATGCCTGCCAGCTGTTCTGTTGCCCCCTACTTAATTACATAATCATCTGTTACTATCAACAGGAAAGTCAGGTATCTTTGTTTACTTTCTTCTAAAAATTTTATGAATTTTTGAGAGAATACCCAACACACAGCAAAAAAAAAAAAAAAAATGACAGAATTGTTAGGAATCCAAATGCTTCAATGAAATTTTTTTTAGGGATTTTAAAAACATATTTATTGGAGTATAACTGCTTTACAATGGTGTGTTAGTTTCTGTTTTATAACAAAGTGAATCAGCTATAGATATACCTATATCCCCAAAACTCCTCCGTTTTGTGTCTCCCTCCCATCCTCCATATCCCACACCTGTAGGTGGTCACAAAGCACGGAGCTGATCTCCCTGTTCTATGCAGCTGCTTCCCACTAGCTATCTAGTTTACATTTGGTAGTGTATATATGTCCATGCCAATCTCTCATTTTGTCCCAGTTTAACCTCCCCCCTCCCCGTGTCCTCAAGTCCATTCTCTATGTCTGTGTCTTTATTCCTGTCCTGCCCCGAGGTTCTTCAGAACCTTTTTTTTTTTTTTTTAGATTCCATATATATGTGATAGCATATGGTATTTGTTTTTCTTTTTATGACTTACTTCACTCTGTATGACAGACTCTAGGTCCATCCACCTTACTATAAATAACTCAATTTCGTTTCTTTTTATGGCTGAGTAATATTCCATTGTATGTATGTGCCACAACTTCTTTACCCATTCATCTGTCAATGGACACTTAGGTTGTTTCCATGTCCTGGCTATTGTAAATAGAGCTGCAATGAACATTTTGGTACATGACTCTTTTTGAATTATGGTTTTCTCAGGGTATATGCCCAGTTGTGGGGTTGCTGGGTCGAATGGTAGTTCTATTTATAGTTTATTAAGGAACCACCATACTGTTCTCCATAGTGGATGTATCAGCTTACATTCCCACCAACAGTGCAAGAGGGTCCCCTTTTCTCCACACCATCTCCAGCATTTATTGGTTGTAGATTTGCTGATGATGCCCATTTTGACTGGTGTGAGCTGACACCTCATTGTAGTTTTGATTTGCATTTCTCTAATGATTAATGATGTTGAGCATTCTTTCATGTGTTTGTTGGTAATCTGTATATATTCTTTGGAGAAATGTCTATTTAGGTCTTCTGCTCATTTATGGATTGGGTGGTTTGTTTTTTGAATATTGAGCTGCATGAGCTGCTTGTAAATTGGAGATTAATCCTTTGTCAGTTGCTTCATTTGCAAATATTTTCTCCCATTCTGAGGGTTGTCTTTTCGTCTTGTTTATGGTTTCCTTTGCTGTACAAAAGTTTTTAGGTCTCATTAGGTCCCATTTGTTTATTTTTGTTTTTATTTCCATTTCTCTAGGAGGTGGGTCATGAAGGATCTTCCTGTGATTTACGTCATAGAGTGTTCTGCCTATGTTTTCCTCTAAGAGTTTAACAGTGTCTGGCCTTACATTAAGGTCTTTAATCCATTTTGAGTTTATTTTTGTGTATGGTGTTAGGGAGTGTTCTAATTTCATTCTTTTACATGTAGCAGTCCAGTATTCCCAGCACTTATTGAAGAGGCTGTCTTTTCTCCATTGGATATTCTTGCCACCTTTATTAAAGATAAGGTGACCATATGTGCATGGGTTTATCTCTGGGCTTTCTATCCTGTTCCACTGATGTATATTTTAGTTTTTGTGCCAGTACCATAGTGTCTTGACTACTGTAGCTTTGTAGTATAGTCTGAAGGCAGGGAGCTTGCTTCCTCCAGCTTCGGTTTTCTTTCTCAAGATCGCTTTGGTTATTCGGGGCCTTTTGTGTTTCCATTAAATTGTGAAATTTTTTGTTCTAGTTCTGTGGAAAATGCCTTTGGTAGTTAGATAGGGATTGCATTGAATCTGTACATTGCTTTTGGTAGTAGAGTCATTTTCACAATGCCAAGTCTTCCAATCCAAGAACATGGTATATCTCTCCATCTGTTTGTATCATCTTTAATTACTTTAATCAGTGTCTTATAGTTTTTTGCATACAGGTCTTTTGTCTCCTTAGGTAGGTTTATTCCTAGGTATTTTACTCTTTTTTGCAGTGGTAAATGGGAATATTTCCTTAATTTCTCTTTCAGATTTTTAATCATTAGTGTATAGGAATGTAAGAGATTTCTGTGCATTAATTCTGTATCCTGCTACTTTACCAAATTCATTGATTAGCTCTACTAGTTTTCTGGTAGCATCTTTAGGATTCTCTATGTATAGTATCAAGTCATCTGCAAAGAGTGACACATTTATTTCTTCTTTTCCGATTTGGATTCCTTTTCTTTCTTTTCCTTCTCTGATTGCTGTGGGTAAAACTTCCAAAACCATGTTGAATAATAGTGGTGAGAGTGGACAACCTTGTCTTGTCCTGATCTTGGAGGAAATGGTTTCAGTTTTTCACCATTGAGAACAATGTTTCCTGTGGATTTGTTGTATATGGCCTCTATTATGTTGAGGTAGGTTCCCTCTATGCCCACTTTCTGGAGAGTTTTTATCATAAATGGGTGTTGAATTTCGTCGAAAGCTTTTTTGCATCTATGGAGATGATCATATGTTTTTTCTCCTTCAATTTGTTAGTATGGTTTATCACACTAACTGATTTGCATATACTGAAGAATCCTTGCATTCCTGGGATAAACCACACTTGATCATGGTGTATGATCCCTTTAATGTACTGTATGGATTCTGTTTGCTAGTATTTTTTGAGGATTTTTGCATCTATGTTCAGCAGTGAAATTGGCCTGTAGTTTTGTTTCTTTGTGACATCTTTATCTGCTTTGGCTGTCAGGGTGATAGTGGCCTCATAGAACGAGTTTAGGAGTCTTCCACCCTCTGCTATATGTTGGTGGAGTTTGAGAAGGAAAGGTGTTAGCTCTTCTCTAAACATTTGATAGAATTCGCCTGTGAGACCATCTGGTCCTGGGCTTTTGTTTGTTCGAAGATTTTTAATCACATTCTCAATTTCAGTGTTTGTGCTTGGTCTGTTTATATTTTCTATTTCTTCCTGGTTCACAGTCGGAAGGTTGCGCTTTTCTAAGAACTTGTTCATTTCTTCCAGGTTGTCCATGTTATTGGCATATACTTGTTTGTAGTTATAACTCATGATCCGTTGTATTTCTGTAGTGTCTGTTGTTACTTCTCCTTTTTCATTTCTAATCCTATTGATTTGAGTCTTCTCCCTTTTATTCTTGATGAGTGTGGCTAATGGTTTATCAATTTTATTTATCTTGTCAAAGAACCAGCTTTTAGTTTTATTGATCTTTGCTATTGTTTCCTTCATTTCTTTTTCATTTATTTCTGATCTGTTCTTTATGATTTCTTCCTTCTGGTAACTTTGGGGTTTTTTTGTTCTTCTTTCTCTAATTGCTTTAAGTGTAATGTTAGGTTGTTTATTTGAGATGTTTCTTGTTTCTTGAGGTAGGATTGTATTGCTATAAACTTCCCTCTTAAACTGCTTTTGCTGCATCCCATAGGTTTTCGGTCGTCATATTTTCATTGTCATTTGTTTCTAGGTATTTTTGGATTTCCTCTTTGATTTCCTTAGTGATCTCTTCATTATTTAGTAGCATATTGTTTGGCCTCCATGTTTTTGTATTTTTTACAGATTTTGTCCTGTAATTGATATCTAGTCTCATAGCATTGTGGTCTGAAAAGACAGTTGATACAATTTCAATTTTCTTAAATTTACCATGGCTTGATTTGTGACCCAAGATATGATCTCTTCTGGAGAATGTTCCATGAGCACTTGAAAAGAAAGTGTAATCTGTTGTGTTTGGATGGAATGTCCTATAAATATCAGTTAAGTATGTCTTGTTTAATGTATCATTTAAAGCTTGTGTTTCCTTATTTATTTCATTTTGGATGATCTGTCCATTGGTGAAAGTGGGATGTTAAAGTCCCCTACTATGATTGTGTTACTGTCAATTTCCCCTTTTATGGCCGTTAGCAGTTGCCTTATGTATTGAGGTGCTCCTATGTGGGGTGTATAAATATTTACAATTTTTATACCTTCTTCTTGGATTGATCTGTTGATCATTATTTAGTGTCCTTCTTTGTCTCTTGTAATAGTCTTTATTTTAAAGTCTATTTTGTCTGATATGAGAATTGCTACTCCAGCTTCCTTTTGCTTTCCATTTGCATGGAATATCTTCTTCCATCCCCTCACTTTCAGTCTGTATGTGTCCCTATGTCTGAAGTGGGTCTCTTGTAGACAGCATATATACAGGTCTTGTTTTTGTATTCATTCAGCCAGTCTATGTTTTTTGCTTGGAGCTTTTAATCCATTTACATTTAAGGCAGTATCAATATATATGTTCCTATTACCATTTTCTTAATTGTTTTGGGTTTGTTATTGTAGGTGTTTTCCTTCTCTTGTGTTTCCTGCCTAGAGAAGTTCCTTTAGCATTTCTTTGAAACCTGGTGTGTTGGTGCTGAATTCTCTTAGCTTTTGCTTGTCTGTAAAGATTTTAGTTTCTCCATCAAATATGAATGAGATTCTTGCTGGGTAGAGTCATCTTGGTTGTAGGTTTTTCTCTTTCATTACTTTGAATATGTCCTGCCACTCCCTTCTGGCTTGCAGAGTTTCTGCTGAAAGATGAGCTGTTAATCTTATGGGGATTCCCTTGTATATTAATTGTTGATTTTCCCTTGCTGCTTTTAATATTTTTTCTTTGCATTTAACTTTGGATCATTTGATTAATATGTGTCTTGGCATGTTTCTCCTTGAATTTATCCTGTATGAGACTCTGTGCACTTTCTAGACTTGATTAACTGTTTCCTTATCTATGTTAGGGAAGTTTTCAACCATAATCTCTTCAAATATTTTCTCAGTCCCTTTTTTTTTCCTCTTCCTCTTCGTGGACCCCTATAATATGAATGTTGGTACGTTTAATATTGTCCCAGAGGTCTCTGAGGCTGTCATCATTTCTTTCCATTCTTTTCTCTTTATTCTGCTCTGTGGTAGTTATTTCCACTATTTTATCTTCCAGGTTACTCATTCGTTCTTCTGCCTCAGTTACTCTGCCATTGATTCCTTCTAGAGAATTTTTAATTTCATTTATTGTGTTATTCATCATTGTTTTTTTGTTCTTTAGTTCTTCTAGTCCCTTGTTAAAGGTTTCTTGTATTTTCTCCATTCTATTTCCCAGATTTAAGATCATCTTTACTATCATTACTCTGAATTCTTTTTCAGATTGACTGCCTATTTCCCCTTCATTTGTTTGGTCTGGTGGGTTTTTACCTTGCACCTTCATCTGCTGTGTATTTCTCTGTCTTCTCATTTTGCTTAACTTACTGTGTTTGGGGTCTCCTTTTTGAACACTGAAGGTTTGTAGTTCCCATTGTTCTTTGCTGTCTTCCCACAGTGGTTAAGTTTGGTTTAGCGGGTTGTGTAGGCTTCCTGTTGCAGGGCACTTGTGCCTGTGTTCTGGTGGATGAGCCTGGATCTTGTCTTTCTGGTGTGTAGGACCGCAACCGGTGGTGTGTTTTGGAGTGTCTATGACCTTATTATGATTTTAGGCAGTGTCTCTGCTAATGGGTGGGGTTGTGTTCCTGTCTTGCTAGTTGTTTGGCATAGGGTGTCGAGCACTGTAGCTTGCTGATCATTGAGTGGAGCTTTGTCTTTGTGTTGTGATGGAGATCTCTGGGAGAGCTTTCACCTTTTGATATTATGTGGAGCAGGAGGACTCTGGTGGGCCAATGTCCTGATCTCAGCTCTCCCCCCTCAGAGGCACAAGCCTGACACCTGACCAGAGCACCAAGACCCTCTCAGCCACATGGCTCAGAAGAAAAGGGAGAAAGAAGAAAGAAAGGAAAGAAAGAAAGAAAGAAAGAAAGAAAGAAAGAAAGAAAGAAAGAAAGAAAAAAAGAAAGAAAATAAAGTTATTAAAATAAAAAATATATTAAAAATTTTAAAAATTAAAAAGTAATTAAAAAAAGAAAGAAGAGAGCAATCAAACTGAAAAATAAATCCACCAATGATAACTATTGCTAAAAAATATACTAAAAAAACCCCACAAAACAAAAATGCAGACAGAACTCTAGGACAAATGGTAAATGCAATGCTATACAGACAAAATCACACAAAGAAGTAGACACATACAGACTCACAAAAAGAGAAAAAGGAAAAAATACACATATATCTCTATATAAAAGAACGAGCAAAGCAACCAAATCAATAAACAAATCCAGCAATGACAATAAACTCTAAATACTAAACTAAGATAAATATAAGACCAGAAACAATTTAGATGCAGAAAGCAAACCACAAGTCTAGAGTTGCTCCCAAAGTCCACTGTCTCAATTTTGGGATGATTCATTGTCTATTCACATATTCCAGAGATGCTGGGTACATCAAGTTGATTGTGGAGATTTAATCCACTTCTCCTGAGGCTGCTGGGAGAGATTTCCCTTTCTCTTCTTTGTTCGCACAGCTCCTGGGGTTCAGCTTTGGATTTGGCCCCACCTCTGTGTGTATGTTGCCTCAGGTTGTCTGTTCTTCTCTCAGACAGGACGGAATTAAAGTAGCAGCTGATTAGGGGGCTCTGGATTACTCAGACCAGGGGGAGGGAGGGGTATGAAATGAGGGGCAAACCTGCAGCGCCAGAGGCCAGTGTGACATTTCAACAGCTGTGTGTTCTCCCGGGGAAGTTGTCCCTGGATCCCGGGACACTGGCAGTGGCACACTGCACAGGCTCCCAGGAGGGGAGGTGTGGATAGTGACCTGTGCTTGCGCACAGGCTTCTTGGTGGCTGCAGCAGCAGACTTAGAGTTTCATGCCTGTCTCTGGTGTCCATTCTGATAGCCTCAGCTTGCGCCAGTGCCTGGAGTTAGTTTAGGCGGTGCTCTGAATCCCCTCTCCTCTTGCACCCCAAAACAATGGTCTCTTGCCACTTAGGCAGTTCCAGACTTTTTCCCAGACTCCTTCCCGGCTAGCTGTGGTGCACTAGCCCCCTTCAGGCTGTGTTCATGCATCCAACCCCAGTCCTCTCCCTGGGATCTGACCTCTGAAGCTGGAGCCTCTGCTCCCAGCCCCCACCCATTCCGCTGGTTGAGCAGACAAGCCTCTCTGGCTGGTGAGTGCTGGTTGGCAGCAATCCTCTGTGCGGGAATCTCTCCGCTTTGCCCTCTGCACCCCTATTGCTGTGCTCTCCTCCGTAGCTCTGAAGCTTCCCCCCGCCACCCCCTGTCTCTACCAGTGAAGGGGCTTTCTGGTGTGTGGAAACTTTTCTTCCTTCACTGTTCCCTCCCCGAGTTGCAGATCCTGTCCCAATTCTTTTGTCTCTTTTTTCTTTTTTCTTTTGCCCTAACCAGGTACGGGGGGGAGTTGCTTGCCTTTTGGGAAGTCTGAGGTCTTCTGCCAGCATTCAGTAGGTGTTCTGTAGGAGTTGTTCCACATGTAGATGTATTTCTGATGTATTTGTGGGGAGGAAGGTGATCTCCACGTCTTACTCTTCCACCATCTTGAAGGTCTCGCTTCAATGAAACTTTGAGGGAAAAAACTAGAAAATTGCTGGATTGGTGCTCCTGGCAAGAAGTAGATTTAGAGGTAATAATCTCTCCTTGCATGCCAACTGACTCAAATCCTAAAGGTAAATAGTGTCAACAGGTCCTGAATGAATTCGTGTAAATTTAGAAACTATTCACAGAACAACTTAGGAAAAAAGAGATGCTACAGTTTCAGAGGAGAGCAATTCCCAGTAAAGAATAATATTCAGTCTTGGGTAGACCTTCCTTTAAAGGCAATTTTCTTGGGAAATCCATTTTTTGCAATTGACAGAATTTAGTAGATTTTTTTAAAAGTTAAAATTTGAGTACTCTTGTTTGGTTTTTTTTGTGTGTGTGCCCACGTGTTTTCAGAAAAGCCCTATAAACCAATATAGGGTTGGCTACAAAGTTTTTCTTTAAATTCAGTCATCTGTTTCTTTTGGCAATATGTTAGTATAAAGATAAAAAGATCTGTAACTGCTGAATTTTTAAAAATCTGATTTGTTTGTATATACTATCTGACCCTAGTTTTAAAAAAGACTCTTACTTAAATTTTCTAAAACTGTTCTCATCTCATGAATTTTATTTTTTTCAGTAAACTTGGTGGGTTAAATATATAACCAAATGTGATTTTATTTTTATACCTTTATAGGACTTTCTGTGTAAGTAAATTCACAAATCAGAAAAAGAAAAATGATGCTAGAAAATGCATTCTGTTTTTTGGTTCAGAAAATATGGGTATTAACACTTCATTGGGCTTGATGAGAGGAAGAAAAGCCATAACTGAAGTACAACTTTGTCCTCTATGTTGCCAAAATATACAGATAAAGTGCCTTATCTGTAGAAAAACACCAGGAAAATATTATCTTGCGGACTCAGAGAGACAGCTCTGCTATAATGGAACCTACCAAAAGAGTGTAGAGCTACTTCTTACCACTGATCTAAAGTCAATAAGAAACCACCAAGAGAGTCAACCAAGACAGTAAAGAGAAGTCCAGGACCAGATGGCTTCACTGGTGAAGTCCATCAAACATTTTTTAAAAACTAATATCAATCCTTCCCAAATTCTTCCCAAAAATAGAAAAGGAGCGAAGACTTCAAAACTCATTTTGTGAGGCCAGCACTACCCTGATAGCAAAGCCAGAGGAGGACATTACTAGAAAAGAAAATTACAAGTAATACCCCTGATGAATATAAATGCAAACTGAATTCAACAATACATTAAAAGGATCATACACCACAATCGGGTAAGATTTATTCCAGGAGTACTAGGTTGGTTCAACAGCCACAAATCAATGATTGTGATACAGCACATTAACAAAATGAAGAATAAAAATCATATGATTACCTCAATAGATGTAGAAAAAGCATTGGACAAAATTCAACATTCATTTATGATTAAGAAAACTCTTCAGAAAGTGGGCATAGAGGGAACATACCTCAACATAATAAAGGCCATATATGACATGCCTACAGCAAACACCATTCTCAATGGTCAAAAACTAAAATCTTTTCCTCTAAGGTCAGGAACAACACCAGGATGCCCACTCTCACCACTTTTATTCAACATACTATTAGAAGTCCTAGCCAGATAAATTAGGCTAATTAATAATAATAATAAGTAAATGGCAACCAAATCAGAAAGGAGGAAGCAAAATTGTCTCTATTTGCAAATGACATGATATTATACATAGAAAATCCTAAAAACTCCACAAGAAAAACTAATAAAAAAATTTAGTAAAATTGCAGGGTACAAAATCAAAAAAGTAACTGTCTTTCTATACACTAACAATGAAGGATCAGAAAGAAAACAATTCCATTTACAATAGTATCAAAAAATAAACTACTTAGAAATAACATAAACCAAAGATGTGAAAGATCTGTACACTGAAAACTGTAAGACTTTGATGAAAGAAACTGAAGAAGACATAAATAAGTGAAAAGATATCCTCTGTTCGTGGACTGGAAGAATTAATATTGTTAAAATGCTGATATTACACAAAATGATCTATAGATTCAATGCAATCCCTATCAAAATTCCAATGCCATTTTTACAGAAGTAGTGTAAATAATCCTAAAATTTGTATAGAACAAAAATAGTCAAATAATCAAAACAATTTTGAGAAAGAAGAACAAAGATGGAGGCATCACAATTCCTTATTTCAAACTATATTACAAAGCTACAGTAATCAAAACAGTATGGCACTGCCATAAAAGACACATAGGTCAATGGAACAATATAGAGAAACCCAGAAACAAACCTACGCTTATATGATCAATTAATTTACAACAAAGGAGCCAAGAATATATAATAAGGAAAGAATAGTCTCTTCAATAAATGGTGCCGGGAAATCTGTAGAGCCACATGCAAAACAATGAAACTGGATCCCTATCTTACACCATACACAAAAATCAACTCAAAATGGATTAAAGGCTTGAATGTTAGACCTGAGTCATAAAACTAGAAGAAAACATAAGTGGTAAGCTTCATGACACTGGCTTTGGCAAAAGGAAGGGCAACAAAAGCAAAGATAATCAAGTGCGACTACATCAAACTAAAAGGTTTATGCACAGCAAAGGAAACTATCAACAAAATGAAAAGACAACATGAAATGGTAGAAAATATTTGCAAATCATACATCTGATAAGAGGTTAATATCCAAAATGTTCAAGAAACTCATATAACTCAATAACAAATATATCCAATAACCCAGTTAATAAATGGGTGAAGGATCTGAATAGACATTTTTCCAAATAAAACATACAAATGGCCACCAGGTACATGAAAAAGTGCTCGATATTACCAATCATCAGGGAAGTGCAAAATCACAAAGAGATATCACCTCACATCTCTTAGGATGTATGTGATCAAAAAGACAAAAGATAACAAATGCTGGCAAGGATATGGAGAAAAGCAAACCCTTGTGCACCGTTGGTGGGATGTAAACTGGTACAGCCACTATGTAAAACAGTATGGATGGTCCTAAAGAAATTAAATATAGAACTACCATAGGATCCAACAATTCCAATTCTGGGTATATATCCAAAGGAAATGAAATCATTATCTCAGAGAGACATCTGTACTTACATGTTTATTGCAGCATCACTCACATTAGCCAAAGTATAGAAACAACCTAAGTGTTTGTGCACAGATGAATGGATAAAGAAAATGTAATCAGTATAATGTGTATATACACACACAAACAGGAATACTATTCAGCTTTAAAAAAGAAGGAAATCCTGTCATTTGTGACAATGTAGATGAACCTGGAGGGCATTATGCTAGGTGAAATAAGTCAGAGAAAGACAAATACTGCATGCTATCACTTATACGTGGAACCGAAAAAAAGTTGAAGTCATAGAAACAGAGAGGAAAAAAGTGGTTGCTGGGGCTGGAGGGCAGGGAAAATAAGGAGAGTTTGGCGAAAGAGTAAAAACTTTCCATTGTAAGATGTATAAAGACTGAGGATATGATGTATAGTTGATAACACTATATTATATAATTGCTAAGAGGGTAGAACTTAGATGTTTTAACTAAAAAAGAAGGTAAATATGTGAGGTGATAGATGTATTAATGAACTTGATGGGGAGAATTCTCTTACAAAGTATATGCATATCAAATCATCATGTTGTACACTTTAAATATCTTATCACTGTATTTGTCAATTATACCTCAATAATTTTTGTTTCATATCACATGCCCCCCAAAAAAAGAAAGAAGCTGCAGAGAAGAGGTGAAAGGCCCACGTCAAACTACAATATCTACCTTGAGAACTGTTCGATTGGAGCAAATTTAATTACCCATGAAAACAAAAGCTGCCTGTGACAATTTTTCACCCAGAAATGCCATATGGTTGTACTGAAATTAAGGAGAAAACTTTAAAAGTCTGGAATTAGAATCTTGAAGTATTTGCATCACATATATTATTTTAAACTTGGTTTCAGTCAAATTTCCTATTCCTCTGTTAGCTGTTACTGTAGGAGCCAACCACCTGAAAAAAGGACTTGTATATATGTGGTATATAGTATATAAATATACAAGAGTTCAGTTTAAAAAACAAAATATATCCTTTGTAAAGCATTCAATTCAGCATGAGATATTAACAGTCTCATCTACTTGGATGTTTATTTTAAGATGTTTGATACAAAGAAGAGATAGCCTTTTGCTCAATACTGTGCTAAACAGAAGATGCTAAGATAATAATTCTCAAAGCTAAAGTTGAAATATTATTTGTTTTCTGTTAGTTCACCTGGCTACTAATGAGACAAATTCATGGGTCCAGGTGTTATAAAGGCCAATCAACTTCTCTCTAGTTCATCCACACAATCATTGTCTCAGTCTACATTTTGATCTTGGCCAATGAAATGCTGGCTATTTATTTTGGATGGAACACTTGTGGTTAGGTGGGTAGACGGTTCAGGAAAATTCTTCTTTATGGCTAGAAAAACAACTCAAAACATGCCCTAGTGAGGCTAGGTGCATAAAGCTTGTTTTGTGTATACAGGACAGCACAAAATAGCCTATTGAAAAGAATTTTTCTAGAAAATTACCTCCAGTTTTCAGGAAGCAGGACCTAAGAATACTTGCTGCAGAAATGAAATTAGTAAAAATAGACATCATTCATACTCATGATAATATGATGCTTTGTGGAGCTGGAGCTAGTGCAATGGAAAACAGTTATCTCAAAATGCCCAATGATCTTTTCTAAGATCCTCAAGAGCTGGTTAAACAGAACCAGTGAAAAATATGAAAAATGCTTATAAGTGAAATTATCTCTAAGATTGCCATGCCTTATAAAGCTCAATCAGATCTTCATTTGTATCTACTCTCTCTATAGATGTGAGTGGTCAACTTCAGTACTGTATCTAGTCAGTGTGGTTGAGGGAACTTCATTATTTTTTTATTGAAGTATAGTTGATTTACAATATTGTGTTAGTTTCAGGTGTTCAGCAAAGTGATTTTGGAACTGCATTCTTAATGTCATATCAACAGAATAATCTACTAAATATGTCCTCTATATGGTGTTGGTAACACAGTGCAATCTTACCCTAAGGTAAGGTGTATTTGTTATCTACTGTTGCTGTAACAAGTTATCACAAAGTTGATGGCTTAAAATCACAAACATTTATTACCTTTTTAGCTTTACTGAGGTATATTTGATATACAAAAATTGATTATATTTAATGTATACATCTTGTTGAGTCTAGACATATGCATACACTCTTGGTACTATCACCACACAAGATACTAAACATATCCATCACTTCCAAAAGTTTCCTATGCTCTTTCATGTTTTGTTTGCTTGTGGTAAGCACAGTTAACATAAGATCCTCCTTTTAACGTATTTTAAAATTCACAATACTGTGTTGTTAACTACAGGTACTTTATTATATAGCAAGCCAATCTCTAGAACTTATTCATCTTGCATAACAGACACTTTATACCCAATGAGCAACAACTCCTCAATTTCTCCTTTCCCCATCCCCTGGCAACCACTATTTTATTCTCTGCTTCTATGAGTTTGACTGGTTTAGATATCAAATATAAATGAAATCATATATCATTTTTCATTATATGATTGGCTTATTTTACTTAGCATAAAGTCTTCTAGGTTCATCCATGTTGTTGCAAATGACAGGATTTCCTTCTTTTTAAATATTGAATAATATTCCATTGTATGTATTTCCACATTTTAAAATCTATTCACCAATGGTATTTGGGTTGTTTCCATATCTTGGCTATTGTGAACAATGTTGCAATGAACATGGGAGTGCAGGTATCTATTTGAGATCATGATTACAATTATTTTGTTTTTGTTTTTGTTTTTGTTTTTTTGTGGTATGCGGCCCTCTCACTGTTGTGGTCTATCCCGTTGCAGAGCACAGGCTCTGGACGCACAGGCTCAGCGGCCATGGCTCACGGGCCCAGCCACTCCTCAGCATGTGGGATCTTCCCAGATCGGGGGCACGAACCCGTGTCCCCTGCATCAGCAGGCGGACTCTCAACCACTGCGCCACCAGGGAAGCCCTACAATTATTTTGAATATACACTCAGAAGTAGGATTACTGGATCATATGGTAGTTCTATTTTTAATTTTTTGAGGAACATCCATATTGTTTTCCATAATGGCCACACCATTCTATATTCTCACTGACAGTGTACAAGCCTCCAGTTTCTCCACACCCTTACTAACAATTGCTGTTATCTTTTGAGTTTTTAAAAAATATAATAGCCATTCTAACAAGTGTGAGATGATATCTCATTGTAGTTTTGACCTGAATTTCCCTGATAATTAGTGAAGTTGAACACTTTTTCATATACTGGCGGCCATTTGTATGTCTTATTTGGAGAAATGTCTGTTCAAGTCATTGGCTCAAATTTAAAATCAGGGTTTTGCTTTTGTTTTTGCTATTTAGTTGTAGGCAGTTCTTATATATTTTAGATAATTAACTCGTTATCTTCAGATAGATGGTTTTCAAATATTTTCCCCTATTCCGTAGGTTGCAAATTTATTATATTGTAGTTCTGTAGTTCACAAGTCTGACATGGGTCTCATTTGGGCTAAAATCAACGTGTTGGCAGGACTGCATATCTTTCTTGATACTATGGGGGATAATCTGTTTCCTTGTTTTTTCTAGCTTCTAGCACCTGTCACGTTCCTTAACTAGTGGCCTCTTTTCTCCATTTTCAAAGCCAACCACAGTGAGTTGAACCCATCTCACATTAAATTACATCACTCTAACCTATTCTGCCTCCATCTTCCACTTGTTAGGACTCTTGTAATTACAATGAGCCCACCAGATAATATAGGATAATTTCAGCTGCAAACTTAATCTCCCTTTGTCATGTAAAATAACACCATCACAGGTTTAAGGGATTAGGATATGTACATCTTTTGAGGGAGCATTATTCTATCTACCACACGGGGTACAGTTCAGCACTACCAAACAGAATCCATTTGGTTTTCGTACAAAACTCATATCCAGATTTTTCTAAGGTGTGTTCAGTGGGATGTGTGTGGGTGCAATGCACACACATTCATAAATACATGCATCACACCCACACATATATACACAAAACACACACATTCCCACACAAATTATTCCATGGTGAAATATGTTAAGGAAATGATAGATTAACCAAAATTCAGTAGGTTTCCTTATTACATGATATTGAAGAGATTTTGATGGACTAATTAATATTCACTATACAACTCCAAGATGGGGAGAGGGTATGGGGCCATTCCCAATCTTAACTGATTATAAAACTCTAGATTGTGAGTGTATCACACTGGACTTTGGGGAAACACTACCCTAAGGTTTTTGACATCTGATTCCAGTTGCTTACAGAGACAGAAACTAAGGTGACTGGATAACAGTCCAATTGGTCTATTCTGTGGCTACAAACTACACTTACTAATTGATCATCCCCTTTGAAATTTTTATTCATTGGTTTTCATTGGTTATTGGCTCACTGCTCACTGTCAGTAGAACTTGGAGGCATAGCACATGCAAATATACATGTGCTTATATCTCTTACTTTATGAAATTAAACATAATTTATGTATTTTCAAACTTGTTAAGTCATGAGAAAATTCTGTTACTTTTGTCAGCCAGAGGCTACAAATGAGGCCCCGATTTTATAAAGGCCAATCATCTCTCCAGTTTATGTCCACAGTCATTGTCCAAGTCTATAATTCTCATGTTGACCAATGAAAAGCTGGCTTTTTGTCATAAGTTCCTCAAACTTTTTCCATGGTTGGCTCATTCATTTCCTTTAGTTTTCAGCCTAAAAGTTACTTCTTCAGTGAGGTCTTTTCTGATTACTCCATATGAAGCGGCCTTTCCCAGTTAGTTTATATCACATTTTCTTGTTCTTTTCCTTCATAGAAATTATCAGAATCTGTGAACATACTATATACATATTTTTCTTACCTAATAATTGTCTCTTTCCCCAATGAAAATGTAAGCCCCATGAGGGCAGGGGCTTTATTGGTCTTGTGTACTGCTGTATCTCCAGTGCCTAGAATTGAACCTGATACAAATCAGGTGATCAATAAATATATGATGCCTACTGAATCACTGAATTCCTATTATATGTATTAGGAAGAAGAAGCTATTTACTGAGGCAAAAGTATTTGCCTAATATCACCAAGCCTCTTTGTGACACAGCTAGGACCATATGCCTTGTCTGCTAATGCTTAGATAATTGTTCTTTGCTTTATAGAACATGATTTGCTAATTACTGGTTTACTAATTACTGTAGATTTACTGTGATTTAGTTGGTAGTTACTAGTCAGTACTTTCTTTCATTGCTTTGAGAATGAGTCTGTAAGCACTGGTGCTTAATGTGTGAATAAATCTCCCAGGACTGGACACAGGTAGAGAGGAATGGGAAAGTTCACATTTCAGAAGTCATCGGTAAAGAAATGCTTTCCCTTTTCTCTTTTCTGACAGCACCTGAGGGACCTCCTATGGGTTGCTCTACAACAATTGTTTCTAAATTCTGGAACCTAAGAACATCTACTGAGGATTTTTTTTTTTCTTTCAGAGCTGGCAAACATTAGCTACTTGAAGGAAACCTTATGATATGCAAGTAGTAATGTGAAATTCAAACACAGGTTTTCATTAATTTTGATGAAAGTGAAAGTGTTGAATGAATAAAGCGAAGTGGTGTGAATAATGCAGCACGATGTCTATGACTTATGGCTGCATTAGCTTTGGTTACTGTTTCAGAAATCAGTTATTCATGCTTATCTTGGCAATATGATCTCTGAAAAGGGAGCTAATGTTGACGATAGTCCCAGATATTGAATAGAATCGAACTGTGGGCCTAGTACTGTCAAGGTTGCTATATGGGGTCTTGAAGAAATAAAAAAATAACCCTCTCCTGCACGCAGGGAGTTTCTGAGTCTCATCTTTCCTTGGGACAAAGTGATGAAAGTTTGCTTTATAGAAGGTCAGTGGCTGTTTCAGGCAGCAGCACATTGCAATAGAACAGAGGTTTTCAGAAGCCACCCTTCAGAACAAAGGGGATCTATGACAGTGTCTGGGCTCCAGTGGGATTGGGACCTCATTAGGAATCTCCTTCTTCACTAAAGTTGCCTCCTCTTAATATATATTCATATTGAGATTCAATTTTAAATTGTTTTTCTAGAAATGGTTCCACTACTAAAAGGGGAATTCAACTGAAATAGACAATAATTTTTAACTTTTGTAAAGTCCAAACACTACCAATTTGACTTGGTACACTGTGCTTCTCTCAAATACGTGCTAAATGTTCTTTTCAATATTAACATTACAATAAATTAAAATTCAACTTCTAATCAAAACTTTAGAAAATTGAGATAGTTAGAGATCCCTAAGGAAGTTTTAAGATTAGGGTTGATAAGTGTAGCACTATCAAAGCCATTTGTGAAATGGATCTAAAGACTGCCCATACTCAGTAAAATTCCTTTTCAAAATGGACTCAAACATTAGTGCAACTTTAGTTATTATATTATTCATTTCTACCATCGACACCATCCATCATTATGTGAACAGTCTTTTAAATCAGATGTTCCTATTGTATGTGTATGGTGGAGAAGAGGAGAAGGGAGGGAGTAATAAGACAGACTTATCCTGATTTTAATCCTTGCTTTGAAAAATAGACTCATGATTCATTATTTTGACCTTCTCAGTATTGTATATTTTGATTTGATGGCCATTCCACCTCTCTTCCACAGTTCACTGAGGCTGTAAACAAGAGAAGATGTACAATGGCGTACCCTGAAAATTATACATTGTTGAAAAGGTCAAAATAGTAGAGGCGAATGTTGCTATTTGTAATTTACGGAATATATGAGGCATTCAAATTCAAATAACTCATTCTCTTGACAGACAGAGTAAGAACAACATAAAATGGAACACCATGAATCCATTTGGGAAACAGGCAAAAGAAATAAAACATAGCCAGAGCCCAATTTCTTTCTTGGTTTCCTAAGATGATGCTCCACTTACTTATCCAGGCACTTAGAAACCCATGAGGTTCCCTAGAAAATAAGTTATATTTCCTTCAAATGTTAGCTTGAAAAATGTTGAATGAAGGAAAATTCAAGAGTAGATCACATTTTGTTATACACACGGATAGCAGGAATGTAGTTTAAAAAGCACTTGAGATAACTGTACCTCCAATATCATGCTCTAATTAGCTGTATGACCTTAAAATGTCACTTTTATACTCTGGGCTTGAGTTTTCTCAAGAAAACTCAATTACAAAAACTAATTACATGAAAAACAATGTAATTAGACCAGAAGCTCTCTTGGGATCCCCCTAGCTCTATTATTCTGACCTATCATTTGATTTTGTGATTTATAATCCAAATCTTCTTTCAGACATTTCCATGGCAGTAGATTATTTCTGAAGATTGTCATCACCTATTGATACACTGTGCATGTATCAATAGTTTCTCCTTTTGAGAGGTGGAATAGATTTCCCTTCCCCTTGAATTTGGGCTTGCATTGTGCCATGCTTTGACCAATAGAATATGGTGAAAATGATGCCCATTTCAGGCCTAGCTTTTAAGAGACCTTGTATCTTCTGCCTTAGTAGTGAGTTGCTAAGTAAACAAGGACTAAAAAAGTGAATAATAAAATATCACGTGGAAAGAAAGAAGCTACATGGAGGAGAAATGAGGTACTTTTGACAAAGGTCATCACCAAGGTCCCAGAAATGTGAGTTAAGCCATGATGGGTATTCCAGGCTCAGCCAAGCTTTCAGCTGAATGCAACTGCATGAGTGACCACAGTAAAAATCATGTGCAGCAAAAGAACCACCCAGCTGACTATAACACCATAAAAAATAATTGCTTTTAAGCCACTAAATTTTGGAGGGTGTTTGTTTGTTATAGAGTAATTCATAATTGAAATGCCCACTTTAGTAAATTACATCTCTACTCTCTCAACTGTTCAGAGTCAGAAACTTGGAAGACTTTCATTAGTTGATCCTTCTTCTCATCACCCCATATCCAATCCACTATTAAGTCCACTAAATTGTAAGCTTCTTGAAGACAGGAATCATGTCTCTCTTGCTCGCTACTGCATCTCCAGCAATTAACACAGTGTCTGAGACACAGTAGGTTAATTTAAGGGAATGGCTATTGATCTTACCTCTACCAACAGATTCAACTTCATCTTTTGCCTAAAATACTACAAATCCTTTTAACTAGGGTCCACAATAAAAGAAGCTGGGTGAATGGTATACAAGAATTCTTCTGATTTTGCAACATTTCTATAAGTCTAAAATTATTTCAAACTAAAAAGTTAAATATAGAAGTATGCATATAAATTGCACCATGAGACTTTTTTTGTTTATAACATTATATGTTTCATGTATACAATATTATATTTTGACTTCTGTATAGAAGACTTCTTTGATTAGAACCCTCCCATGAAGTTCTGCATAATGTGACAACTCCTTCACTCTCTGATGTCAATTCATGCTATCCCTACTTCCATTGCCACAGATTACAATGTTTAAGCTCCACTGGATTTAAGTCTCTCAAATATTTCCAACTTTTCTGCCTCTGCAGGACCTTAACATATGCAATTCCCTTTGCATGAAACACATGCCCCTACATTTTCACATGGTGCTTCCTTCTCATCCTATAAGTCTCAGCTTCTAAACTTTCTGAATCCATACAGCTCTACCCATGCACAATTTTACTGATATTCTCTCATAGAACTCTCTTCTTCCCATTCATAACACTTAATCACAATAAGTAATTTTACATTCACATAAAATAGTAGGTTAATTTACTTAACCTGTCTCCCCTGTTAGACAATAGTACCATGAGAAAATAAACCATATCTGTCTTATACTCACAGTGTTTAGAATATCTTTAGCATTCGATAACTCTTTGTTGAGTGAGTTAAATCTAATGGATCCTCACTGAAATTACCAATTTGTATCAGGTCTAATTAAATTAAAATATATGCAAGTTAGAATAATTGGCAAAGGTCATGTTTGTGGCCATGAACAGCACTCTCAGGTTAGAAAGGGAAGGTGAGAGGTTACTTTATGTCTCTAGACAGAACAAAGACCAAACCGTCCCACACGACCATACCAGTATTAAAAGGACCTAGGGATTACAACAAAAGTAAATGTCACATCTTTATTTACTAGACCATAGTAATACTACATTTATTTATTCAGCACTTTTTGATGATCTATTGTGTGAACTGCCTATTGTCTACACCGACTACACATGACATTTACACTGCCCTGTACTAGGTGCTAGGAGGAAGACGCAGGTTGCATCATATGTTCAGACTGAAAAAAATTCCAATGATACAAAGTAATACACAAATACCACTCCTGCACAGCAATAATATAGAAATTCACTATATAATTATCTGTAATCTACTTACAGGGAAACAACAGATGTGTCACCTATTTTGTTCCATTTTCCAAGCTACCCCTTTTCTCTATCATTTTTGGTCTAAGATAAGAAATGAACATAACCCTGAAACTGCACTTGCTTACTATACCACTTCTGTCATGTACGTATACCCTTAGATTAAGTTGGCCAGGTTTTGCTCTCCTCAGTGCTATGTTATAATGAAAGACTTTTATTCATTTTTTTCTGGTCTATAAACTGATATTGCTCCATAAATACAAACTCAATAAACACATCAGGATCTCTGAAATTTCCCAGCAATGAGCAAATATTTCTGTCAAGGCAGACAGCTGAAATGAGTAAGCCCTTATGGCCCTAGACAGGGAGGAAAAAACAATACTTGAAATAAGGCCCACTTTTGAAAGGAGCTTCATACATACAAAAGGATTTCCTCTCCTGGACTTGGTAAGCTAGACTTGTAGATTCAGCACTGAGGCCACAACCTATTTTTAGATAAGACTTCCTTTTTAAGATCTGCACAAGTCATGCCAATGTACTTTTCTAACAGTATATCTTTCCAGAGGCCTCCAATGATATGAAAACTGAAATGTCCAGGCTTCTAAATGATCAGATTTTAGCACAGCAAACTTCTCATTTTGGGACTGAAGATCTTACTTCTCATCCAGATGTTCACTGTCATATGAATATCAATATAAGCAGGTGTGGTGTTATGGATTGAATTGTGCCCCCCCAAAAGCTATGTACTTTTAACCTGTGGTACCTGTGACTGTGACCTTATTGGGAAATAGGGGCTTTGCAGAGTTGAGACAAGGTTATATTGGAGTATGGTGAGACCTATAATCCAATCACTGGTGCCCTTATAAAAAGAGGGAAAATTAGACACAGAAAGATACAGACAGGGAAAGAACAGCATGTGGTAACAGAGACAGAGATTGAAGGGATGCATCCACAAGGCAAGGGACACCAAGCATTACTGGAAGCTCCAGAAGCTAGGAGAGAGACATGAACCAGATTCTCTCTCAGAGACTCAAAAGGGAACCAATACTACTGACACCTTGATTTCAGATTTCTAGTCTCCAGAACTATGAGACAATAAATTTCTGTTGTTTTAAGACACATAGTTTGTGGCATTTTGTTACAGCAGACCCAGGAAATTAGTGCATGTAGTAAGGTTAAAGGCGGGTATGTTAGAGTAAAATGCAACCAGCCCACCTACATAGGATGCACCACTATATTCTTGTGGTAGGTAATCAGAGAGATATTGTTAATATTTTAGGCTCAGTCAAAACCACTATGTACTTTTCACTATCAAATATGGAAGCTGATTTCTTTCCTTTTTCTCTTATTTAGTAAACTGGAAAGTCTGGTCTACCAAGACTGAAGAAAGTTAATATACTTCGAACATCACATAATGTAGTTGCCTTTAACAAATTGAAGTAGTCCAATTAATTCATTGGGAACTATTTCAAAAGCTCAATATTTGAAAACACCGTCACATTCCCTATGGAGAAGTACAAATAGACTAACCAATTAAAATGACAGCATTAAGAAAGTTCTGATCCTTTCATTATGGACTGTTAATCTTGGATTAAGAGATGGCTCTGATTTATGGGCTTGAAAAGTAAATGATCCAGAACATTCCTAGAGAGGGAAAAGAATATGGTGGAAAAGGTATGTTTTTCCATATTTCTGCTTTAACTATACTAATCGTGAGATTTCAAGGCTGCTATTATTTATGATTTCTGTGCTTCTGTATAATTTAAATTGGTCGTACTGTTTGCAAATTCCAAGAAAATGTGTAGTTCTTGACCACAGAAGGCAGTTAATGAAAACAAAACCATTAGCCACTAAAGAGGAAATCAAAAGTTTAAGGCCATTCCCACACCGTAACCACAAATAGACAAAAGAAGCCTTAAATCAGGTATTTGTTGTCATGCAGAGAAAATTTTAAAAAAATGCTTAGCTAACTGAATTTGTACTTAAAAAAACCCAACACTGAATTTGGTCAAAGTGGTTTGTGTGGGTTGATAGGACTTAAATCTTATCAAAAATTTTAAATTGGTAGTTACCCCTGGAAACCTAGACACTATTAAGCTTATTTTCTCAAAGGCAAAAAATGAATGGCATATTTATTACCGACCATGGAACAAATGATTATGGGGCTCTTTCATGTAGCAATTCCTGTGAAAAAGGTTTGGTGATTTAGCTGACCACAAGTTTAAAATACTGTCCAACAGTGTGATGTGGCTGCTGAATAAGCTAATGCAATCTCAAGCTACATTTATAATAATAATGATACCTTCCACGAGCATGCTGCTTTACATTGTGAAAAGTGCTTTCATACAGATGATCTCGTTTTACATAGTGGCCAGCTTACAGCAAGTCAGTATCCTGTTCTCTACAAGAGTTTGGTCACATTTAGTGTATGGTCTCATATTTTAAGAAGTTCACTGACAACCTTTGTTAGAGTATATCCAGAGGAGAGTAGCCATAATAGTGGAAAGTTCCTATAAGAAATTATTAAAAACTGGAAATATTTATCCTAAAGAAGACAAGATCCTGGGGGAAATCTGCGCCTTTATTCAAATATTTAAAGGGCTTAATGGAAGAAAAATAGTTTTACTTTTTCTTATTACAAGAGGGAGATCACAGCTCAGAATAAAGAACTTTCTAGTGATGAGAATTTTATAATAATTGAACAGGCTGCCTTGTGAAGATAGTGAGTGTTCCCCTATCACAGAACTCTCTTCTTCCAAAGAATCCTCTTTTAAGGATACTCTCATAGGACAAGATGACTGCTATAGGGACAGTCAATGCTCACCCATATCATGTGTTACTCTACATTCTACAGCCTCCCTTGAAATTAGGTTGGCCATGTAGCTGAACTCTGAACAAAAATGTGTGGTTGGAAGTAAAATACACTACTTTCTGTTCTGGCACCTAAAAACATTCTTGTGATCTATCTATCTATCAATCAATCAATCTCCCTCCCTCCCTCTCTCCCCCCCCTCCTTCCGTCCCTCTCTTTCTCTCTCCCCCCTCCCTCCCTCTCCTTCTCTCTCCCTTTCTCTACCTCTCTCTCTCTCTCTCCCTCCCTTCCCTAGATAAACAAAAAGGACACAGCAGAAGGCTCTGAAAGGTCACTAGGAGATGGTAAAGCTACTATCACAGAAAATCATCTGAACACCCAGCTAGACTTTGTGTTAGCAAAAAGTAAACTTTTATTATGTTCAGCCACTGTGATTTTGTGGTTATTATACTTGCTGGAGTTATTTACCCTTACTAATAAAACCACTAAGTTTCCTTCTAAGTCTAAGATTCTATGTTTCTTGATAGCATGAAATACAACCACAAGGTTCTCTTCTAAAGTAAATTTAGTTTGGGAAAGTATACAAAAGTTAATAGGAGGGCTACTGTGAGGGATAGCACCAGCCATCTGGAATTTGGTTATCTCAAATATTCATTCACTTTTTTATTCATTTATTCATGTGTATGTGAAATTCACTTATCATCAGTCACTGTGCTAATTTCTAGGGAAAATGTTGAACAAAATATCTAAGTATCAAGTTCACAGTCTAGTAAATAGAGAATGACATATCAACAAATAAAGGTATAATTAAGAGCTATATATGCTGGGACACAAAATCCATAAGGTATAGTAGGGATATTTTTTAAAAGGAGACATATCTTCGTCTTGGAATTATGGATCAGGGATCAGTAAAAGCATCATTAGGAGGTGATGCTAAAATCAATTTTGCTCTGTGAAAATGTCTTTGACAGGTGGCTGGGGGTTGAGAAGGGCATGGGTTGCTTCACAAGTGAAAGTAATGGAAACAGTTTGGTATATTTAGAATAATGGATGCAAGGAGAGGATAGGACTAGAAAAGTAGGTGGCAGCCAGTAATCAAGGCAAAAATGTGTTTTCTTTCCTAGATAGGTAACGGAGAGTTACTGAAGCTATTTAATTCGAAGATATAAATGAGATTTACATTTTTACATTTTACTGGTTTTGTATGAGAATTGATTGAAGGTAAGCAAGACTGGAGGCAGAGACACCTGTTTGGAATTGATAATAATACCTGCCCCAGTGAGAAATATGGGAGCCTGATCTGAAGCTGTTTAAGCAACGATACAGAATATTCTAAGTAGGGAGAATCCTAAGCACTGTTGGTATGATATGCAAGATGTGGTAAAGGGAAGAGTGCATTTTAAGCCTGAGGTTTCTGGTTTGGAAGATCTCAGAATACTTCTTAACAACAGCTCAGTAATATTTTTTTAGTTTTAGCAACAAACATGTAACACATAACCTACCTTCTTAACAGAGCTTTAAGGGTATGGTACAGTATTGTTAATTATATGCCTGTTGTTGTACAGCAAATCTCTGGAAATTTTTCATCTTGCATGACTGAAACTCTATACCCATTGAAGAGCAAATCCGCATTTCTCCCTCTCCCCAGCCCCTGCCAACCACAATCCTAATTTCTGCTTCTAAATTTTGACTCTTTTAGTTACCTCATATAAGTGTAATCATGCAGTATTTGTCTTCCAGTGACTGACTTAGAATAATGTCTTCAAGTTCTATCCATGCTGTTGTACATGACAGGATTCATATGCTTCTATTTTTAAGGTTGAATAATATTCCATTGTATGTATATAACACATTTTCTTTATCCAGTCATCTGTTGATGGACTTTTAGATTGTTTCCATAACTTGGCCATTGTGAATAATGCTGCAAAAAATATGGGAGTGCAAATATGTTTTCAAGATACGGATTTCAATTCTTTTGGATAAATAGAAGTGGGATTGCTGGATCAAATAGTAGTTCTATCCTTAATTTTTTGAGGACTATTCACACTGTTTCTCATAGCAGCTGCACCATTTTGCATTTCCACCAACTGTGTATAAGGGTTCCAATTTCTCCATATCTTCAACAGTACTCGTTATTTTCTGGGTTTTTTTTTTTGTTGTTGTTGTTGTTGTTTGCTTATTGTTTTTAATGCACATCCTGACAGCTGTGCAGTGATATCCCATTAGGGTTTTGATTTGTATTTTCTTAATTATTAGTGATGTTAAGTATCTTTTCATAAACCTGCTGACCATTCGTATGTCTTCTTTGGAGAAATGACTATTCAATTCTTTTGCCAATTTTTAAAATCAGGTAATTTGTTTTCTTGTTACTGAATTGTAGGAGTTCCTTATATTTTTGGATATTAATCCCTTACCAGAAATGTTTTGCAAATATTTTTTTCCCATTCTGTAGGTTGCCTCTTTACTGATTATTTCCTTTGATGTGCAGAAACTTTTTAGTGTGTTGCGTCCCACTCGTCTAGTTTTACTTTTGTTGCCTGTCCTTTGGTGTCATATCCAAGAAATTATTACCAAGGCCAAACTTATGAAGGTTTCCCCATGTTTTCTTCTAGGAGTTGTATAGTTTTAGGCCTTCATTTAAGTCTCTAATCCACTCTGAGTTGATTTTTGTGTATGGTGTAAAGAAAGGCTCTAATTTTATTCTTTTGCATGTGGCTATCCATTTTTCTCAACAAATTTATTGAAGAGATTATCCTTTCCCATTGAGAGATCTTGACACCTTTTTGTAAGATCATTTGACCACATATGTATGGGTTTATTTCTGGGTTTTCTAGTCTATTCCATCGGTCTATATGTATATTCTCATGTCAGTACAACACTGCTTTGCTTGGTTTCTGTGGTTTTATAATATGTTTTGAAGTCAGGAAGTGTGAGGCCTCCAGCTTTGTTCTTCTGTCTCAAGATTGTTCTGGCTATTTAGGTCCACTGTAGTTCCATTTGAATTTTAGGATTGTTTTTTACTATTTCTGTGGAAAATGCTATTGGAATTTTTCACTTTGAATCTGTAGATTGTTTGGGGTCATAAGGACATTTTAACAATATTGTCTTCCTATCCATGAGCATGATGTGTTTTCCCATTTATTTGTGTCTTCTTTAATTTCTTTCAGCAATATTTTATAGTCCTCAGTGTACAAGTAATTCACCTTCTTAGTTAAGTTTATTCCTAAGTCTTTTATTCTTTTTAATGCTACTATAAATAGGATTTTTAAAATTTCCTTCTTTGATTGCTCATTGTTAGTGTATAAAAAATGCAACAGAATTTTTTCTTTGTTTTTGTTTTTTTTCGTTTTTTGTTTTTTTTTGCGGTATGCGGGCCTCTCACTGTTGCGGCCTCTCCCTTTGTGGAGCACAGGCTCCAGATGCGCAGGCTCAGCGGCCATGGCTCACGGGCCCAGCCGCTCCGCGGCATGTGGGATCTTCCCGGACCGGGGCATGAACCCGTGTCCCTTGCATCGGCAGGCGGACTCTCAGCCACTGCGCCACCAGGGAAACCAGCAACAGAATTTTTAATGTTGATTTATATGCTGCAACTTTGCTGAATTCATTTATTAGGTAACAGGGATTTTTCTGGAATCTTTAAGGTTTTCTACATACAAGATAACACCATCTATAAACAGAGAAAATTTTACTTCTTCATTTCTGACTTGGATGAATTTAACTTCTTGCTCTTGCCTAATTTCTCTGGCTAGGACTTCTAGTACTATATTAAATAGAAATTTCAAGAGATGGCATCCTTGACTTGTTTCTGATCTTAAAGGAAAATCTTTCAGTGCTTTACTGTTGAATGTAATGTTAACTGTGGGATTTTGAAATATGGCCTTTATTATATTGAGGTAATTTGCTTCTGTTCCTAGTTTAGTCAGTGTTTTTATCATAAAAGAGTGTTGAATTTTGCCAAATGGTTTTCTTCATCTATTGAGATAATCATGTGATACTGATATTTGTCTTTTGTACTGTTAATGTGGTGTATCACACTGATTGACTTCCATATGTTGAACCATCCTCTCACCACATGGATAAATCCCACTTGGTCATGGTGCAAGATCCTTTTAATGTGATGTTGAATCCAGTTTGCTAATACCTTGTTGAGGATTCTTACATCTATACTCATCAGGGATATTGGCCTGAAGTTCTGTTTTCTTGCAGTGTCCTTGTCTATCTTTGTTATCAGGGTATGCTGTCCTCATAAAATGAGTTTGGAAATGATCCCTCCAGTTCAAACTTGTGGTAGAGTTTGAAAAGATTGGTACTAAGTTTTATATAAATTCTTGATAGAATTCTCCAGTGAAGCCACTTACTCCTGGGCTTTTCTTTGTTGGAAAGTTTTTGGTACTGCTTTAATCTCTTTACACTTATAGGTCTGTTCAGATGTTTTAATTCTTTATGATTCAGTTTTGGTAGGTTGTATGGTCCTAGGAATTTATCCATTTTTTTCCAGGTAATCCAATTTGTTAGTAGATAATTGTTCATAGTGCTCTCATAATCCTTTTGATTTCTGTGGAATCAGTTGTATTTTCTTCTTTTATTTTTTACTTATTTGAATCTTCTTTATTTTTTCTTAATCTAGTTTGTCAATTTTGTTTTTTTCAGAAAAAAACTGTTAGTATTGTTGATATTTTCTATTGATTAATTTCCCCTCTAATCGTTCTTATTTCCTTCCTTCTACTAATTTTGGGATTAATTTGTTCTTTTTCTAGTTATTTGAGGTGTACAGTTAGGTTTTTTTAATTTTGAAACTTTATTCTTTTTAATGTAGGTGTTTATCACTATAAACTTCTCTCAATACTGCTTTTGCTTCATCCTTTAAATTTTGGTATATTGTATTTTAAATTCATTTATCTCGAGATATTTTCAAACTGCTCTTTTGATTTCTTCTTTTGCCCATTTGTTGTTAAAAATTGTGTTATTTAATTTCTATATATTTATGAATTTTCCAATTTTCCTCCTGCTATTTGTTTCTAGTTTCATTCCATTGTTGTCAGAAAAGATACTTGGTATGATTTCAAGCTTCTAAAATTTGTTAAGACTTATTTTGTGACCTACCATGTGATTTATCCTGTTAAATGTTCTATGTGTGCTTCAGAAGAATGTGTATTCTGACAATGTTGGGTGAATTGTTCTGTATATATCTGTTAAGTGCATTGGTCTATAGTACATTGGCCAAGTTCTCTGTCTCCTTATTGATATGTCTGGATATTCTATCCATTATTGAAAGTGGGGGTCTTGAAGTCCTCTGTCAATGATTGCTTTATATATTTGGGTGCTCTGATGTTGGGTACATATATATTTATAATTGTTTTATATTCCTGGTGAATTGAGCCTTTTGTCATTACATAATGTCCTTATGTCTTTTTTTAATCTCTCGTGACAGTTTCTGTCTTGAAGTCTCTGTTTTGTTTGCTCTATGTATGCCACCCCTTCTCTCTTTTGGTTAACATTGCATAGGACATATTTTCCATTCTTTTACTTTCTACCGATGTGTGCCCTTAAATCTAAATGAGGCTCCTGTAGACACCAAATAGTTTTCTCTTGATTTTTGTTTGTTTGTTGGTTGGCTTTATTTTTATCTATTCATTTTGATTTGAATTAATTAGTGATAGTGCAAGACTTACTCTTGACATTTTGTTAGTTGTTTTATGTCTGTCTTGTAGCTTTTTCATCCCTCTTTGGTTGCTGTCTTCCACTGTGTTTTGCTGATTTTTTTTTTGTAGTAACATTCTTTGATTCCTTTTTCTTTATCTTTTATACATATACTACAGGCATTTTATTTTGGGCTACCATGCGGCTGACATAAAATACCTTGTAGTTATAACAATATATTTTAGTTGATAATAACTTAACTTCAATTTCATGCAAAAACTACTCTTCTACATTTCCCCCCAAATTCTGTTTTAGTGATGTCACAAATTACATCTTTTTATATTGTTATCCATTAACATATTTTATAGTTATATTTATTTGTATACTTTTGTCCTTTAACTCCTATACCATAATTAAAAACTATTTATGCACCACCATTAGAGTATTACAGTTTCCTGTATATGCCTGCATAGTTACTTTTACCAGCAAGTTTTATACTTTCATATGTTTTCATGTTGCTGCCTAGTGTCCTTTCATTTCAACCTGAAGGACTTCCTTCAGCATTTTCCATGAGGCAGGCCTAATGATAATAAACTCCCTCAGTTTTTGTTAATCTGGGGAAGTCTTTATTTCTCCTTTGTTTTTGAAGGACAGTTTTGCTGGATATAGTATACTTGGTTGGCAGTTTTGTATTTCTTTTAGCACTTTGAATATATCATTCCATTTTCTTCTGGCTTGCAAAGTTTATGCTGAGAAATTCACTTATAGTCTTATGGGTGTCACTTGTACATGATGAGTCACTTTTGTCTCGTAGCTTTCAAAATTCTTTCCTTGTCTTTGATTTTTGACAATTTACTCATAATGTGTCTTGGTGTGGACTCTCTGTGTTCATCTTTATTGGAATGCTTTGGGCTTCTTGAATCTGGATGCCCACTACCTTTCCCAGATTTGGGGTTTTCTCCCATTATTTCTTCAAATAAAATTTCTCCTTTTTTTCTCTTTCTTCCCCTTCTGAGACTCCCATAATGAATATACGGATTTACTTGCTGGTATCCCATAAGTCTCAGGCTTTGTTTACTCATTCTTTTTTCTTTTGCTCCTTTAACTGGATAATTTCAAGTGACCTGTCTTGAGGTCACTGATTTTTCTTCTGCTTGATCATGTCTACTGTGGAACTTCTGTAGCAAACTTTTCAGTTCAGTTTTTGTGTTCTTCAGCTTTAAAATTTAGGGTTTTTTTTTTTAATTTTCTAATTAAATATCTACAAAGATATTTTCACTTTGTTCATGCATCATTTTTCTGAGCTTGTTGAACATCTTCATTAGGCTTATTTTAAATTCTTTGTCAGGTAATCCATATTCCTCCATTTGTTTAGGGTTGATTTCTGGAGATTTATTTTGTTCCTTCAATTAGACCATGTTTTTCTATTTCTTTGTGTGCCTTGAAACTTTGTGTTGTTATCCATGCATTTTAAAACACAGCCACCTCTCCCACTCTTTACAGAAAATCTTCACACAGGGAAATGCCTTCACTAATCAAGCTGTCTAGATATTCTGAGAGCCTCTCAAAACTCTTCTGGGAATGCATCTTCTCTAGCTATACTCACTGTTTTTTCTGGAGCCTGTAGTATCTTGCTCCCTCTGGGGTCTGTCTGTAAGCTGTCTTGCACTGCCTCAAGCCACTGGGCTCTCTTTAAATTTCTGTGGGCCCTAGGCATCCCCGGCATGCTGATTCCCCATCAGTACCCTGTGTCAGGAGAGACAGAACCAGTCTTTTGCTCAGTCCCCCCAAAACCTGGAACACTGGATGTATGTTCTACTCTTTTCTTTCCCTCCCAAGGGAGAAGTTGTAAGTTGGGCTTTTCTTCCAGCTGCTGGCTATGCCAGCTTGGGGGAGGAGATGACATGGTTGAAACGTGGTTTTTCTTCCCTTTTCAATGTAATTGTTCTTGGCTTTGAGCTTGTCTGGGGTACTGTGACTTCCTATCTAATTTTTGGAGCTTTCATAAAGGCTTTTTGGATCATTTATTATTGTTAAGTGGGTGTTTCTGTAGAGGAACAAGGTCTGAAGCTTCCTATTCTACTGTCTTACTGATGTCCCCTCATACTCTGTATTGTTTGTTTATCTCAATCACATCAGATAAATTCTAGTCTCCATAGGATCTATGTCTACATTTAGCCACCTGTGTGTCTCCATAGGATCTTATACACAGTGGGTGTTCAATTAATATCTTAGTTACTGGAGGAATCTTATTAATAATCCTAGTTCAAAATGAGAGTCCCTTCTTAAAGCTTTCATTAATTAAGAATAGGCATTCCTTTTTACCAAATAAACCAAAGCAGGCACTTCTATCTTATTTAATAAAGGCCTACATATTAGCCAAACCCATATTCTCATAATGTAAATTTGTGAATATTTAAAAATCCTTATGGTTTAAACTTGTACTGATCCTATTTCCCACTAACACCAACTAACGAAGCAGTTGTAGCAAGAGAAATCAGAAAGAGAAATTGAGAAGAAACAAGAAGATAATTAGGTTAAGAACTAGAAGAGTAAAGAGGAGATTTGGAAGAAAAAGGAGGTATTCTTCACACACTAAACATGTACTGTGTGCCAAGCAAGGTACTGGAAAAGAACATATTCAATGGTGTCAAAAGGTGTAAAATGATCCTAAAATGGAAGAGGCAATAGAGGGGGCTGCAGAATTAGATAATTAAAAGAAGATAATTAATTAAATAACTGAGAGATGAGTTTCAACAGAATTGTGGCGTTGAAGTCAGGTTCAGTAAGGTGGGAAGTGAAAGATATATGGTAAAACAGATGGTCTGTGTATCAAGCAATTGAGTGTGGACAGGAAAAATAGAGATGGAACAGTGTATCTTGAAGAAGAAGCAGGATACAGAAAATTTTTTTTCTAATATATATTTTGTTTAGGATGGGAGAAAAATTAGTGTATTTACTTTGGGACAGAGTTTAAAAATGCAGTTGAAAGAAAGAATAATTCATGGGTCACAAAAGACATGGGAAGGGGTGGAATAAAGAGCAGGCATAGACAATTTAAATTTGGAAAGAATTCATGGCATCTCTTCTTCCTAGAATAGAGGAAAGGGGAAAAGAAAGGATAAAAATTAAAGAGACATTTTGAAACAGAGGGGAAAAGTTTGAGACATTTTATACTGAATGATCTTGGTCTGTTTGTTCAGTGACTTTGGATGTGACGTTGGTTTCCAGATCTGTAGAATGAAATAAATTGTACTAAGTTTACTTCTGCTATAAATAAAGGGATGTAATTAAAATGCTGATAAGAGTAGATTAAATATAATAAAACAATCCATTTGGAGAAGACAACTGAAGATGATTAATAGAATTATTCTTTGGCATATACGGACATAACAGAAGTCAAATAGAAGGTTTAAAAGAAACAATAGCCTAGAGGACTAATAGAACCATGGACTTGCCTTTGACAAAGAGAAGTTCCATTCTTACTGAGCTATTTCTACACATTGTATGAAGGCAGGGTCTCCCTCTTATCCTTTGCAAATGTTAACATGTACCCACTACTATCACCATTTTATTTGCTTTTTACCTGTCCTCTTTAAGAATACTTTGCACATCAGAAGAATGTAAAAACTAAAATACCAAGAATCAACACATAGAGCCAAAGAGTAAATGCAAACACAGGCTACCAATCTTCAAAGTTTAAGACCTACTAGTCTGATATATTAAGTGGTCACTCATGAGAACAGCTGTTACTAGGTTAATAAAGCTAATTACTAGAGTGAGATAGAAAGTAGTAAAACATCCAGAAGTGAGTAAGTAGATCATCCCTGCTATACAATTGTACATATATAATAGCAGAGTCAACAGTAATTCTGAGCTGCCTGATAATTGGTCAGGCTAATAACCATTTATTTAATGAATAAATGAACATTTATTCATTTATTTACTGGTCCATCTCATTCCTCACTAGTATGTTTAGTTAAAATGCCTGTGGGTGTCACAAAAACTTCAATCTCGACACATGTCCATGGTTAATAATGACTCATCCTATTTTCCAAAAATATTAAAGAAATTAAGTAAATAGTACCTGACAAAAAGCTTTGAGTTACTTAGAGAAGTATACTGCATAAATATGAGATATAATTATTAAAATTAGTCCTTTCCCCACAAGGAACTCTGCTCAGTGTTATGTGGCAGCCTGGATGGGAGGGGAGTTTGGGGGAGAATGGATACATGCACATGTATGGCTGGATCCCTTTGTTGTGCACCTGAAACTATCATAATATTGTTAATCAGCTCTATTCCAATATAAATTAAAAAGTTAAAAAAAATAATTTTTCCCTTCTGTAATTCTCTTATCTAAAATTATCACAATTCTTTCCTCTCTAAAGAACTTAATATTTTTCCATAATTGAGATAAGGGTTTTTCAGTTTGGGCCTTAAGCAAAATTCCCTCTCCTCTATGGCAGGGTCTCACTCCAAATGTTCACATTCTTTCTGTTCCTTTGGTGACTCATCATCACAATCAACCTTGAGACACACCATGGTTATCATCTCACCAAGTAAAAGTCTTATCAAACAGCTTAGCTATTAAATGGAAAATCATCATTATAGCAATGGGAGGACTCCCAACACATTTGCAACGAAGGAAACAAACTACCTGTTAAAGGCCCTCAGTGGACCAAAGCTGCTGTTCATGGAAAACAAATGTATAAAGCATATGCAAAATATCAATATATGGAAGCTCCGGGGTTGATACTGCATTTGGAAACAAAACTAAAATGTACTTTTGGACATGATGCATATACTATTAATTCAATTTTAAAACCACAGCAAATTTCTTGATGAAAATTGAAAATAAAAGTTTCCTTGTAAAAAAAAAAAAAAAAAAAATTCAGGTATTGGCAAAGACTAGACTCTTTCTATCAGAACTGGCCTCAGGCTAAGTTTGCCTTTCACTCTTTTTGATGGAGCTCGCTTTCTCACCCCTGTGTTCATAAACTGCTCCTAACTGTCAGGTGGATCCTCCTCTGCGTTACTCTAAGCCCCAGTTCTTTCCAACTTCCTTTTTAGGGACCATGCCCAGTGACAATACCTTTCTCTTATGGGAAACAAGTGCCAACTCTTACAGGTCTAATGCCACTGTTTTTGATTTTTCAGTATCCATGTGTTGCTTGATTTTGGATGGCTTCTCAGCCTTTGACTTTCTCACCTTGCTAGGAGCTCAAGATTGGTGTGTTCCTTGACCTGACCTATTTGCTCACCACCTTGCTGTAAGCTTCCAGACTTCAGGTTGTTACCTTGACTCTAGACTATCATCTCTGTCTTCAGAAACCTCTGAGTTTTTCCTCCAGATCTCTTGCCTGGCCCTTATTTTGTGTTGAGTCTGATCTATGGTTGTCCACCATAACAGTGTAGGAGATAATTAGGGTAAGAATGGGAAGGAAAGTGGGAAAATTTCAGGTGTTCTCTAATTAACAGCAACATATGTGCCTATTAACAAAACCATATATTTATATAACACTCCTGATATCTGTATGTGATTTCTGAAAAAAAACAACAACTATTTCTAAAGAAGCAAACGATCTTCCAAAGCTTAAGCCAGATCTGTACAAATAAAGTGTATAAAATAATTAAGGGACTTATTTAAATGATGCAAAGCCACACTTCCACCTCAATTCTGAAGACACTTAAAAGTCATTTATGTGTGAACCAGTCAGGTGATATTACCTTCAATTTTCTACAAGTTTACCTATAATATAAAAACCACTTTTCTTTACATAAAATAAGCTATTTGAGTTGGAAGGTGTGCCTAAATTATTCCTTTTTTCCCCCGGTTCATGTTGGATGTTAAGACATAGTCAAAAGAGGTAGCTTTATTCTTTCCCTTTCCAGATATTTAAAAAGCATACACTATCCACTTGTTAAAATGGGTTAGAGAACAGAACTGCTGAAAAGAATTATAAAGCTGATGGTATTGATATTAATAAAGACAGAACATGCTATTAGGGAATAGTGTCCTTAGTTGACACATATTCCTAATAAGTTCCAAAAGTAGAGAGTGTCCTAACGTATTTTTTAGTCTCTAATCTATCCCTCCTATTATTGAGTGACACAGATGAATTTCTTGGTATTTGTTCAGATGATGTAGCATACATGCAGGTTCCTGGTCACTTAAGTGTACATCCCTTTGGAAAGTTTTGCTATACTGCCTTGCGTTTCATAGCCTGTTTTCAGGTATGCCTGCAGGTTCTGAATTAGTTTGCCATTTGAAAATGTGTTTTGGCATGTGTTACAAAGGTCAAAAACTCAAAATAATTCTCTCTTACTCATTCCTATTCTCCCACTGAATTAATTCACACAGGATACTCTTTTAATTTATAGGATCACTCGACTTCTGTCCAAAATCCATTTTAAAAAGGGGAACAGAACTAAGCACCCAATGCAAGGAGACTGAGTAAACAACAGTACTAACATTAATGTACATTATGGGTAAGTGTTAAGAGTGTCAACTTACTTAGGCCTCACTCTTTATAAACTGCTTACTAACTTCGGTAAGTTATATGACTTCTCTGAGCCAAATTTTCTCATTTTAAAAATGATCCATAGACATTTCTCCAAAGACATACAAATGGCAAATAAACACGCAAAAAAGATGCTTAACATAATTAACAATTACAGAAGTGTAAATCAAAACCAAAATGAGATACCACTAAATACCTACTAGGATAACTATTATCAAAAGAATGGAAAAGAACAAGTGTTGGTGAGGATGTGAATAAATTGGAATGCTTGTGTATTTCTACTGAGAATGTAAAATGGTGTAGTTGCTTTGGGAAAAATCTGGCAGTTCCTTAACAGTTTAAATATAGAGTAACCAGTGATCCAACAGTTCTATTCCTAGGTAGAAATGATAACCCAAGAGAAATGATAACATATATCCACACAAAAAATGTGTACACTAATATTTATAGCAGCATTCTTTATAATAGCCAAAGAGTAGAAACAATAAAAATGTCCTTAAATTGATGTATGGGGCTTCCCTGGTGGCGCAGTGTGACGGGTTCGTGCCCTGGTCCGGGAAGATCCCACATGCTACGGAGCAGCTGGGCCCATGAGCCATGTCTGCTGAGCCTGTGCATCCGGAGCCTGTGCTCCGCAATGGGAGAGGCCACAACAGTGAGAGGCCCACGTACTGAAAAAAAAAAAAAAAAAAAAAAAAAAGATGTATGGATAAATAATATGTGGTATATCCATACAATGGAATATTATTTGGCAGTTAAAAGGGGATGAAGTACTTATATAAGCTACAACATGTTTGAACCTTGAGAACAATATACTAAGTATAAGAAGCCAATCACAAAAGACCACATGTTGTATGATTTCATTTATTTTAAATGTCCAGAATAGGCAAATTTATAGACAAAGAAAATTGATTAGCGGTTGCGTAGAGATGGTGGTGTGGGTGAAGGTGCAGGACTGAGAAGTGACTGCTAATGGGTTTGGAGTTTCTTTTGGGGATGTTGAAATGTTCTGAAATTGATTGTGGTGAGGGTTGCACAACTTTGAATATATTAGGAATAATTGAAATGTATGATTTAAGTAGATCAGTTGTATGGTGTATGAATAATACCTTAATGATTCTCTTAAAAATGGGACAAATAGTTGCATCCATCCCACAGAGTCATTGGGAGGATTAAATGAGATAGCTCATATAAAGTATTAATATAGTATCAGTACATGGTAAGCAATCAATAAATGATAGCTCTACGATCATTACTGCTACTACTACTACCACTGCAACAACAACTACTACTACTACTGGCAATAAAAACTAGTAGTAGTAGTAGTAGAGCTATTATTAAATAATCATACTAAATATTATTATAACAATAATAATTATTACTAGTAGGGCTATTGCTAAATAATTACTATTTCACATGTAGTTATAATACATATAATACAATTATTATTGTTGTTGTTATTATTATTAAAATGTCTCTATTGGCCTGATAGCTTTTTTGAGGATATAATTTTGGGCCTAGATAAAGTTACCATACTCAGTATGCTGCAATAAAAATAACACAAACTTTGGAGTCAGACAAATCTGATCGAAATCCCATTTTTACCACTTACTAAATATGTAACCTCAGAAAAATTATTTCATCTGTCTGAGGCCAAGTTTCCTCATCTTCAAAATGGTTCAACAGTACCTACTACTACTTTGGGCTCTTGTGAGGAATAAATAAGACAGTGTATGTACAAATGCCTATTGAAGTGTCTATACATAGTAAATTCTCAAATTTTGTTTTGATATGTATAAAATCATTGTATTGGCATTAGTGAAAGTGTGATGAAACACCCTCAAGCTTATATTAATTATCTCAATGAGGCATAAACTTCAGCAATGCCCCAAAATAGCAATATATGGAATAGAGGTCTGGTCAACAATCATGTTATTCCTAAGATGTTCATAATTAACTCATTACATTACAGATAACTCTTAAGTGTTAACTTTCTTCTTTTCATTGTCAAGTGCCTCAAAACAAGTATGATTAAGTTATACAAACTTAGACAAAGTAAGTAAACCAGATTCAGTCTCAAGCATTAATATGGCAGCCAACTCTTAGGGAAAAGGCTTGGCCCAGAATTTCCAAAGCTGTAAATAATGCACACGTTGTACAATCTGGGGAATAGAATAGTTTGCAGTTTGGTGTAGCCCCAGGCTAAGCTTGTACATGTTATCCTGCAAAAAATAGATCTTTTGGAAACAGCTCACTAACCCTAGAATATCTACAAGGGACAGTGAATGCTGCCATGAACCAGCTCCAATTATGTGTGCCAAGAATGCTGAGTGAACTCATGATACCCTTCTTCTTCCTCTCCAAAGTCTTCACTTATTCAAGATTAAATTAAATGAAAGTTTTAAGGAGTTATTTGAAGTTAAAAGCATAGGAGGAGTATACAAAAACAAAAATAATTAAATAAATCCCTTGCTACCACCATTATATACACAACACATATACATGATTTGAGCTTATGGACTAATCATGTATTGCTATTTATATTGATATTAATTATGGCTTGACATTTTAGCTCAATTTGTTGGTGACCTACTTTGGATTATTTGTTCTATGACAACTTTAGAAATAGTTGGCTAATTTTGCTAAACTGAAGAGACTCAGGGATATCATGTTTCCATTTTTAGTATTTACCATATTGAAGAAATGGTAGATAATTTATTATTATAAAAGGTTATATCTTGGCAATTTTTAATTATTTTCAAATAAATTTAGTACTTGGTTTGAGGTTACAGAGATTTTTCATTATACTGAGTGAAAGTCAAAGAGTATAGAACTGTTAATTTATGAGGTCTTGCCACAAAAATGTCACTCTCCCTTTTCCCATCTCTGTTTTGGCCATTATCATATTGCATTGTAATTCTGCTTACACATCTCTCTTCCCCACTAGACTGAGAAACACCTTAAGGCCAAGGCCCTCATTTTGTTAACCTCTATATCCCCAGGTTCTAACACAGTGTTTGGCATCAACTAAGAATGCAAAAAATGTTTTTAGGTATATTGAGTTTAAAAATGACATTGATTTGGCTAAACAGCTAATTTCCTAAGTTAGGGTTCAATTAGTTATTTTTTTGCCTTGTAGTCCTGAGTACTGCATTAAATATTATATTTTCCCTTATTTTCCTGCAGTATACAGTGGTCTCTTAGGGGACCTAATATAATTTTAAGTAGAAACTGCTGGTGACATTGATTTCTGACGAAGATGAAAACTCCTTATACACACAGAGAAAGTTTGAGCCAGTAGCACATAACACAGTCATTAAGTATGAATTTAAACAGCCTATAAAAATAAAACAAATTCTGAATGAGAATAGAAGAGAAATAAAGAGAATTTTTCATACTGGATCAGATTCATCTGGTATTCAATTAGCTTGGAACTATTCCACTGGTCTGAGTTTTTCTTATATGATTGAGGCCCCCAGGCCTTCTTTTAGACTCTTTAACACAGAAAAAGAAAATAAACAGTGTTTAAATTTATTTTTATTTTTTCTATACCCTGAGGTTTATTATCAAAACAATAGTCTTTGCTTAATTTTTAGAACCAACATAGGAAAGAGCACTAGCAAGTTGCAATTTACTAATTGGCATACATTAGCAAATAGTTTTTGGTCGTTATGAGCATAATGATCCAAAGTTATCCACAAGAATTATTTTCATTTAAAATCCTCGGGATAATGTAAATAACCATATTAACAATTAGTGAGTAAACACTATTACTCAACATGAAGTTGATGTTCAGCATCTGAGGTGCCTAGTACATTTTGGTTCTACACCAGGGATCAGCAAGCCACAACCCCGGGGACACAGAGGGCCCAACTTCTATTTTGGTATGGTCCACATGCTATGATTTTTACATTTTTCAAATAGTTGAAAACAAATTGAAGGAAGAATAATATTCCATGACATATGAAAATTATGTATGTAAAATTGAAATCCTGGTTCTCATAAATAAAGTTTTATGAGGACTCAGTCATGCTCATATAATATCTAGGCTACTTTCACACTACATGATACTTATAATGAAGAATATATAGCACACAAAGCCTAAAATATTTACTATCTAGGCTTTTACAAGAAGTTTGAAGACACTTATTCTAAATCCATCTTTGGTAATCCATTTGCCTTTGCCTGAAATTGCTTTCACTTGCCATGATCCTCAAAACTATTCTATTTTTTTTTACATCTTTATTGGAGTATAATTCCTTTACACTGTTGTGTTAGTGTCTTCTGTAAAACAAAGTGAATCACCTATATGTATACATATATTCCCAAATCCCCTCCCTCTTGAGCCTCCCTCTCAATCTCCCTAACCCATTCCTCTACGTGGTCACAAAGCATGGAGCTGATCTCCCTGTGCAATGTAGCTGCTTCCCACTAGCTATCTATTTTACATTCGGCAGTGTATATGTCAATGCTACTCTCTCACTTCGTCCCAGCTTCTCCTCCCCACCCTGTGTCCTCAAGTCCATTGTATACATCTGTGTCTTTATTCCTGTCCTGCTCCTAGGTCCACCAGAACCTTTTTTTTTTATTCCATATATATGTGTTAGCATACTGTATTTGTTTTCTCTTTCTGACTTACTTCACTCTGTATGACAGACTCTAGGTCCATCCACCTCACTACAAATAACTCAATTTTGTTGCTTTTTATGGATGAGTAATATTCCATTGTACATATGTGACACATCTTCTTTATCCATTCATCTGTTGATGGACACTTAGGTTGCTTCCATGTCCTGGCTCTTGTAGATAGTTCTGCAATGAACATTGTGGTACATGTCTCCTTCTGAATTATGGTTTTCTCAGGGTATATGTCCAGTAGTGGGATTGCTGGGTCATATGGTAGTTCTATTTTTAGTTTTCTAAGGAACTTCCATACTGTTCCCCATAGTGGCTGTATAAATTTACATTCCCACCAACAGTGCAAGAGGGTTCCCTTTTCTCCACACCCTCTCCAGCATTTATTGTTTGTAGATTTTCTGATGATAGCCATTCTGACCGGTGTGAGCTGATACCTCATTGTAGTTTTGATTTGCATTTCTCTAATGATTAATGATGTTGAGCATCCTTTCATGTGTTTGCTGGCAATCTGTATATCTTCTGTGGAGAAATGTCTATTTAGGTCTTCCACCCTTTTTTGGATTGTGTTGTTTGCTTTTTTTGATATTGAACTGCGTTAGCTGTTCGTATATTTTGGAGATTAATTCTCTGTCAGTTGCTTCGTTTGCAAGTGTTTTCTCCCATTCTGAGGGTTGTCTTTCTGTCTTGTTTATGTTTTCTTTTGCTGTGCAAAAGCTTTTAAGGTTCATTAGGTCCCATTTGTTTATTTTTGTTTTTATTTCCATTTCTCTAGGAGGTGGGTAAAAAGTATCTTGCTGTGATTTATGTCATAGAGTGTTCTGCCTCTGTTTTCCTCTAAGAGTTTTATAGTGTTGGGCCTTAAATGTAGATCTTTAATCCATTTTGAGTTTATTTTTGTGTATGGTGTTAGGAAGTGTTCTAATTTCATTCTTTTACATGTAGCTGTCCAATTTTCCCAGCACCACATATTGAAGAGGCTGTCTTTTCTCCACTGTATATTCTTGCCTCCTTTGTCAAAGATAAGGTGACCATATGTGCGTGGGTTTATCTCTGGGCTTCCTATCCTGTCCCACAGATCTGTATTTCTGTTTTGGTGCCAGTACCATACCATCTTGATGACTGTAGCTTTGTAGTATAGTCTGAAGTCAGGGGGACTGATTCCTCCAGCTCCGTTTTTCTTTCTCAAGGTTGCTTTGCCTATTCGGGGTCCTTTGTGTTTCCATACAAATTGTAAAATTATTTGGTCTAGTTCTGTGAAAAATGCCCTTAATAGTTTAATAGGGATTGCACTGAATCTGCTGATTGCTTTGGGTAGTATAGTCATTTTCACAATGTTGATTCTTCCAATCCAAGAACATGGTATATCTCTCCATCTGTTTGTATCATCTTTGACTTCTTTCATCAGTGTCTTATAGTTTTCTGAATACAGGTCTTTTGTCTCCTTAGGTAGGTTGATTCCTAGTTATTTTATTCTTTTTGTTGCAATGATAAATGGGAATGTTTCCTTAATTTCTCTTTCAGATTTTGCATCATTAGTGTATAGGAATGCAAAAGATTTCTGTGCATTAAGTCTGTATCCTGCTACTTTACCAAATTCATTGATTAGCTCTAGTAGTTTTCTGGTAGCATCTTTAGGATTCTCTATGTAGGGTATCATGTGATCTGCAAACAGTGACAAATTTACTTCTTCTTTTCTGATTTGGATTACTTTTATTTATTTTTCTTCTCTGATTGCTGTGGCTAAAACTTCCAAAACTATGGTGAATAAGAGTGGTGAGAGTGGATAACCTTGTCTTGTTCCTGATCTTAGAGGAAACTGTTTCAGTTTTTCACCATTGAGAACGATGTTGGCTGTGGGTTTGTCATATATTGCCTTTATTATGTTGAGGTAAGTTCCCTCTATGCCTACTTTCTGGAGGATTTTAATCATAAATGGGTGTTGAATTTTGTCAAAAGCTTTTTCTGCATCTATTGAGATGATCATATGGTTTTTCTCCTTCAATTTGTTAATATGGTTTATCACGTTGTTTGATTTGCATATATTGAAGAATCCTTACATTTCTGGGATAAGCCCCACTTGATCATGGTGTATGATCCTTTTAATGTGCTGTTGGAATCTCTTTGCTAGTAATTTTTTGAGGAGTTTTGCATCTATGTTCATCAGTGGTATTGGCCTGTAGTTTTCTTTCTTTCTGGTTTTGGTATTAGGATGGTGGTGGCCTCGTAGAATGAGTTTGGGAGCGTTCCTCCCTCTGCTATATTCTGGACGAGTTTGCGAAGGATAAGTGTTAGCTCTTCTCTAAGTGTTTGATAGAATTCACCTGTGAAGCCATGTGGCCCTGGGCTTTTGTTTGTTGGAAGATTTTTAATTACAGTTTCAATTTCAGTGCTTGTGTTTGGTCTGTTCATGTTTTCTATTTCTTCCTGGTATATTTATTTTATGCATAACACTGACTGGTAGTTTAAGTCTTAGGAAACTCCCAGGAAAAACAGTTATCATCATCAATGAGAGGAACAGGGCACATTTCCTAAGTCACCATTAACTGAAATGAAATGTCAGATCTCAAATCTTTTCATCCACATTTGTTTATTGCTTTTTCAAAGTTTCTAGCAGTCTGTTACAGTTTGTAAAGCATGCGTTTGTGTTCTATAAAAAAAGCAGTATCCAAAAGAGGGTCTACCTAGCTTCAATACATTTCAAGTGGGGCAGATATCACTATGATGCTTTAATAATTTCGTATTAAAGTACAATATAAATTAATATACTGTGATGTAGTGTTATTTTTTCTACTTTCAGAGGGAGAAAATAAATGGAAGGTAATAGGGCCAAATTGGATTTGTGTGTGTGTTTTATACATTGCTTTTATCTTTATATTTCATACATTACCACAGGCAGTTTTAGCTGAATAGGCTTGCTTTGTGAGAGCAATAATTTTAATATTATTTTGTTAAGAACATGTTTATCATCTCAACATATATAGTTATTTGTTAAGATTAATCTTCTTTCAGCATTATAGTGTGAACACAATTTAGCAACAACCAAACTGTCATCACTATGTCAGCAAAAGTATGTAAATTTCTATAACTTTGTGGATGACTAATGGATTACACTATAGGAGAGAGAAAGTCAAGATGTTTATTTTCCTCTAGAGACACAACAAAATATCTGTACTGATGCCAACTCCATGCACTAAAAATGTTCATCTGAACTGAAAATTTTCATTTACTGGATTGCCTTTACAAATGTGCAGAACTGACAACTGAGTGCAACCCTCAAACAAACACATAAATAATAATTCTAGATCATGTTTTCTAAAACTATCTTGAAGCTGATACTCAAATATTTCCTACAATATTTCTAACTTTGCATAAAATGCCTGCATGAGACTCTTGTTCATGGGTAAAGTGGAATTCAAAATGTTCTAGAGAAAATTAATTAATGTTTGTTCCAGGTATCTATTGTTTAGCCAACTATACCTAGCTTAGTGACTAGTGATAACCATTTTTTTTTTTTGATTATGACTTTTTGGGTCAGAAATCTAAGAAGAGTTCAGCTCAGTGGTTTATCTCTGAACTACATGGTATAGGTCAGGGCATCTGGGACTGGAGGATTCACTTCCAACATGGGTTCTTACACTCACATGTCTGGTGCCTTGGTGTTTTATTGGCCTTTCTTTCTCCACATGGCATCTCAACCTCTAGGGTCTCTACATGTGTCTTGAGTTTCTCACAGCATGGTAGTTTCAGACCAGACCAAGAGATCCAAAGAGAAGTTACAAGATTTCTTTTGACCCAACCTCCAACATCTCAGAATATCATTTCTACCATACTCTATTGGTCAAGTATATCCTAGGCCAACCATGTTCAAGGGGAGGGGGATGAGAAACTATGTTTAGATTGTAGGAATAGGAGAAAATCTGGGGCTAACTTTAATCCACTAAAATGTTATCCCAAATTTTCAAATATTGGGATTTGACAAAACTGAACTTGGTAATGTGCTTAGCCATTTAGATTGGACTGTTGTATTTTGGGTAGTTCTCATTTTAGTTCTAGTTTAAGGATGTGTAAAACTGCATGTGCTAGGTAAACTTTAAAAAATGAAGGAAAATAATTTCTAGAAGTTTTGAGATCTTAGTTAATTCTAAAAGTTTTCAAGATATAGACAGGGATGTCCAATCACCACAGTTATCTTTCTCTAGCTCATTTTTATGCCTAGAGTTTCTAAGCCCTCATCATTCTGACTGCAGAGCCCCCACCAACACTGAAGAGCTCTCTGGCATTTATAGTGCTTCTAACATCACCTTACTATTGAGGCATGAGTAAATTACAAAATGATTTCCAGTTCTGAATAAACAGTACTAAATAAATCTGTGGAAAAGTTAAAATCACTTAAAATTAACCAGTCATGTGCTCCTTGAAATGCCAAAGATCTTGTTTAAGTGATTTTGTTTTTCTTTCTCTGAATTACATGGTCGATTTAGCATCTTGGAGAAACAGCCTTTCTGGAATGAAAAATGGGCAGGTCTCCATCTTTCTGTCAATAAAGTTGTTTCCAAATTGTGTAACAAACTAAAAACTGAAAAGTTCAGCCTTGCATCTAATGTAAATTGGAAGCAAAGTACTTTAATGATTTTACAGGGTGATGTTGGTGAGTTATTTTGGTATATATACCTATGTTGGAATACATATTTATAAAAAGCACACATCTTAGAGATGTCCTGAATACAACAGACAAGTGTGACACCCAGTGAATCTGAATGAAATTTACTCCCTACAAGGGTCTCCCTCCTTACTTTAAGCAACACTCCTCAAACTTTTCTGTTGAAGTTTGCTTAATGGCAGAGGAGAATGAAGTATCCCCCTAGGGGCCACAAACACAAAATTTAGTCATGTTTTAATTGAAATAGTTGTGTGAATTTTGCTTGCTACTCTTTAGTTTATGTTTTCATATAGAAATAACTTATTCACTTGAATCTTCAACAAATGATACAAGATCATCTTATGGCTTCATGTAATCCCTGGAAAACCAGAGTACCCTTGAGGTATTTTATATCAGTGTGGATGGAAAGATGTGAGTATATAAAACTTAGTGAAGGAGTGTGTCAGCACATCTAGATTTGGCTTTAACAAAATGTGATGACTCTGCAAAATAATATACAAGTGGTAGGGAGAGAGCCATAGTCTAATCTTCAACATTATCAACAAAATATTCACCATTTTCAAAGCCCACTCTTGACAACATGTTTATTATTTTCTTTTTGCTTTAAAATACTTAACTCTGGCACTCATACTGCTAGGCTGCATTAACTATAATGTGTTATGTTTCATTCTTAAAAAATGAACAAGCTCTTAGGAATGTAATTTTCTCTCACCTATTTTTAAGATAGAAATAAGTCTCTAACAATCCAAGTTGGATTGGAAAGATCAAAAGTTGAGTCAAAAACTTCGGAAGTGACTGAAATATTGGGGCCAATTCACCTTCCCTAGCTATATAATTGGTAGGTACCACTGGTCACATATTTCAATGTCATATGCCCAAAGTACAACTAATACGTTGCCAGCATATTTACCCAGTTCTCTTGTTTAGAATTGAAGAAATTATTAGAACTGAAGAACAGAATAAAACCCAAGATAGGTGAAAGCTCACAGATGTTAAAGAATATAGTTTAGAGTAAAGGCCGTGGTTTGAAAGAGACACTAGCAGGCCTCTGAGTTTCAAGCTTAAATTTCTTGAAACATAAGGTTTAGTGGCAGGAGACTCAAAAAGGAGGCTCAACACCTTGTGTCTTTGAATCTGTAAAAAGGCACTAGCACCCATGAATCAACTTGTTATTTTTTCCTACTCCAGATGATTCATAAATATTTAGGATCTCAACCTAAAAATAAGTTTTAAATAGCCCTGGATTGTGCCATTGGAAATAATATTATCAGATTGTTTTAAAGTCTGTACTGAGGAGCGCTTTTATTTTAAAAAAGTGCTTGTTCTCCAGGAGTTAGTGCTCTCTAAATAAAAATTTTGGACTGACAAGCATGAAAAGTTTTCTGTACCAATCACCAATTCACGACACCCAGGAATCTATCAATCACAGAGTTAAAAAGCTCTGTCCTACAGCACACTTAATACCCAGTGTAATCACTTAGTATTACCATTCCTTGATGCAATACAAACTCATTTCCTTAAACAGCTATTGCAATGAACTCCAGGGTTATAAATGAGCAGACACAAATTGATTTGCATGTAATAACAGTAGCAATAAACCTTTCCTGGTTCATGCAATTTTCCTCATCTGTTAACAGAGAGGAAGTTTAGGACCTATTATTCCCAGAAAGAGACTTACCCAGCTGGACATCTATAACACTTGGCTGATTCTCCATGGGGAACAATGGCTTGGGAGGTTTGTCTGTGAGTAAAGCTAGAAGAGAAAATGAAAGAAGGTAATGGAAAAATTGAGATAAATTACAGGATGAGACAGATTCTATCGTGTATGATATTTAATGTTTGTAGACTTGACAGTACGTAAACATTTATTAGACAGTGTTCCTATTTGAGCTGTTACTCTATCCATACAATCTCCACTTCCCAGCACATTTAGAGCACCTTGATTCCCTGTGAATAGGCCACTTTGGCAGCTACACTTTCCAACAAGATCAAACAAATGGTCTATTTTGAGTGGTTTTATAAGCTTGTGAGTGTAAAGAAATACAGATTTTAAGAGTATAATCATATAAACATGAAATCTTCATACCCATTTTGTAATACTAAATATTCTTAATGAAATATAACCCTAATGGACATTTCTGGTGGACTGAACCTTCTATACCTCTGAATCATCCCTCACTCCCCACCTCAGTCTCTAAAACAATATGATAAAACACTGGTACCTTCATTAGGATAAATGATCAAAAATACTGACTGAGCATCTTTTGTCCACTAAGTCCTATGCTAAGTGCTAAGGGAAAAGAAGTAAAGTCTTTATCTTTGCCTTCAATATATAATCTAGGATTATGAACACAGAATTAGCACATGAAAATAAAGAGATGAACAAAGAATACAATTTAGTAAAAATAAAATTGTAACATTTCAGCTATAAGGCTATATGTGGTAAAGGAATGGAGAAAGGAGAGGTCAATATTTGTTGTCAGGGTCGGGCAAAGTTTTATGAAGGAAATGAGTCTCCACACAGACCTTAAGGAATGGAGAAGATTTGGAAAGGCAGAGTAAGGAAAAAGAAATGCAAGAAAAATTAATAACACAAATCGAGGAATAGAGGTAGAACTTAGAGAGGTACCTAGAAGAAAGAAGTGTCAGGACTTGGCACACAGACATAAAATGCTTTACGACAAACCTTATATGAAGCTATTATTTATACCCTGAGTTCCTTTTACTTGTTCCCGTATTTATGCCTTACTTCAACTATCCAACTAGACTCTTACCTATCAAAGGGAAATGTTTTATAAGTCTTTGTAATTCACAAGAGACATAGAATATAGCTGGCTACGAAAGAGATAATCATTAACCCATTGTTAATTGACTGGTTTAGGAATTCTGTGCTGACCTGAGAGAAATTCATCTCATATTTGCAAAGATATTTAGAAGAGAAAGAGAGAAACAAAAGTTGATCACATGATAGGAAATGTTAGGGAAATATACAAATTTGGTGATATTCCCAAAATAATTGTTGATAACAAACAAATGCACCAGGAAAGAGCTTTACATAACATTAGCTTTATCTTCCTGATATCCAAACTGTTAAGGAAAATTTTTAGTGACTTTTGTTCTCATTTTTCCAGCAAATCTTTATTGATGGCCTGTAACGCATCTTGTCCTTATGGAATTGAATGATATATTTTTCTAACTAAGCTAATTTTGGCATAATACAGGCAAACACAAATACAATATCTATAGTCTTCATTTCTTCAATATTTCAGTTACTCTTAATAACCTTATATCAATATTTAAATATTATTTGAAATATAAAAGATATGTTTTAAACGAAATTTAAATATTTGTATTCAAAATCCAGTCACAACAGATGTTCAGTTTTGTTGTTTGCTATCATTTGGAATAGCAACATATTGAGAACTAGCAAAATATCCATCAGTAGGAGGCTGGTTAAATAATATCATGTTACTTCCATATAATGATACATTACAATACATCTACTTAAAAGAATTAGGTAAATCTGTACGTCTATTATGAAATATCTCCAAGATATACTATTCAATGAAAAAGCAAGGTTCCAAACAGTGTGCACAGTATACTATCCTTTTTGTAAAAAATGTATGTGTGTGTGTGCACTCACACGTGCCGTGCATATATATGTATATATATATATATATTTGTATAAGTGTGCAATATTTCTGAATGGATACATGTGAAACTCATAACAGTGATTTCCTTTGAGGAGAGGAGCTAGGTGATTGGGGAATAGTGGTGGGTGAGGTTGGGTTAGGGAGTTACTGGTCAGCAGAGGAAGATTTAATTTTCACTATATACCTGTTATACATTTTGAACAACATGCATATACTGTGTATTCAAAACATGAATAAAAATTTTTAAAGTCCAGCTACCTACATTTTATTTATAAAAGAATCATTTTGGTTACTTGGCATAATTATTGTCAATTTGTCTTACACATCCAGATTATAGACACTTAGATTGCTGGAAACTGTTCTTAGTATTATTTTCAAGTATGTCTTGCCTGCAAATGTATTAATTGGGATGTGGTAAGTGGGAAGTAACTGTAGGTAATGTATTTAATGCTCAAAGATGAATATCTTGTTTTACTTTCATCAGGATATGAATCTGGAGTCATTGTTGCCCCCATCCTTACCTCCTGCCATAGACTATGGATATACTTACTGATTTTATTATTGTTAAATGTCAATCACTAAAATTTATTAATATTAATGATAATTTTAAGTGCCTTACGTTTACAGGTGGTTCATAATTTTTAAGGTGCTTTCAGATACATTAGTTCATGTGATCTACACAATGACCTTGGAAGGTAAGGAAGATAGTTACAATTATGTCCACCTTAGAGATGAAGCTAAATGAAGCTTGCATTGTCTCATTTGGTGCCCCCTTGTGACCAAAAGCCCCTAAATGCAGAATGGATAGGAAGATAGATATAAGTTGTAGGCAGGAAACAGGTAAAAATGCTCAATACTGAATCAATGGTTTTAGCCTCTTTGACTACAAACTAATTAAGCTAAGTTTCCCAGGCCAGTGGGAGCGGATTTGTGGCAAACAGCCAGCTGAAACACGGTTTCTGTAGAACATTCCATGCACATACATTTCTTTCCCTAAACTCATGAATGAAAGGAGATGAACTTACACTTATCCTAATGCATCCCAGTGGGATGTATGGGCGTGGAACCTCATTAAATTCCAATATCATGTCTAGGCCTGGGAATTGCCAAGAACTGCAAAACATTTGTGATGATAAAGCAGGAACTGCAGCAGTTCATCTGGATCCTGACCACCAGCCCAGAGACAAATCTATCAGCGCCCAGCATAATTATAGCATTTGCAGATTAGCTAGAGCACATGCTGCCATGAGTAGGCAAGCTCATTTCATTTTTATTCCTTTTTAAAAAATCTCATCTGAAAATCAGTTACTGTTTGGGAAATGAAGGGGAGAACTGTCAATACTAGACCCCATGAACAACACAGTGGAGATTTACAATTTTATTAGAAAACTTATCCTGGACCCCTAGAGGGATTAACTGGGGTCTGAGCTAGTCTTTCAATTTTCTGCTCAAGCTTCATGCTTTGATTGAAAGAATGGGAGCAAGGGATGCAGTTTGGTACTAACATTTCAGTCCACAATTCCTCCCTGCATTTCCCTCTGTAGCTGCTTATGTTTAATTACCCTTAACTATAATTGCTCTACTGAGTATACCATGGTATTAGTCTTAATGTGCTAGTGAAGCTATGACTGTTACTGCCTGCTTCTTCCTAAAGCTAGGTTTTATATGTTCAACACTAACTTTCCTGAGGAGAATGTCCAACTTAGCTCTTTCTTTTCTATTGCAGGCAAAGGTGTGTCTACCTATACAACCAGATCTATTGATTTGACTGAAATGATTGGTAAATTTCTATGAACTTAGTATAAGAAATCAGTAGAATTAACTGTTTGAATAAATCAATTTATGTGACTATATTGCCTTAGTGTTACATACAGTTATTACAAGTTTCATTGTCCTCTTTTGTTGATTTGTCTCTGTTTTTTTTTTTTCTGTTGTTGTTGTTGTTTTTTGCGGTACGCGGGCCTCTCACTGTTGTGGCCTCTCCCGTTGTGGAGCACAGGCTCCGGACGAGCAGGCTCAGCGGCCATGGCTCACGGGCCTAGCCACTCCACGGCACGTGGGATCTTCCCAGACCAGGGCACGAACCTGTGTCCCCTGCATCAGCAGGCGGACTCTCAACCACTGCGCCACCAGGGAAGCCCTGATTTGTCTCTTTAATTAGACTTGCTAGCAAGCCAAGTGGAAGGGAATAGAAGGACAGCTTGATGCAAAGGACACTAAGTGTATGAACCCAGTAGAATCACAAAGTAGCTACTTAATTTCTAGGAATGAAGACATTATGAAATGTGTATGTTAAGGTAAATGAAATGGATCTCTCCAAATCCATTCAATGTATCAGCACTGAAATCACATTCCAAAATCATTATTTTCACCACAACATTTAACCATACAAAATCTCCCAATGTCCCCTACATTTACAAGAGGATAAAATTTGAACCTGTCAGGTGTAAACATAAAGACAGTCATGATATAGCCTTTAAAAAAGCCTTCCTGTCTCCTTACCCACTCTTCTACTTTATCTGTGCTTTGTTTGGCCAAGTTACTTTCCTTATTTAGACATTGCATTAATTTCCAACTCTGCATCTTGGCTTAAACACTTTCCCTAAGCTTAGAGACAAATAATAATAGTTACCATAGTTATCATTTATTTAGTATCTGCTGTGTTCTAGGCCCTGTTCTAAGGCATTTTATATTACATTTTACAAATAACTTTCCCAAAGTCAAGGAGCTTGTAAAAGAGGGATCTGAAATGAGTAATGTCTGATCTCACCATGCCCACAGTGCCTAAGACCTTCCCCTTCCTTTTTGTCATCCCAAGTTCTATCTTCCAAAAGTCTGTTAAAGTCCAACATCCTCCAGAAAAACTTCCCTAATAAAAGCCCAAACAAACCTTTCCTCTCTCTGAAATCCTAAAGCATTTACTATTTCTTTGAACCACTCAGTTGGTTCACAGCATGCATTGCTTTGAAAACGAATTAAACTTCACCATATATGGGTATATCTAGTCTCCCTAACTAGATTTTGAAGTTCCTAGATGACAAGAATCATGTCTCACATAACCCAACAATCAAGGTAGTGTCTGACACTGTGGAACAAATAAACACAATCTTCAAATTATTTTCCTATTGTATTCTTTCTCTAAAAATGGGTGCTTCCAATAGGGTTCTTAGGTTACAAGGAAGAGAAACACACTCTTGCTGATTTAAGCAAAAAGGGAATTTATCAGAAGGATGTCTCAATGATGGACAGGATGTCTGGGGAACTAAGTTTAGATACAGGAAAGAAACCAGGCTAAGTCTAGATGTACAGGCAAAAGGGACTGCACAACAATTTCATCTTGATCTCATCATAGGACTGAATTCACTCCAACTGGTTTGTGTGTGTGTGTGTATGTGTGTTTAATTTGTTTTGTCTTATTGTGTTGTATCTTGTTTTCTGTCCTTGTGTCACTTTGATCAAGATTCAAAATCCCAGGAAAGAGAGGCTGAATGGATAAGTTTTTAACTCCAGCCCTAGCCAAGACTGCATGCACACACCGAGGAAAACAAGAATCTCCCTAAAGAAGGATTTCACAACCTCAGCAATATTAATTTTCAGTGCCAGATAATTTTCTCTTGTAGGTGGCTGTCTTGTGCATTGTAGGATGTTTAACAGCATCCCTGGCCTCTACCCACTAAATGCTAGTAGCACCTTCCCCCAGTTGTAAAACCCAAAAATATCTCCAGATATTGGCACATGCCCCTGGGGAGCAAAATCACCCCAGGTTGAGAACCACTGTCCTGCAGGAAACCTAGGTTCTCTGATGTTCCGAGGGAACCAAAGATCTTCAGAAAGAAGACTTGGGAATAGTCTTCACAAGGGAAAAGAAAATGGAGGTCCTTACTAAGCAAATTAGATCTAGGGAGAGTCAAGGATCTTGTTAATCTCCTTAAAGTTTTCCTGTAATCATGAAGGGAGATTATCCAAGTCTAGCCAAAGTAGTCGACTAGTTTCAAGATTTCATAAATTGAACACAGAATGAATCCAGAAACTGCTGAGTTCTGGAAACATCATAAGCATTATTATTTCTTGGAAAGGAATATCTCTTTCTGAATTAACATTAGAGACTTCCTAATTCTGAATTATGAGACACATATTTTACTGGCTACTTAGTGAATATAAAGTCCCATATACTGTGAATATTTCATTTCTAGCATTACTAAGCTGAGAATCCCCTAATTTAGGTGATCATTCAGGAAAAAAATATACAATAAATATGATTATTTAATATTATCTTTAATCCTCCAAACTTATAAACCCAAACAGGATCAGTCTTAGATATAATGTGTCTCCTTTGCCCTAAGCTTCCTCGTTTTGTGTAACTTACTTCAGAGGAGTTTCTTCTCCAGCCTGCTTTTAGACACCCAGTGTTGTGTCTCTCTAATCAAAACTAGCTGCAAAGAAATCTCTGCAATTTAAACCTTAGAATGAACTTAAGGTACTTGAATCTCCTCTCCTAAGGCTAGTTGCTTTTGAAGGATTGTCTGGAAATGTGGAAGGGCAGGCTTTATTCCTTAGTAGGGGGTTAAACAGCAGGCATATAATTGGCCCCAGGACCCTTCTCTTTACTCCTGTCTTCATATTGGTGTTGGTCAACAGACAGGGTGGGCTTCAGCAGAAGTTAATGAAGACAGATACAGTTATTTTCCTCAAGATTCCAACCAGCATTATTAAGAGTGATTTCTCCACTTCTTAACATATCTTAGGAAAGAGAGGCCAGCATAGGTTAAATTTAAAAATACATCAATGTTCATTAAAAGTTAAGTCTTGTTTTCACTTCAGCCTATTACTACCTCCATCAACTAAGCACTATAGCAATTAATTTTTTATAAATATTTTCTCCACAAAAACTCTAATATACCTACCTCATTTAAAACAGGAGGGGTTCTTATTAGTTATCCATTTTATACATATTAGTGTATATAAGTCAATCCCAATCCCAACTAATAAGAACGTGCTGTGTAAAAAAAACAATAAAATAAAATTCAAATAAACAAACAAATAAATAAATAAAACAGGAGGGGGCAGACTGACATATATTGTCTATTAATTCCATCCAAAAAGAATATGTATCCTCTAGGTGTTCCAACTATAGTAGAAAGGCTGAGATGGGGTCGGAAAAAAAAATCAAGCCAGTGATTCCAAGAGTCATTTGGAGATTTGTTTTAAACCACTGGTGGCTCAACCTTCGGATATTTAGATACATGTCTCCCACACCTCCCTACTACTGACTAAGAATAATTTCCTTTAGTAAGTCACTATTATTGATGGTGGTGGCTCATGTTCCTCATGCGTGTATTTGAAAGATAAAATTATTGAGAACCACGGAGTCAAACAGACAGGAGGTCATATTCATAGGATTAAATTGCTTTTTAATACAAACACATTCTAGTTGAATTAAAATACTCCTACCATAATTTAGAGCCATTCCCAGCATTTGTCTTTATTTAAAACATAAAGTCAGGTATTTTCTTTGAATCAATAGGTGATCCTTTAACAGGCAGATGCTAAGCTGCCAGGGAAGTGCTGGACAACCTACCAGGCCATTGCCCCTGCACAGCTCAGGATCTCGCTAGCAACTGCTCTGGGCATCTGGCTCAAAGACTCTGTGCTGCCTTGCAATTCAATGGCTGTGCCTTGAGGGTCCTGAATTGTCAGGGGTGCTGTGAAGTTGCCCTGAGGTGCCCTTTCCTCTAGATTCCGTATTTATTTCCACGAATATTTGAGTTTTGAGCAATGCATGAGCTTTGGGAAAGCTTGAACATAAAGGCAGGGCAATTTCTTCTTGATGCCATTTGACACAGGGCCCTTCTCTGGAGAGAACAATGTTTATTCAGCACAAATCCGCCCAGACATAAAACAACTTCTTCAAACTTGAAAAGAAAACAACCTTGGGGGAAATGGAAACTTAAACAGAGGTTGTGATGGTAGTTTTTTTTTTTTTCTCTCTCTTCACAGAACATGCTTTTTCTTCAGTTTTGCCTTATTCCCCTCAAGAAAGATTTTTGCCTTCTCTCTTTAAAATAGTACACTCTGGGCACTTAAATGTTGATGTCTAACACATTCCAAATGTGGTTACTATCAAATAAATTACCTGAGATAGTGTACTTCTGAGTTCCACACAGAACTTTGGATATAGTTAACGCTAAAACAATGAAAGGTTACACATAGAAGACAGATCAGTTTTAATTTTTTCAGCTTTATTGAAATACAATTGACATATAACATTGTGTAAGTTTACGGTATACAATCTGTTGATTTCACACACATATTGCAATACAATTACCACCATATAGCTAAGTAATACCTCCATCAGGTCACATAATTATAATTTCTTTTTTGTGGTGAGAACATTTAAGGTTTACTCTCTTAGCAGCTTTCAAGTATATATAACAGTAATGTTCATTATAATCACCATGCTGTGTATTAGATCCCTAGAACTTATTCATCTTCTAACAAGAAGTTTGTACTCTTTGACCAACATTGCCTTATTCTTCCCAACTTCCAGGCCCTGGTAATCACCATACCAGTCTCTGTTTCTATGAGTTCAGCTTTTTAAGATTCCATTTATAAGTGATATCATGCAGTATTTTTCTTGTCTGAATTATTACACTTAGCACAGTGCCCTCCAGGTCCATCTATGGTGGCACAAATGGCAGGATTTCCTTCTTTCTCACAGCTAAATTGTATTCCATTGTTTATCTTTATAAGATAGATCAACTTTCAACTTGCATCAAGATCCTCATTGGCTTCTGTGGTTACTGATCTGTCAGATTCTAGAAATTTGGCCCCAATAGTTATGCTTAAGAATATAATAAGATACTCTGGGATGGATAATTTTAGAGGTAGACAGGCTCTTATTTGTCTAATTCATCTGGCTACTTTGAAAGATGAAGAAACTGAAAGGTAGAAAATGAAAGGATATTCTGAACATCATATCGCAAATTAGTGATCAAACAGAAGACTAAAACCCATGTTTCCTGAATTAAAGATCAATATCCTTGCCGCTGCACCATGGCTAACATTGACTAAGCATGCATTCCACGCCAAGCTCTTTTACACTCATTCCATCATTAAATCCTCACGACAATACATGAAGTAGGTCCTAACATTATCAACATTTGACAGATGAGACAATTGAGGCTCAGTGAGATTAAGTGACTTGCCTAAAGTCATATTGCTGATAAATACATTATGGGTCCAGGAATCAACCTAAGTCTATTTGGCTCTTGAGTCTGAGCTCATAGACACTACTCTATACTGTTACCCCTCTTCCTTGTTTTTTGATTTAAGACTCTGTTTCTTTTATTCAAAACATATCCTGTTTCCATATAAGCATCTCAGAAAATACTTATTTAATTAGTGGAGTTTGGGGATGAATCAACTGAATACCTTTTACTGTATCTATACAATTCTACAAATCAGAGAGTGGGATGAAAATTCAATTTGGATTATCTGGTGCCATTCATTCTTTCAATCAGTTAACAAATGTTTATAGTTCTATTATAGAAAGTTACTATACTAAATAGTGTATGTGTCTGTGCTGGAGTTGGGGATGTAAAGCACAAATTTGAACAATATGTGGAGTCATATAAAAAGGGTTAATCTAGTATGAGAGATAGGCATGTACATATGGCTGACAAAAAGAGGAAATTGTCTATTTTAGTTTTTCTTGCTATTATAACAAGTTACCACGAACTTAGTGGTTTAAAACAACACATTTATTATTATTTTATAGTTTAAGACATCAGAATTCTGAGGTGGATCTTACTGGACTAAAATTAAGGTGCTGGCAAAGCTGTGTCCTTTTCTGAGGCCCTAGGGGACAATTTGTTTCCTTTCCTTTTCCAGCTTATAGAGGCTGCCCACATTCCTTGGTGCTTGGTCTTCTTCCATCTACAAAGCCAGCAATGGTATCAATAGGTTGAGTCCTTCCCACATTACATCATACCGACCTTCTCTTCTGCCTCCCTCTTCTACTTTTAACAACGCTTGTGATTATATTGGGCTCATTTGGATAATTAATATCAATTTCCCTATTTTATAGTCACATGATTAGCAATCGTAAATCCATTTACAACGTTAATTTGCCTTTGCTATATAACTTAACAGGTTCCTAAGAGATTAAGATGTGGAGATCTTTGGGGGGGCATTATCCTGCCTACTAAAATGCCACAACAGGTAATCAAATAAAATACAAATGGAATTTATAGAAGGATATGACGTCTTGGCTGTCATATGGAACAAGAACATACATTACTGCATGCATTGTATTTTAATGAAATAAACTTTTATTTACTGGTCTCATTTCAGCCAAATCAGTTTGTGAACAGGGACACAATCTTTGTTTTCAAACAGAAGTCCATCCAGACAATTAATTATTTGAGTAGATTGGGCTGGTATTGATACTTCTGTTTTCAGCTTAATGATTTATTTATTTAAAAGTACTGAACTGATTAGGCATCCATAGCCTATCAATATAATGTTTTGTAATGCAAAAGAATAAGAAAAAGCAGAATATCACTCAAGCAATTTTAACCATTTGGATGTGCTTATAGTCCCTAATGAAGACTACAGCTGTAGACATTAAATAAGGAATTGCTTTAGAATAAAAATTTCATGCCAAGAATAATTTTCTAATTCACAGAATAATCTTTTGGTGGACATTAAACATGATGTGATATTTAGAACTCAGGAATAAATTGTGCTCTTAAGTGGAGAACTTTTCTAACATGAAGACTGACTTTGGGGTCTGAAGTTGAAAAAAACAGCTGGTATCAATCACAGGGCATTATCCCTTCATGTCAGCTTTGCATTTCCAGAAAATTTTTCATGATCATGATTAACCCATTTGTTTGCATGAAAGCAAGTCAAATGCGTGGACATCAAAAACACTATAAATTGCAGGGTATTATTTTGACTTTGCAGATGAGGAAACTGAGATTCAGAAAACTTAATTTACTCAGCTAAGGATACCCTGCTACTAAGGGACAGAACCAGGATTTAAAATCCAATTCCCTTACTCCTCTTCTGTAGTCTCCTAGTTTCATTTAATCCTCCCAACATTCCTATGAGGTGAGTATTACTATAATTCCTGTTTTACTGTTGAAGAAATTAAGGTTCAGAGAGGTTGGGTAGCATAACCAGCTAGCAAAAGTGGCAGAAATGTTACCCAAATCTACAACTATCTGACATTAAAGCTGGGATCTTTCACCCTAAAACTCTCTAGGATGAATATGACATAGTATTTCAAATCAACTCAATCCTACTACAAATATATCTGAAAATAAAATCATTTTGCTTTCCATTTTCATCACTGAAGTCAGAACCTGGCCCTTCGAAATCTTGATTGATTTCCCACATGATGGCAGAACTCTGGGAGGTTTCCAAGCTTGTTCCCTGCCTTCGTAAACACTGATGAGCACTAATGTAATTAATCAAATACAAGTTGATGACGTATGATGTTGAAATTGATTTTCAAATGAAGCCAATTATGATTGTTCTCAGTTCCAAGGAGAAAATATAAGCTGGGTGATTTCAAGACACAATTATTGAATGCAGAAGAATTGAAGACAAGAGAAGGAAAAACCGAATTTACAAAGCACTTTCCCTTTTCAATTATTATCTCATTAAATCCAACTGAGAGGCTAGTAGGGCAAGGATTGCTGTTTTCAGAAACTGAGATATGAAATCTCAGAAATTTTTCAAAGTAGGATCCAAGTCTCCCAAAACAGAATGCCTTGATATTTTAAATCAACCTCATAAACTTCCCCTCTAACTGTAGAACTTTAATGATAGACCCATATTTTCTGATAGGATAAGCACTTCCTCAGCTGTCATTATCATTCATCTCCTGATATACTTTTGTCAAGAGATTGGACTCAATGCTCAGAAGGAGAATTTGCATCTCTGAATAAGAAACCTTTCATTACCATAAGGCAGGCTAATGCTATGACAGGATAGTCACCCTCTGGCACTCCACATTACAGTCTTCTTCATACTGGTTGAAATGAAGCAGCTTCCAAGTGTTTAATCCACCTGAGGGTCTGCATGTACCCCCTCCCCACTCCATCATCCACTGATCTGGACTAATGCTTCACTGCGGAACATTCCAGTACAAATGAAACCCAGGTGCTCAAGGCTGCTCTGGTCTTACGCCATATTTATCTGGTGTCACTGGATATTTCTACAGCAAACACACACATTCTCTAATAGTGTCTTTAGTCAAGAAGTGGTCAGGTCATTTGTGAGAGAACAAAAGGCTTTTCAAGGAACTTTCTTCTGTAGCGGTGGTTACCTGGGGTTATCAACCCGTTACAACACTGCAGATCGATCTTGCTGTATTAGGTGACTCAGTGTCTACTGCTCTGCTTTTAGCCTGCTAAGTTACTGACATGTCTAACCAAAACCCAGGCCTTCAGGATCTTTGTCTGAATGCTTCAGCCTGAGCCTGACAGCTGGAGCTCACTAGCATATAGCCATTTAGTCTCAGAGATCCTTAAAGAAGAAAAAAGCGATGTTCATTTCTTGAAGAGAGAATTTTAGTTCCTGGGACAGCAAAAGCTCCTCATCCTTGCCTGTCTTATGTGTATCCAGACCTTGGAAATGTCTGTGATGTTCATCAGCACTGGGCTGATCGCACTCTAATTCAGAGCAGATGGATGCTTATATGTTATGATTTTAAAAGGAAAGCCTCTTCCAACTTTCAAAAAAATCTGCCACCCACTATCTAGGTCATAAACTCTATAATATTGCTGTTGAAAGCACAGACTCTGGGTTAAGAATACCTGAGTTTGAATCTGGATCTGCCACCTACTGTGTGACCTTGATCAAGTTTCTTAATTCTTCCAGGATTCCATTTCCTTAATGCATAACTGTGGATGGTAACTGTACCCATTCTTTAGGATTGTTATGAGGATTAAATGAGATGATGCTTCTGAAGTGCAAAGTAGAGAACTGGCTCATAGTTCTCAATCAATGGTAGCAATTATTATTAATTTGCCAATTAAAGAAAACACTGAGCTGTATCTTCTTCTAGGGAGAGAACCCAATGTAATGTATGACTGAGAATAGGTATGGCAATGAGAGAAATGTTGAAAGGACAAGGGTAGGGGTACTGAAGGGAAGAAGTGGGAGTAGGGTAGAGACAGAGCAACAGGATCACCAAAGCAATTTGCACTCATTTTAACAATCCCATTTTCCAATACCTTGAGCAATCACAGTACTTGTGTATAGAGATCCAGATCTAAAACTCACATGGCCAGCTTCTGCCTTGGTAAGGGGATAGGATTTTTCTTTACACGCTTAAAAAATATCTATAATATTGTGTAGGAAATAGATGAACTGGCAGGTGTGTTTCAATAGTATCTATGTGGATAATACACTGAACCTAAGTCAGTGATTTTACTGACTCCTCCTGCCCTGCAAAACGAAAAGGCAATTGAGCTGGTTGGTTGGAGTTTCAGGCTGATGATCATTTTGCTGCAAAACAGGTAGGCAAATTATTGGCACAATAATAGAAGCCACTTCATCAGCTTAATGAAATGTCTTCCACAGAATGGGTAGACTAAAAGCAGCTCACTCTCCATGACGTATATTGTTTAAGCCCTGGCCTGAAATTTCAGAGACCTGAGTTCTAATCCAGACTGCTAATAATATACTGTGTGACCTTGGACAATTCAGATAACTTTTCAGTTGCTTAGTTTCCCCATCTTCAAAATGGGGATGATAATCACCCTGTATAGTTTGTATGGTTAGTATAAGGACCAAATGAGATAAAAAATATAAAAGCCCTATACGGTTTAAAAAAAAGAAGATGTGGCACATATATACAATGGAATATTACTCAGCCATAAAAAGAAATGAAATTGAGCTATTTGTAATGAGGTGGATAGACCTAGAGTCTGTCATACAGAGTGAAGTAACTCAGAAAGAGAAAGACAAATACCGTATGCTAACACATATATATGGAATTTAAGAAAAAATAATGTCATGAGAACTTAGGGGTAAAACAGGAATAAAGACACAGACCTACTTGAGAATGGACTTGAGGATATGGGGAGGGGGAAGGGTAAGCTGTGACAAAGCGAGAGAGAGGCATGGACATATATACACTACCAAACGTAAGGCAGATAGCTAGTGGGAAGCAGCCGCATAGCACAGGGAGATCAGCTCAGTGCTTTGTGACCGCCTGGAGGGGTGGGATAGGGAGGGTGGGAGGGAGGGAGACGCAAGAGGGAAGGGATATGGGAACAGCTGTATATGTATAACTGATTCACTTTGTTATAAAGCAGAAACTAATAAAAAAATTTTAAAAACACACACACAAAAAATTAAACAAATAATAAAGAACTCTAAAAATATAAGCTATAAAGTGGGAAATGTCCTCCTAAAGTAACAACTTCCAACAATGCATCCCAGAGATATAGCTGTCTTCTGCCATTCCTAGAAGTATCCAAGGAGGAAATCTACAGTTTGTTTGCTTGTTCAGTGTTTTAAAAGATTTTGGCACCATACCATTCTACTTTATGTCTAGTATAAATTTATCTAACTGCAATGAAAGGCTAAATTTACTAAAGAAAATGGAGAAGAATCATCAACTATATTTCTGGAAAATAATATATGACACTCATATGGCACTTACTATAAGTCAGGTACTATCCTAAGGACTTAGTTACTAATTCATTTAAAGCTTACAATAACTCTATGATTGAGGTACATACTGTTATTATCTCTATTTTGTAGATAAAATACTGAGGCATCAAAAAATTAGGTGACCTGCCCAAGGTAACATATCTAGTAAGAAACAGAGCTGAGGTTTGAATTTAGGCAGTCTGGCTTCAGAGTTCTTGCTATGTATAAGCTTAATACAATCCCAATCAATTTGTCACTTCGACAACCATTTAGCCCTACAAAATCATAATTAGAAATATACTAGTCCTCCTAACACATAAATTCCTTCTAAAGAGTCCCCAGCATTTAGTCTTGGCTTGATAACTTTTCTGCAATAGACTCACTACCTCACAAGGTTGATTATTTCAATTTTAAATAACTCTATTAAACATTTATTCTTTACATTCATCTAAAATTTGTCTCTTAGTATGTTTTATCTGCTGGTCCTATTTCTGCTCTTTGGAATAACACAGAATAAACCAACACACCTTTTATATACCAATGCCTAAAATATTTGCAGACAGATCTCTTGATTTCTTCCACCCCCCTACCTTTCTGAAAATCTTACCCTTTCCAGGCTAAACACTCTCAGTTCCTTCAATTGTCCATTGTCTTTTAGGTGACATGTATTCCGAAACCCTTTACCATCCTAGACGTCCTTTTTTGGGAAAAATGTAGTCTGTCAATAGGTCTCTTAAATAAGGCAAAATAAACTGAACACATGATTTCAGATGTCATCTAAAGTGCAGTGGAACCAATACTTCTATTGTTCTGGACCCAGCCTTCCTGCGATGCAGACTAAGACTAAATTAGCATTTTTGGCAACCTAGTCATACTGATTGTGTTCTTAGCCAAATAAAAACCCGAGACTGTAGTTTTGCAGTTGGGTTTTTGGACCTGAAAGAAAAACTTTACATTTTTTTGATTAAATGTCATCTGGTTAGTTTCAACCCATCATTCCAAACTACTGAGATCTTTTTAAATAAGAATTATGTTCTCCAAAGAATTAACTGTCCCTCCCAACTTCCTCTCATCTGCAAATGTGATAAGTATAATTTATATGTCATCTAAGTCACTGATAAAAAATGCAGAACTGGACAGCACCCTGAGAGAGGGCTCTCTGGTGGTCAACAACATTGATTCACTAATCAACACTTCTGAAGTATAGTGCCTGCTGCCTGCCCAATGTTCCCCACTGTGCCACATTTCTCTGGCTCTGTCTCATGCTCTGAGCCATTCTTCTCCAAATTGGACAAGTTAAGTATTTCGTGGAGGCCAGGGCAAAAGTTAAGAAATTTAAGATAGTAACACTAGATTATTAAACCAAGTGTGGGGCCCTTCTAAGCATGGGACCCTGTATGACTACACAGGTCCTGTGCCCATGCAGCTAGCCCTATCCCCAAAGTTTCCTGTGACAGACTGCTAGCTGTTCTGCAAAATGTATTTTCTTTTCTTTCAGAGAAAATACCGAGACTATATGTGCCAGCCTCCACTGCAGTTAGCTGTGACTATGAGTCTGAGTTCTAGCCAATACAATGTGAATGGAAGTGACATATATCAATTCCAGACCTGGCTCATAAAAATTTCACACACAAGTTTTTTCATGCCATTTTCTCTTTCATCAGCTTCATACAGATAATAATGGAGACCTTGGAAGCCACATGCTAGAGGTGGTAAAATTTCAAGAATGGGGGAATCGCAGTACTTGAATTAAGAATACTTTTTTTAAAGAGTCATGTACCACAATGTTCATTGCAGCTCTGTTTACAATAGCCAGGACATGGAAGCAACCTAAGTGTCCATCGACAGATGAATGGATAAAGAAGATGTGGCACATATATACAATGGAATATTACTCAGCCATAAAAAGAAACGAAACTGAATTATTTGTAGTGAGGTGGATGGACCTAGAGTCTGTCATACAGAGTGAAGTAAGTCAGAAAGAGAAAAACAAATACCATATGCTAATACATATATATGGAATTGAAAAAAAATGGTTATGAAGAATCTAGGGGCAAGACGTGAATAAAGACGGAGACCTACTAAAAAATGGACTTGAGGACGTGGGGAGGGGGAAGGGTAAGCTGGGACAAAGTGAGAGAGTGGCATGGACATATATACACTACCAAATGTAAACTAGATAGCTAGTGGGAAGCAGTCGCATAGCACAGGGAGATCAGCTTGGTGCTTTGTGACCAGCTAGAGGGGTGGGATAGGGAGGGTGGGAGGGAGGGAGACGCAAGAGGGAAGAGATATGGTGATGTATGTATATGTATAACTGATTCACTTTGTTATAAAGTAGAAACTAACACACCAGTGTAAAGCAATTATACTCCAATAAGAACGTTAAAAAAAAATAAAGAACGGAGGAAAAAAAAGAATAATTTTTTTAGAACTTTGTGTGAAAAAAATAATTTATATTAGGGTTGAATCATTATACATCTTTGGGTTTGCTTCTTAAGCTGCTAATGTCACTCTGGAAAATACATTGCTTGAATATCAGAATTATGTAGAAGGCTAGTGAAAATTCACCTGGTTCCCCCAACTAGAGAATACAATCCAGTGGGTCTGAGGTGGGGACTGGAAATCTGTTTTCTTAACCAACCCCTCACAGCTCATTCTGATGATAAGACAAGCTTGGAGACCCATTGTCTAGGCTTTTCCTTCCGTTTTCCTCATCACAATATCCCCATCCTATGTTTGATTTTCTCTTGGTTCTTATTTCCCAGGTAATATTTACTTCATGTATTTAATTAATCTGCTTCATGGAATAAAGTTTTTTTTTTTTTTTTTTGAATTTATTAATTAATTTATTTATTTTTGCTGCGTTGGGTCTTCATTTCTGTGTAAGGGCTTTCTCTAATTGTGGCAAGCGGGGGCCACTCTTCATCGCGGTGCGCGGGCCTCTCATTATCACGGCCTCTCTCGTTGTGGAGCACAAGCTTTAGACGCGCAGGCTCAGTAGTTGTGGCTCACGGGCCTAGTTGCTCCGTGGCATGTGGGATCCTCCCAGACCAGGGCACGAACCTGTATCCCCTGCATTAGCAGGCAGATTCTCAACCACTGCGCCACCAGGGAAGCCCTGGAATAAAGTTTTGATGTCTGGCACTCCAGCAGCCATTTTGTAATTTGGGGATGGAAGTTATATGCAAAAAATGGAGGAGCAGAAAGAGAGTAAAAGCGTAGATCCCTGATGACTTCTTGAAACTTCCATACCAACTCTGGACTCTCTAACTCCTGATTCTTTTTGCTTTGAGGGAATGAATATTTATGTGTTTGAAAATCTATTCAGTAGGGTTTTCTGTTATGTAGTTTTCTATTCTATGTAGTAGAAGCTAATCCTAACCTACAGGGAATTATGTTAGAATATGCTGTTCTTTCAGGGCCCATGATATACATTTCCTTATGCTGATGGTTGCTCTTTATCTTCATATAAAACCAGGCCTTCTCTGAGTAACTTGTCCAAGCAACTGAGTAGTATGGTGGAAGCAATGGAAGTCAGTACTTCATTTCACTAGGATCTTAAATCAGATTATATTTCTCTTTAGTCATCAAGAAATCCCTCTTACAAGGCTGGAGATATCACTGCCAAAGTCTTAAAAATCTCAGAGACAATATCCTGTGTTTGATATTTTTCAATGAAAAAATATTTACCTTATACCAGCTTGCTATGGTCTGTATGTATGTGTCCCCTCAAAATTCATATGTTGAAACCTAATGCCCAAAGTGATAATATTCAGAGGTGAGGCATTTTGGAGGTAAGTTATATGAATGGGATTAATGCCCTTATAAAAGAGACCCCAGGGGCTTCCCTGGTGGCGCAGTGGTTGAGAGTCTGCCTGCCAATGCAGGGGACACGGGCTTGTGCCCCGGTCTGGGAAGATCCCACATGCCGCAGAGCGACTGGGCCCGTGAGCCATGGCCGCTGGGCCTGCACGTCCGGAGCCTGTGCTCCGCAACGGGAGAGGCCATAACAGTGAGAGGCCTGTGTACAGCAAAAAAAAAAAAAAAAAAAAAGAGAGACCCCAGAGAGATCCCTTGCCTCTTCTGCCATGTGGGGTTACATTGAGAAAACCACTGTCAATGAGGAATCAGGCTCTCGTCAGACCAAATCTACCGATGACTTGATTTGGAACTTCCCAGCTTGCAGAACTGTAAGAAATAAATTTCTGTTGTTTATAAGCCACCCAGTCTATGTGGTATTTTTGCTATAGCAGCCCAAATAGACTAAGACAGAGCTCATGCTCTTCCTAATCTGATGAAAAGAAATAAGTGTGCTTTTGAGAAGCAAGATGATTGAGGCACCCCTTTTGGTTCAAGATGATTTTGAAAAGCATGGATGCGGATGGTTCTTTCTTTCATTCTTCTTTCATCTATTAAAAAGTAAAGACGGAGTGACAGATGCACAGGATCTGATCATCCATCTTAAAGGGACAGTTGGAGTTTTTGCATACAAATGAAAGCTATCATTCTTGTCAACTTTAAGCTGGAGTTTTAAACACGATGTCTGCAGCCAATTAATATTCCATGACCAATCAGAGCACTCATGCAGACTGTTCTCCCATCCTGAAACATAATCCCAATGCCCAAAATTATTAGTTACAGAAGACAGAGAATTTTTAACTTGTGATTTCCAATCAACTTGACTCAATATATTATTCATTTATGCTAAAAGCATGTATTTTCCAAAAATATTTTGACTATGTCGTGACAATGAAAAGCTGCTGAATAAAAGGCCTAAATTATTTGAGATTAGGTGTTCTGTAATGTAATGTCACAAAGAAATCCAGCCCCACAAAAGTCAGCTTCCTAAGGATCATAATCATGACTAGAGACATGCAGAGTTCTGATTTCTGATTCAGGAGACAAAATCATCACTTGGATGTGAGAATTGGACCATCAATTCTGTCTTTCAGTGATGCTACCTCTATCTCTCACAAATCCTTGGAATATGCCAATTTGGATGGTCTAAGAAGATATATGTGTGACATCAATAATGTCAGGGATAAAGTATGCCCACTGAGTATGCTCAAGGGATCTTGTGCCCTTAAAAGAGAGAAAAGCTAGAGAACAAAGATAACAGACTTACTGACAGCTAACAAGCAGCCACAAGCAGCTTTAAAGCTGGACTGAGTCAGAAGTAGTATTTGCTTAAAAGCCCATTGTCCTTGAACAAAGAGAGAAAGCCCCTTGCACAGAATAGGCGGGTCAATTTTCCCACTCTGAAATGTTGACAGCACTTTCCTTGCTGGGCTAGCAATCTACTAAGTGGGAGAATGGTTGATTTCCTTACTCCTCAGTTCTGCAAATATATCTATGGGTGGTCCCTTCTGGCTAGCCAGAGTCAGGTTAAAATTCAACAGTAGGTGAAGCATTACTCATTAGGATGGGTTGATTAGTTGCCTACAAATGCAGGGTCCATCTCTATAAAAAGCTGAATTTTGAGAAGAATATTAACATCCTTGTACATTTATGTTAACACCTTTAACGTAAAAGCAAGTCTGTCTTTAAGTAATAACAGAGGAAAATAAATCAAAAATAGTTTACTATTAATAATCTATGTTTAAAATAAGAACCAGCTCTCAAGTTCCATAATTATTCATTTCCATGACTTAATAGTACAAAATGAGAATGTGTTTTCCCATTCAAAGAAATTCTTGATACCAAGTCCACTTTACGTTCTTAGGAAAAAAGTCTTCTATAGAGTCAGTTTGAAAAAGGGAAGACATGGATATCTCTCAGGATTGAAGCTTAAAAAGGAGTGAATGCTATGTTTTCTTCTTTCTAGATGGGTTGGGAACTAGGCAATACAACAGTGGTTAAAGGCTTACTAACTAGACATGAATTCCAATCCCAGCTCCACTACTTATTAGCAATATGAAAATTATGTAAACAGTCTATGCCTCAGTTTCCTCACAAGTAAATGAGAATATTAGAATTTTTATTATATAGGGTTGTTATAAGGATTACATGAGATAATGTAAGCACTTATTGAATTAGAGCTGATGTGATTTTGATCATTACCACAGTCTTCTTCTGTTGGTCCAATTTATAATCTTTACAAAATTCAAATAGGAATGTCCAAACATTGGTGCTGTATCTCAGTGTCTTTTCTTAAAGATATCTGTGTCAGAAGGGATTTACTGATTTATGTGCCTGACATTGTGCTAGATACTGTAAAGAAGAAGGAAGATTTTACAGCTCCTGCCTTCACAGAATGTACAGTCAAAGTTGGAGTATATAGTATAGCTTTTTTTTTTTACATCTTTATTGGAATATAATTGCTTCACAATGGTGTGTTAGTTTCTGCTTTACAACAAACTGAATCAGTTATACATATACATATATTCCCATATCTCTTCTCTCTTGCATCTCCCTCCCTCCCACACTCCCTATCCCACGCCTCTAGGTGATCACAAAGCACCGAGCTGATCTCCCTGTACTACGCGGCTGCTTCCCACTAGCTATCTATTTAAAGTTTGGTGGTGTATGTATGTCCATGCCACTCTCTCACTTTGTCACAGCTTACCCTTCTCCCTCCACATATCCTCAAATCCATTCTCTAGTAGGTCTGTGTCTTTATTCCTGTCTTACCCCTAGGTTCTTCATGACATTTTTCTTTTCTTAAATTCCATATATATGCGTTAGCATACAGTATTTGTCTTTCTCTTTCTGACTTACTTCACCCTGTATGACAGACTCTATGTCCATCCACCTCAATACAAATAGCTCAACTTCGTTTCTTTTTATGACTGAGTAATATTCCATTGTATATATGTGCCACATCTTCTTTATCCATATATCCAATGATGGACACTTAAGTTGTTTCCATCTCCTGGCTATTGTAAATAGAGCTGCAGTGAACATTTTAGTACACGATTTTTTTTTTTTTTTTTTTTTTGCGGTACGCGGGCCTCTCACTGCCGTGGCCTCTCCGGTTGTGGAGCACAGGCTCCAGACACGCAGGCTCAGCGGCTATGGCTCACGGTACCAGCCGCTCCGTGGCATGAGGGATCTTCCCAGACCAGGGCACGAACCCGTGTCCCCTGCATTGGCTGGTGGACTCTCAACCACTGAGCCACCAGGGAAGCCCACATGATTCTTTTTGAATTATGGTTTTCTCAGGGTATATGCCCAGTAGTGGGATTGCTGGGTCATAGGGTAGGTCTATTTGTAGTTTTTTAAGGAACCTCCATATTGTTCTCCATATTGGCTGTACCAATTCACATTCCCACCAGCAGTGCAAGAGTGTTCCCTTTTCTCCACACCCTCTCCAGCATTTATTGTTTCTAGATTTTTGATTATGGCCATTCTGACTGGTATGAGATGATATCTCATTGTAGTTTTGATTTGCATTTCTCTAATGATTAATGATGTTGAGCATTCTTTCATGTGTTTGTTGGCAGTCTGTATATCTTCTTTGGAGAAATGTCTATTTAGGTCTTCTGCCCATCTTTGGATTGGGTTGTTTTTTTTTTTTTTGGTATTGAGCTGAATGAGTTGCTTGTAAATTTTGGAGATTAATCCTTCATCAGTTGTTTCACTTGCAAATATTTTCTCCCATTCTGAGGGTCATCTTTTGGTCTTGTTTATGGTTTCCATTGCTGTGCAAAAGCTTTGCAGTTTCATTACGTCCCATTTGTTTATTTTTGTTTTTATTTCCATTTCTCTAGGAGGTGGGTCAAAAAGGATCTTGCTGTGCTTTATGTCACACAGTGTTCTACGTATGTTTTCCTCTAAGATATTGATAGTTTCTGACCTTACATTTAGGTCTTTAATCCATTTTGAGCTTATTTTTGTGTATGGTGTTAGGGAGTGATCTAATCTCATACTTTTACATGGACCTGTCCAGTTTTCCCAGCACCACTTATTGAAGAGGCTGTCCTTTTCCCACTGTACGTTCCTGCCTCCTTTATCAAAGATAAGGTGACCATATGTGCGTGGGTTTATCTCTGGGCTTTCTATTCTGTTCCATTAATCTATATTTCTGTTTTTGTGCCAGTACCATACTGTCTTGATTACTGTAGCTTTTTAGTATAGTCTGAACTCAGGGAGCCTGATTCCTCCAGCTCGGTTTTTCGTTCTCAATATTGTTTTGGCTATTCGGGGTCTTTTGTGTTTCCATACAAATTGTGAAATTTTTTGTTCTAGTTCTGTGAAAAATGCCAGTGGTAGTTTGATATGGATTGCATTGAACCTGTAGATTGCTTTGGGTCATAGAGTCATTTTCAAAATGTTGATTCTTCCAATCCAAGAACATGGTATATCTCTCCATCTATTTGTATCATCCTTAATTTTTTCATCAGTGTCTCATAATTTTCTGCATACAGGTCTTTTGTCTCCTTAGGTAGGTTTATTCCTAGATATTTTATTCTTTTTTTTTGCGATGGTAAATGGGAGTGTTTTCTTGATTTCACTTTCAGATTTTTCATCATTAGTGTACAGGAATGCCAGAGATGCATTAATTTTGTATCCTGCTACTTTACCAAATTCATGGATTAGCTCTAATAGTTTTCTGGTACCATCTTTAGGATTCTCTATGTATAATATCATGTCTCTGCAAACAGTGACAGCTTTACTTGTTCTTTTCTGATTTGGATTCCTTTTATTTCCTTTTCTTCTCTGATTGCTGTGGCTATAACTTCCAAAAGCCCGGCAGTGGCGGGCTGCACAGGCTCCCCAGAAGGGAGGTGTGGATAGTGACCTGCGCTCGCACACAGGCTTCTTGGTGGCGGCAGCAGCAGCTTTAGCGTCTCATGCGCATCTCTGTGGTCCACGCTGTTAGCCTCGGCTTGCGCCCATCTCTGGAGCTCCTTTATGCAGTGCTCTCAATCCCCGGACTCCCTCCCGGCTAGCCGTGGTGCACTAAGCCCCTGCAGGCTGAGTTAGCGCCGCCAACCCCAGTCCTCTCCCTGTGATCCAACCGAAGCTCAAGCCTCAGCTCTCAGCCCCCTCAACGCCCTCGCAGGTGAGCAGACAAGCCTCTCGGGCTGGTGAGTGCTGGTTGGCACCAATCCTCTGTGCGGGAATCTCTCCGCTTTGCCCTCCGCACCCCTGTTGCTGTGCTCTCCTCTGCTACTCTGAAGCTCCCCCCCTCCGCCACCCGCAGTCTCTGCCTGCAAAGGGGCTTCTAGTGTGTGGAAACCTTTCCTCCTTCATGGCTCCCTCCCACTGTTGCAGGTCCCTTCCTTATTCTTTTGTCTCTGTTTATTCTTTTTTCTTTTGCCCTACCCAGGTATGTGGGGAGTTTCTTGCCTTTTGGGGGGTCTGAGGTCTTCTGTCAGCGTTCAGTAGGTGTTCTGTAGGAATTGTTCCACGTGTAGATGAATTTCTGATGAATCTGTGGGGAGGAAGGTGATCTCCGCATCTTACTCTTCCGCCATCTTCCCCCTCTCTCCTATATAGTCTAGTTTTGACAGAGTCTCTGGCGGATGCTAGAAATGCTTAATCTCTAATGAGTAGTATATGCCCAGGACTAGAATATAAAACTTGCCTAGACTGCTTAAATGGGAGAACAGGTACTAAGATCATGTTGAAAAGTGATTTACTGACAGATTTTAGATAAACCTGAAAATTTAGTTAAGGCAAAATTTCTCAGCACAGCCATTAATCTGTACACTTAAGAGACAAAATAAAATTTAAGACTTAAATCCTAGAAGGAACATTCTTTGACTCATTATTCTCTCTCTTGACTGCTTACTCTGTGTTTTATTTGAGCACCTGCACATGAAAGAGAGAGAGAGAAAGAAATTAAGCTCAATTCCCTATTTTTATGTAAACAGGAACCCAAAGAGGTAAAATGATTTTGCCTAAAGTGAAATACTTGTTTATTAGCAAAACCAGAATTAGAACCCTGAGCTAAAACTACCTAGCACCTCTCTAGGCTCTGGGAGGATTATCAAATCAATGACTCAGTTCCTTCAAAGGAAGCCAAGCAGGACCCACATCTTCAGCATCCTTTGCCTCCACCTACTCAACTACCCCTTACTGTCTATTAGTTGGAGAGCACACTGAGTGTTCAACAGATGCTTATTTAGTCAAGGGAAAATAATGTGGTTTGATTCAACAGTTGTGGAGAAAAATCTGTGGACTTGCCTATTCCATAGAGGGTAAAAGTATTGTTGCTCAAGAAAAAGATAGTGATACTTTCTGCTATCCCAAACATGTCAAATTAACAAGATTCTTATCTGTTGTTATACCAAATAATCACATTTCACAGACTAAACCATTCTCCTAAATGGATTACCCAGTGTTTTCAAGATAATGGTTTCATGAGACAGAAAATGGAACCTTTCTAACACCTACCAGAGGGAAGAGAAAATGGGGGTCAGTCTGCAAATGGCAGATCAGGAGAGTGTTCTAGGGGTGAGTAGTGTGAACTGACTGAATTGGGCAAAAGGCCCCATGTGTTGTGGCAGGAGTATTTAACCTCTTAATTTTGATGCAGGGTTGAAAAATTATATTGGAAAGAGGAGTAGGAAGGAAGTGGGGGAAAGCATTGATGTTAAATCAACTGGGCTGCTTCTCTCAGAGGCGCTGGTTTGATGACTTGCCAGGTAGAAAGAGAAATCACAGATTTGTCTCTGAGAAAAATCATTCTGACCTTAATTTTTTCAATAGTATTTTAACAAACTCTTCCTTAAAACTTCTAAACTGATAATAGCTAAGTGCAAGTAGACAATTTTTTTCTCTCTTCACACAATGACAAAGTGTAATTAAAACCAACTGCTATTTCAAGAGCCTTCTTTAATAAATAAGGCCAGAATACAATTTTGTTTGTGTATCAATTCCAAGCATTCCTCATTTTAACTAAAATGACATGGGGAATGCAAATCCGTAGCTTCAGCAAATTTTCTCTTTCTAACAGTGATTTATCACCGTCAGATTACTTTGCAATTTCATGAAATGAGCTTCAGTGGCATTTTGAAAAATTAGGAAAGGGGGGATTGCAACTGGAATGGAATAAAGAAAATATTACATAACCCCAAGTGAGATATTAATCTCCATTCAGATGGCCATTGTGCTTTCATTATCAGGAAACAAAGCCTCACACAGCTCCTTAATAACCCAACTTTTGATAGCACTAAGCAGCCCAGTAATAATATAATTTGGGAACTATCCTCAGGCAGGAGGAATTAATGATGTCCTATGAAAAATTTGTATGGGAAGGAGGCGGGGGTGGGGTATGAAAGCCAAGAGTATAGTTCAAGGTGGATGTTTTCCAGTGTCCTGTTTGTTTAGGAACAAAAAGAGCAACATCTCTAATAAGATACTTATTTCCTAAGAAGCTGCACTTTATAAATTATACACACACACACACCACACACATACTTAGAAAGAGCTTCTTTCTTCTGTATGTGAAGCATTCACATACCTCTTGCCTATAGTTCACCTCCACCACCTCTCTTGTTCTTCAACTATACTCTGCTATTATTACTCACTTCATTTCTATTGCAGTGAATTTGTGACAGAATGCTTGTTCTCCGCAATGAAAGGAACTACTTATGAAGGAAGGTTCAGTGATTTTCTTAAATATAGATTGCTTAAGAGAACCTAGAGGCTTACTCTTTTGAAAGACTGAGCCTTCAGGGAGAAAGAAAAACAGGCTGAGATTAATTCGTGCAGATGTGTAGGGATTTGTGTTCAGATTACTTTTAGGGCCTAACATACTCTATTTGGAAGTGGCATTAACCCTTTCAAGTCACTAGGGTGACATTTAGTAAGATGGACACTAACTCAAATTGACTTTGGTGACGATTCAAAGACGTAAAGGCAAGTATCCATGGGGGTAAAAGTCATTAGCATAAGCTTCTTCTTGACTCAGTCCCTAGTCATCTCCTTCTATACAGTTAACCTGAAGTAGACTGTGTTCTTCTCCTGCTAGAAGGCACTAAGAACAACTGACACTACAGAAAAAAAAATGTATAAAATATGAAGTAACTCCTTTGGGCTCCACAGGACTTGGGGCCCTGGAAACCCTCTTTGAATGTCAGCAACAGCCAACAATAATCACTGAGTGCTTACTATGTGCCAGGCACAGTGTTAGGCATTTCGCATATCTTATTTCATTTAATCCTCTTGACCTCAAACACCTCAACCCTCAATATTGCATAGGAAGCGCATATATTTTATATATAAGGAAAAGAGCAAATATACAGCAGAACATAGATTTAAACCTACATCTGTCTGACTCAAGTACTTGTATTCCTTTAATGTTCTCTTTCCAGAGACAAACTGAAATGAACCATTTTAAATAACTTTGTATGAACACAGACATGGCATTATTCTGGCTAAATGTGGGAATTGCTGCCTGCTGCTTGGTCTAGGCTAGTAAGTGACTGAGTTTTAGTACACATCTGTGTAAAGGGTCATGATATGCTGAATACAGGTGATTTCCTAAAAGGAGAATTCTTTTAAAAATATGAAGATGGAAGAGACCAGTGAAACTCTTCTTGCCCATTGGTAACTAAACAATATCGGATGTTTCAGTCTATTTAGCATCATAATATTCTAGTCACAGGCGCTGCCATTATAGAGCTTGCTAGCCTCCATTGTTTGTAAAAAATTCCCAGTTGAGAAGTGTGTCATTTTTTATGGACTTATGTGATTAATACTCCATATTTGAGAGCCATAATGTAAAAAGAATTGTTTCATCTGTGCCTGGAAGGAAGAGAGGGAGGTAGGTCTGGGAAAAGAAAGGAAGGGAGGGAGGAGAGGAGGGAGGCAGGCAGGTAGGCAGGCAGGCAGGCAGGAAGGAAGGAAGGAAGGAAGGAAAGTGACATCAGAGCATCAGCATCCTTTGTTTTACAAGGAGATACATGGTGAGATTCTTAGGGTTGGGTATATATTCCCTCTTGCTGTTTACACTTCCTTTCTTAAATGAGAATGTCTGTTATTAAAACATGTTTGTGGTCACTTGGAGAGCCTTACATAGAGAAGGGTTACTTGCTTGCCCACGTACTGTGACAGAAGAAAAACAAGGAAACAAGGAACTAGATCTGGGGGATTTGTGGGCACTGAAGAAAGTACTTTGCCTGCTTCGCCATTTTGACAAGATAGGCACTGAAAAAAATGATTAGCTGCTGGACAATCTGATAGCAAAGAATCCTTTAATATTCCAAAGGGGAATAGTGGCATTCCAACTTAGCATGGCCAAAATAACTGAAGTACAAGATTATGTTGGTAAATTGGATATATTCACACTTAGGTTAGTATTTTTTTGCCTACTGGATTTTCTCTACGGGGATTTAATGAGTATATAGTTATTTTTGCTTATATTTATGAATTTGGATCCTTGGTTTGGATCATGATCCTGGCTGGGATAGCAGAGCAAATTGATAAAAGAAACTCAGAGGATATTTATAATAAAGGTTTCTTGTTTTGAACAGAAAATATACATTCACACACATGTCCCAAACACTCATACTATTAATGTTGGATTGTCTTTAGTTTCTACATGAAAGGCTGTTAAATATATTTAAATAGATTTTCTATTATTACAGCAAACTTCTTGCTATCTTGAAGACATGTTGTACTATTATCCTGTGTGTCCTGCTCACGTGCCCAAGCCTGAAAGATAAAGTCTTGAATATTGCACTGCTGCTAAAAGCCAAACACAAAGGTATAGATGATGATATAAGGAAAAGGAGAGGGGCTTCCCTGGTGATGCAGTGGTTGAGAATCTGCCTGCTAATGCAGGGGACACGGGTTCGAGCCCTGGTCTGGGAGGATCCCACATGCTGTGGAGCAACTAAGCCCATGAGCCACAACTACTGAGCCTGCGTGTCTGGAGCCTGTGCTCTGCAACAAGAGAGGCTGCGATAGTGAGAGGCCTGTGCACTGTGATGAAGAGTGACCCCCACTTGCCACAACTAGAGAAAGCCCTCGCACAGAAATGAAGACCCAACACAGCCCAAAATAAATAAATAAATTAATTAATTAAAAAAAAATCAGAGAGAACATTTCCCGGCTGTGGTCGGAGGAAGTCCTGACTACTGAATAAAGGCACAGAGAGATGCAATATTGGTGCCTTTAAAAAAGAAAAAGAGGAAAAGGATGCTGACATTTAAAGGAGAGCCAAAAGAATTGCAAAAATAACATATCTTTAAAATAAATATTCCAGAACCAACACACGGCCAGAAGGTGTACAGTCTAAGTAGATGAACAGAATTTAAAAATTACATATATATGAGATTAAAACACATCAGACACAGAGAGACATATGTACATGCACACACACAAACACACACATGCATTCTATGCTGAATTAAACATTTTAAAACCATTCATCCAAGATAGGCACTTCGGGAAGGGTGGAGTAAGGACCTTAAAAATCTACTCCTTCATAAAAGCAATGACAGCATTGGTAAAAATTGTCAAGTAAAACTTTTTCAGAACACTGACAAATAACTAGGACTTACAACAATCCAAGCAGTGTTTATTAAAGAAAAATGGCTGAATCTCGTTAAAAACAATGAGCTTTGTGGCATTTTAACTTGCCCTAATCCTAAGCTCCACACTAGCCTTAAAAAACAATAGCCTCACAATTATGGTAGCTTGAAAATCAGCAGTCTAGCTGATATTGGAGAAAGCAGAACACGTTTGGAGCAATCCAAAAGCCTCATCGCCAGATAACTGATACTATATGAGATGTCTGGAAGTTTGATGAAAAGCTCCATTCTTAGGGCTTGACTTACTTGGGCAGACACAGAGCCTACTTTGTGCAAACAGTTTTGTCCACAGGGACTTTATAAAAAATGATCAGTAGCAATTGTTTAACACTGCTGCTGCCTGGGGTGGCGTTACTAGTTGGCATTAACAAGAGGCTGACCAAAAAAAATGTAAAAAGGAAAAACTGGGGAATGAGATGTCCATGGAGGGCTTTGAAAAGCTCTGAGATATTCAGAGTCACCCTAAGGTGGTCACACACATGAGCAAGACTGTTCACAAGCCCAGGAAAAGACCTAGAAAGATCTGCTGATGGGTATGGATTTCTTTTTAGGGTGTTAAAGGTATCCTAAAATTGATTTTGGTTATGGTTTCACAACTCTTTGCACATACTATCTTAACATACAGTTTTATGATGTATCCATGTATAAATGCTTCATTCTTTTTTTTATTGGTGACAAAGTAATACTCCATTGTATGGTTATACCATGATTTCTTTGTCTATTCATCAATTGTTAGACATTTATGTTGTTTCCACCTTTTGGCTATTGTGAGCATTTGTGTACAAGTTATTTTACGTAGACATACACTTTTATTTCAGCAGTACCAGATAATCCAAGCAGACCAAAATATCTCCCTAAAGGTTCTGAAAATTAAATTGAAACCACAGCCTACAAAAATAAACTAGCTTCTGAGTGCTAAATCTAAGCAGGTGACTGCCTGCTAGAGTAAAATATTTAAACAGTACCTAGATTCTCCTAATAGACACAATATCCAAGGAATAATAAAAAAAATCACCCACTACACCAAGAACCAGAGAAACCACAACTTGAATGAGAAAATGCAATGAATTGTCTCAAACAATGAGGTGAATTGGATGTTGGGATTACCTGAAAAGGATTTTGAAGCAGACATCATAAAAATACTTGAAAAATTAATTACAAATTCTCATAAAAAAAGAAAAAAAATATTTCAGCAAAGAAATAGGAGCAACTAAGAATCACAATCATAAAGGTGAAAAATACAAAAGAAGAATTTATAAAAACTCTAAGGATAGACTCAATAGTAGAGTGGAGATATCAGCTGATAGAATCAGCAGACTTGAGGACAAAGTAATATAGTTCATACAATCTAAACAACAGAGAGCAAATAAACTGAATATTAACCAACAGAACCTCATAGACTTGCAGAATTATAACAAGAAATCTGATATTTGTATCATCAGAGTCTCAGAATGAGAGGAGAAAAACAGTGAGGCTGAAAGAATATTGAAAGAAATAATGGCTGAATCTTTCCCCAAATGGGAAAACTCTGTAATTCTATATCCAGCAAAATAATCTTTTAATAATAAAAGATAAATACAGACATCTTCAGATGGAGGAAAACTAAAAGAATTGGTTGCTAGCAGATCTGCCCTTAAAGCTTGATTAAAGGACACTCTTCAAACAAAAAAGAAAATGATAAATGAAAGAATCTTATAGCATCCAGAAGGAAGAAGGAATAATAGAAAAGAGCAGAAATATGAGTACATACAAGAGACTATCCTTTTATTCATGTATTTTGTAAATTTTATTTGATTACAGAAAAAATTATAACATTTATACTAAAAACAATGATATTTAAAGCTGGGGAAGGTAAAGAGACTTAATGGAAGTGAGTTGTCTACACTTCACTCGAAGTGGTAAAATGGTGACACAAGTAGACTGTCATAAGGCACATATGTATAATCATGATACACAACGCAACCAGTTCAAAAGTTATACAAAAAAGATACACTTAAAATAACTGTAAATAAATCAAAATGCAATCTTAAAAGGTGTTCAAGTAACCCACAGGAAGACAAGAAAAAAGAAATATAGAAATAAGAACTAGAGGAAATAAATTGAAAAATAAAATCAGTAAGAAATAATAAAATCAAGCACATATAGGCCAAGGAAGTACAATACAGAACCCAGAAATAAGAACCCAGAACCCTCACATATATAGTCAATTGCTTTACAACAAGGGTATCAAGATCATTCAATGGAGAAAGGAAAATCTTCAACCAACTAAGAAACTGGTTATCTATATGCTAAAGAAAAAAGGTGGACCTTTACCTTACACATTATGTAAAAAGTAAATCAAAATAGATAAAAGTCCTAAACTTAAAAGCTAAAATTATAAAACCCTTAAAGGAAAACCTTCATGGCATTAGGTTTGGCAATGATTTCTTGGATATGGCACCAAAAGATTAGGCAAGAACAAGTTATATATATGTATGTATGTGTATATATGTATGCCTTCACTAAAATTGAGAACTTTTTCACACCAAAGGACATGATCAAGAAGAAGAAAAACAACTACAGAGTGGGAGAAAATATCTGCAAATCTTATAAGGGATTAATATCCAGAATGTATAAAAAACTATAATTCAACAATAAAAACAACACAATTAAAAAATGAGCAAAGGACTTGGATAGACACTTCTTTCAAAGAAGATATACAAATAGCCAATAAGCACATAAAATAATGCTCAACATCATCAGTCATTAAGGAAATACAATTAAAAAATCACAATGAGATACCACTTCAAACCCATAAGGATGATTACTATTAAGATAAAAAGAAAAATAAACATAAAATAAGCATTGGTAAGGATGTAGAGAAATTGAAAATCTATGCATTGTTCTTGGGAATATAAATTGAACAACCACTGTGGAAACTGGTAGTTTCTCAAAAATTTAAACACAGATCTACCACATGACCCAGCAACTCCACTCCTAAGAATATACTGAAATGAACTGAAAGCAGGGATTCAAAGATACTTGTACACTGATGTTTTAGCAGCATTATTCACAATAGCCAAAAGATGGAAACAATCCAAATACTCACTGGTAGATGAATGGAAAAACAAAATGTAATATATACATACAATGAAATATTATTCAGCTATAAAAAGTAATGGAATTTTGATATATGCTACAACATGGATAGACCTTGAAAACATCTTGCTAAGTGAAGTAAATGAGACATTAAGACAAATACTGTATGATTCCACTTATATGAAGTACCTAGACTAGGTAAATTCATAGAGACAGAAGATAGAATAGGGGTTACCAAAGGATGGGGGACAGGGGAAATGAGGAGTTAGCTTAGTGTGTACAGAGTTTATGTCTGAGATGATGAAAAATTTGTGGTATAGATAGTGGTGATGGATACACTACACTGTGAATGTATTTAATGCCACTGAATTATACATTTACAAATTGTTAAAATGATAAATATTATGTATATTTTACCATAATAAAATGGTAAAATAAATAAATAAATTTAAAAAATGATTATCTTAAATATAAATGGTCTAAATGCACCAATCAAAAATGTTATGGATAAAAGAGCAGGATCCCAATATATACTGTTTACAATAACTCACTTGAATTTCAACAGCATATGTATATTTAATATAAAAGGATGAAAAGAGGTATATTATGAAATAATTAATCCAGAAAAGAGCAGGAGTGTCTATATTAGTATCAGAGAAAGTAGACTTCAGAGCAAAGAAAATAACTAGAGAAGAGGTACATTACATAATGTTATAGTAACCTATCAGGAAGACATGATGATCCTAAAATGTGTATGGACCAAACAACACAGCCACAAAATACAAGAAGCAAAAACTGATGGAACTATAGAAAAGAAGAGACAAATGAACAATTATAGAAACACCCCTACCTCAGCAACTGATAGAATTACTAGACATAAAATCAGCAAGTATATAGAAAAACTGAAAATACAACCAACCAATAAGATCTCATTGAAATCAACAGAGTACTCCACTCAACATCGGACTACATAATTTTTTTTGTGTCCAAAGAACATTCACCAAAACAGACCATATCCTGCACCATAATACAAACAAACATCAATAAATTTAAAATAACTGAAAATTTTACAGATTGTTATCTGATCAGAGTGGAATCAAACTAGAAACCAATGACAGACTGAAAAGAGGAAAGATCTCCAAATACTTGGAAATTAAACAACAAACATCTAAATAATGCATGAGTCAAAGAGAAAGTCCCAAAGGAAATTCAGAAATACACAAACTGATTATAAATAAATTTATACCATGGCAATACATGAGATGTAACTAAAGAAGTTCTGAGAGGGAAATTTATAGCACTAAATTTATAGCACTTATATTAGAAAGAAGGAAAGATCTGAAATCTGTAGTCTAAGGTCCTATTTCAAGAAAACAGAAAAACAAGAGTAAAATAAGTCCAAAGCAAGAAAGAAGGAAAGAATAAACAGAAGAATTCAATAAAACTGGGAAAGGGAAAACAAATCGAGAAAATTCATAAAACAAAAAGCTGGTACTTTGAAAAAAATTAACGAAATGGAAAATTGTGTAGCAAGACAGACAAACATTGAGAGAAGACATAAAAACCCATAGCAGGTTGAAATAAGGGATATTACTACAGATTATACAGCCACCAAAAGAATAATAGGGGAATATTATGAACAACATTACACTTGTAAGTTCTAAAATTTAGAAGAAACAGACCAATTCCCTGAAAAATACCAAAATCAAGAAAGATAAAATAGGTATTCTGATTAATCTTATAACCATTAAATAAACTGAATTTTTAATAGAAAGCTCCTGAAAAAATACATCTTTAGGCCTTGAACCAGTTTTACACAGTGTCTTCCAAAATATAGAGAGGAAGGAGCACTTATCAGCTCATTATTTGAGGACAGTATTACTCTGATAACAAACCTAGAAAAAAACAATTCAAAAATAGAAAACTACAGACCAATGTCTCTTACAAGCTTAGATGCAAAATCATCAACAAAATATCAGCAACAGAATTCAACAATGTATAAAAACAATTATAAACCACAACCCAGTGACATTTATAACAAGTATGCCAAGACAGTTCTAGATCTGAATTAAATTAGTGTAATCTACAATATTAACAAGTTAAAGAAGAAAAGTGATAGGAACATGTCAATTGCTTGAGAAAAAGCATTTGACAAAATCTAAAACCAATTTATTATAAAAACTCTCAACAAGTTTAGAAGGGAATTACCTCAAAATGAAAAAAGAATGTGTCAAAAGTCTACATCTAACATCATACTTAATTTTGAAAGACTGAATATTTTCCCTTAAATATCATCTACAAGGCAAGAATGTCTGCTATTACCACATTTATTCAACATGGTACTGGACGTTCTAGTTACTGCAATAAGTGAAAAAAAGGGTATGGGGGGAAGCATACAGATTTTAAAGGAAGAAATAAATTTGAAGATGACATGATTATCTAAATAGAAAATCCCAGGGAACCTCCCAACAAACAGTAAAACTAATAAATGAGCTCAGCAAATTCACAGGACACACACAAAAGATAAATGCACAAAAACTCAACTCTATTTCTGTATACTAATAATAAACATGTAGAAACCAAAATTTAAAACACAACACCATTTATAATCTCTGCAAGGAGATGAAATAGCCACAAACTTAACAAAACATGTACAGGATCTGTATGTTGAAAACTACAAAGTACTCATGGGGGAAATCAAAGAACACTATCTAAATGGAGATAAATCACCTGTTCATAGATTGGAAGACTCAACATAGTAAATATATCAATTCTCCCCAAATAAATTTTTAAGTATAATGTAATTTATTTCCTAATCTCAGCCAAGAATTTTTCATATTCAGGCTTATTCTAAAATTTATATGAAAAGTCACAGGCCCTAAAATAGTGAAAACAATCTTGACAAAGAAGAATTAATTGGGAGGAATCACTCTACCTAAAGTAAGTCTTATTATATACCTACCATTATCAAGATGGTGTGGTATTTGTGGAAGGACAGACATAGATGAATGGAAAAGATATAAAACCCAGAAACAAACCTTCAGAATGATGCAAAATAATTTTTTGACAAAGGGGAAAAACAATTCAATGGAGGGAGTATAGCATTTTCAACAAATGATGCCAGAACAATGGTACATTTGTAATAAATAAAAAAAAGAACCTTGACCTAAAACTCATTCCTTATATAAAAGTTAACTAAAATGGACCATGGACTTAAATAAAATTTAAAACTATAAAACATTTAGGAAAAAAAAAGACACAGGAGAATATCTTTAGAATCCAGAGTTAGGCACAGAGTCCTTAGAGTTGACAACAAAAGCACAATCCAGAAAGGAAAAACAAATAAATTAGACATAATCAAATTAAAAACATCTGCTCTGTTAAAGACCCTCTTAAATGAGGAAAAGACAACTTACATAGTAGAAGGAAATATTTGGAGATTGGTTAAAGATGGTGGAGTAGAAGGACATGCTCTCACTCCCTCTTGCAAGAGCACTGGAATCACAACTAACTGCTGAACAATCATTGAGAGGAAGACACTGGATCTCACCAAAAAAGATACCCCACATCCAAAGACAAAGGAGAAGCCACAATGAGACATAGGAGGGGAGCAATCACAATAATATCAAATCATATAACTGCAGGGTGGGTGACTCACAAACTGGAGAACACTTATATCACAGAAGTCCACCCACTGGAGTGAAGGTTTGGAGCCACACGTCAGGCTTCCCAACCTGGGGGTCCGGCAATGAGACGAGGAAATCCTAGAGAATCAGACGTTGAATGCTAGCGAGATTTGATTGCAGGACTTCAACAGGACTGGGGGAAACAGAAACTCCACTCTTGGAGGGGGCACACAAAGTAGTGTGCATGTTAGGACACAAGGGAAGGAGCAGGGACCCCATAGGAGACTGAACCAGACCTACCTGCTAGTGTTGGAGGGTCTCCTGCAGAGGCAGGGGGTGGCTGTGTCTCCCCATAAGGACAAGGACATGGGCAGCAGAAGTTCTGGGAAGTACTCCTGAGCGTGAGTCTTCCCAGAGTCCACCATTAGCCCCACCAAAGAGCCCGGGTAGGCTCCAGTGTTGGGTCGCGCCAGGCCAAACAACCAACAGGGAGGGAACCCAGCCCCATAGATCAGGAGACAAGCAGCTTAAAGTTTTACTGAGCTCTGCCCACCAGAGCAAGAGCCAGCTCTACCCACCACCAGTCCTTCCCATCAGGAAAGTTGCACAAGCCTATTAGATAGCCTCATGCACCAGAACTACAATCCTGCAGCCTGTGGAATACAAAGCACATTCACAGAAAGAGAGACAAGATGAAAAGACAGGAGGCTACATACCGGATGAAGGAACAAGATAAAACCCCAGGAAAACAGCTAAATGAAGTGGAGATAGGCAAACTTCCAGAAAAAGAATTTAGAATAATGATAGCGAAGATGACCAGGACCTCAGAAAAAGAATGGAGGCAAAGATCAAGAAAATACAAGAAATGATTAACAAAGACTTAGAAGAATTAAAGAACAAACAAACAGAGATTAACAATACAATAACTGAGATGAAAATTACACTAGAAGGAATCAATAGCAGAACAACTGAGGCAGAAGAACGGAGAAGTGACCTGGAAGACAGAACGGTGGAATTCACTGCTGTGGAACAGAATAAGAAAGAACAATGAAAAGAAATGAAGACAGCCTAAGAGATCTCTGGGACAACATTAAATGCAACAACATTCACATTATAGGGGTCCCAGAAGGAGAAGAGAGAGAGAGAAAGGACCCGAGAAAATATTTGAAGAGATTATAGTCGAAAATGTCCCTAGCATGGGGAAGGAAAGAGTCACCCAAGTTCAGGAAGCACAGAGAGTCCCATACAGGATAAACCCAAGGAGAAACACACTGAGACACACAGTACTCAAATTGGCAAAAATAAAGACAAAGAAAAATTATTGAAAGCAGCAAGGGAAAAATGAAAAATAATATACAAGGGAATTCCCATAAGGTTAACAGCTGATTTCTCAGCAGAAACTCTACAAGATGGAAGGGAGTGGCATGATATATTTAAAGTGATGAAAGGGAAGCACCTACAACTAAGATTACTCTACCCAGCAAGGACCTCATTCAGATTTGATGGAGAAATCAAACGTTTTACAGACAAGCAAAAGCTAAGAGAATTGAGCACCACAAATCAGGCTCTGAAACAAATGCTAAAGGAACTTCTCTAAGTGGGAAACACAAGAAAAGAAAAGGACCTATAAAAACAAACAAAAAACAATTAAGAAAATGGTCATAGGAACATACATATTGATAATTACCTTAAATGTGAATGGATTAAATGCTCCAACCAAAAGACACTGGCTCACTGAATGGATACAAAAATAGGACCTATACATATGCTGTCTACAAGAGACCCACGTCAGACCTAGGGACACATATAGACGGAAAGTAAGGAGATGGAAAAAGATATTCCATGGAAATCAAAAGAAAGCTGGAGTACCAGTACTCATATAGGATAAACAGACTTTAAAATAAAGAGTGTTATAAGAGACAAGGAAGGACACTACATAATGATCAAGGGATAAATCCAAGAAGAAGATATAAAAATTACAAATCTATATGCACCCAACATAGGAGCACCTCAATACATAAGGCAACTGCTAACAGCTATAAAAGTGGAAATCAACAGTAACACAGTAATAGAGGGGGATTTTAACACCTCACTTACACTAATGGACAGGTCATCCAAAAAGAAAATTAATAAGGAAACACAAGCTATAAATGACACAGTAGATTAGATAGATTTAATTGATATTCAGAGGAAATACCATGCAAAAACAGCAGATTACACTTTCTTCTCAAGTGCGAAAGGAACATTCTCCAGGATAGATCACATTTGGATAACAAATCATGCCTCAGTAAATTTAAGAAAATTGAAATCATATCAAGCATCTGTTCTGACCACAATGCTATGAGATTACAAATGAATTACATGGAAAACACCATAAGAAACACAAACACATGAAGGCTAAACAATATGTTACTAAATAACCAAGAGATCACTGAAGGAATCAAACAGGAAATCAAAAATTACCTAGAGACAAATGACAATGAAAACACGACGATCCTAAACCTACAGGATTCAGCAAAAGGAGTTCTAAGAGGGAAGTTTATACAATACAAGCCTACCTCAAGAAACAAGAAAAATCTCAAATAAATAATCTAACCTTACACCTAAAGGAACTAGAGAAAGAAGAACAAACAAAACCCAAAGTTAGCAGAAGGAAAGATATCATAAATATCAGAGCAGAAACAAATGAAAGGGAAACAAAGAAAACAATATCAAAGATCAATAAAAATAAAGCTGGTTCTTTGAGAAGATAAACAAATTTGATAAATCATTAGCCAGATTCATCAAGAAAAAGAGGGAGAGGACTCAGATCAATAAAATTAGAAATGAAAAAGGAGAGGTTACAACAGACACCACAAAAATACAAAGCATGCTAAGAGACTACTACAAGCAATTCTATGCCAATTAAATGGACAACCTGGAAGAAATGGACAAATTCTTAGAAAGGTATAACCTTCCAAGACTGAACCCAGAAGAAATAGAAAATATGAACAGACCCATCACAAGTAATGAAATTGAAACTGTGATTAAAAATATTCCAACAAACAAAAGTCCAGGACCAGATGGCTTCACAGGTGAATTCTATCAAACATTTAGAGAAGAGCTAATACACATCCTTCTCAAACTCTTCCAAAAAATAGCACAGGAAGGAATACCCCCAAATTCATTCTCTGAGGCCACAATCACCGTGATACCAAAACCAGACAAACATACTACAATAAAAGAAAATTACAGATCAATATCACTGATGAATATTGAGGCAAAATTTCTCAATAAAATACTAGCAAACAGAATCCAACAACACATTAAAAGGATCACACACCATGATCAAGTGGGATTTATCCCAGGGATGCAAGGATTCTTCAATATACACAAATCAATCAATGTGATACACCATTTTAACAAATCAAAGAAGAAAAACAATATGATCATCTTAAAAGATGCAGAAAAAGTTTTGACAAAAGTCAACACCCATTTATGATAAAAAGTCTCCAGAAAGTGGGCATAGAGGGAACCTACCTCAACAAAATAAAGGCCATATACCACAAACCCACAGCGAACATTGTTCTCAATGGTGAAAAACGGAAAGCATTTCCTCTAAGATCTGGATAAGACAAGGATGTCCACTCTCACCACTCTAATTCAACACAGTGTTGGAAGTCCTAGCCATGGCAATAGAGAAGATAAAGAAATAAAAGGAGTAAAAATTGGAAAAGAAGAAGTAAAACTGTTACTGTTAGCAATCGACATGATACTATACATAGAGAATCCTAAAGATGCCACCAGAAAACTACTAGAGCTAATCAATGAATTTTGTAAAGTTGCAGGATACAAAATTAATGCCCAGAAATCTCTTGCATTCCTAAACACTAATGATGAAAAATCTGAAAGAGAAATTGAGGAAACACTCCCATTTACGATTGCAACAGAAAGAACAAAATACCTAGGAATAAACCTACATAGGGAGAGGAAAAACTTGTATGCAGAGGACTATAAGACACTGATGAAAGAAATTATAAAGATAAGACAAGCAGATAGAGAGATATACCATGTTCTCGGATTGGAAGAATCAACATTGTAAAGATGACTCTACTACCCAAAGCAATCTACAGATTCAATGCAATCCCTATAAAACTACCAATGGCATTTTTTACAGAAGTAGAACAAAAAAATTCACAATTTAACAGAAACACAAAAGACCCCGAATAGCCAAAGCAATCTTGAGAAAGAGAAACAGATCTGGAGGAATTAGGCTCCCTAACTTCAGACTATACTACAAAGCTACAGAACCCAAGACAATGTGGTACTGGCACAAAAACAGAAATATAGATCAATGGAACAGGATAGAAAGCCCAGAGATAAACACACACACCTACAGTCAACTAATCTATGACAAAGGAGGCAAGGATACACAATGGAGAAAAGACAGTCTCTTCAATAAATGGTGCTGGGAAAACTGGACAGCTACATGTAAAAGAAGGAAATTACAACACTCCCTAACGCCATACACAAAAATAAACTCAAAATGCATTAGAGACCTAAATGTAAGACTGGACACTATAAAACTTTTAAAGGAAAACATAGGAAGAACATCCTTTGATATAAATCACAGCAAGATTTTTTTGATCCCCTTCCTAGAGTTATGGAAATAAAAACATAATGAAACAAATGGGACCTAATGAAACTTAAAAGCTTTTGCAAAGCAAAGGAATCTACAAACAAGACGAACAAACAACCCTCAGAATGGGAGAAAATATTTGCACACAAATCAATGGACAAAGTATTAATCTCCAGAATATATAAAGAGCTCATGCAGCTCAATATTAAAAAAACAAAGAACCCTATCCAAAAATGGGCAGAAGACCTAAATAGACATTTCTCCAAAGAAGACATACAGATGGCCAACAAACACATGAAAGAACACTCAACATCATTAATCATTAGAGAAATGCAAATCAAAACTACAATGAGATACCATCTCACACTGGTCAGAATGGCCATCATCAAAAAATCTAGAAACAATAAATGCTGGAGAGGGTTTGGAGAAAAGGGAACACTCTTGCACTGCTGGTGGGAATGTGAATTGGTACAGCCACTATGGAGAACAGTATGGAGGTTCCTTAAAAAACTACAAATAGAACTACCATATAACCCAGCAATCTCATTACTGTGCATATACACTGAGAAAGCCATAATTCAAAAAGAGTCATGTACCATAATGTTCATTGCAGCTCTACTTACAATAGCCAGGAAATGGAAACAACCTAAGTGTCTATCATGGGATGAATGGATAAAGAAGATATTGCACATATATACAATGTAATATTACTCAGCCATAAAAAGAAACGAAATTGTGTTATTTGTAGTGAGGTGGATGGACCTAGAGTCTGTCATACAGAGTGAAGTAAGTCAGAAAGAGAAAGACAAATACCATATGCTAACACATATATATGGAATCTAAGAAAGAAAATGTCATGAAGAACCTAGGGATAAGATGGGAATAAAGACACAGACCTCCTAGAAAATGGACTTGAGGATATGGGGAGGGGGAAGGGTAAGCTGTGACAAAGTGAAAGAGTGCCATGGACATATATACACTACCAAATGTAAAATAGATAGCTAGTGGGAAGAAGCCGCCTAGCACAGGGAGATCAGCTCGGTGCTTTGTGACCACCTAGAGGGGTGGGATAGGGAGGGTGGGAGGGAGGGAGACGCAAGAGGGAAGAGATATGGGAACATATGTATATGTATAACTGATTCAGTTTGTTATAAAGCAGAAACTAACACACCATTGTAAAGCAATTATACTCCAATAAAGATGTAAAAAAAAAAAAAAAGGACAGTTCAATTAGAAGGTGCCTAGAAATCATGGAGAGCCATTCCACCAAAGAGGATATGCAGATGGCAGATAAGCACATGTAAATGCACATGAAAAGTCATTAGGGAAATACAAATTAAATCCATGATGAAACATCATTACACAGTTATCAGAATGTCTAAAATAAAAGAAAGCTGACAACACTAAAAGATTGTAAGGATGCAGAGAAACTGAATTGCTAGTAAATTCGTCAGGAATGTAAAATGATACAGTAACCCTGGAAAACACTTTGTTAGTTTCTTATAAAATTAAATATTCTACTACCATGTAACCTAGCAATTTCAGTTTTGGGCATTTATCCCAGAATTATGAAAACTTATTTCACACAAAAACCTGTACACAGAAATTCATAGCAGCTTTTTTCATAATAGCCAAAAAGTGGAAAGAGCCCAGATATTCTTCAACAGGTGAATGGATAAACAAACTGTGGTACATCTAAGACATGGAATACTAGTCAGCAATAAAAAGAATTAACTTTTGACACCTGCATCAGCTTGGTTGAATATCCAGGGAATTATTCTGAGAGAAAAAATAGCCTTCCTAAAGGATTACATACTATATGATTCAATTTATGTAACATTTTTGAGATGACAAAATTTTAGAAATGGAGAACAGATTGGTGATTGGCAAGATTAAGTGCCAGTGCAAGTGGGGCAGGGAGCAAGTGGGAAGATGATGTAGTTACAAAAGGGCAACACAAGGTAACCTTGTCATGGTAGAATGGTCAGTATCTTGACTATGGTGATAGCTGCAAATATCCACAGATGGAATAAAATTGCATAGAACTAAATACACACACGACAAATAATTAAAAGTAAAACTGGGAAGTGTGAATAAAATCAGTGGATGATATCAGTGTCAAATCCTGGTTGTGATACTGTGGTACAGTTTTGCAAGTTGTTACCCTTGGGGGAAACCATGTAAAGAGTATTTGGATCTCTCTGTATTACTTCTTATGGCTGCATGTGAATCTGCAATTATTTCAAAGTACAGCAAGTATTTTTTTTTTTTTAAAAAGTACTGAAAGAGGCTAAGATGGTTGCAATCTAACTAAAAAGAATTGGGACAACAACTTGCCTAGACCCATTCCATTCCACATACTAGAAATGTAATAAACATACAATATTTTTGATATTTTTATGACATGGTATCCTAAAAATACTTGTACATTTTTAGGTGTTTGTTTCTTCCCTGCTGATCTGGCACTCTAAACTCACTTCAGAACAATTACTAAAGGAGTGGCAGGTACATATGGCAGAGAGGAAGGGGACAGGAAAGGAGAGGATGGGGAGGGAAGGGGGGAAGAAGAAGAGAAGAGAGGAAAGAGCTAGAGATACATATATAACATGAAGGTGGACGATATGAATGTACCAAGTCTTCTTTGCTTGCCCTAGAGGAAGCAAATTGAGAGGATCTAAGAGAAAGAGGGACTTCCTATTATGAATCTGCATAAGGCTGCATCTTTGCTCCTGGCTGAATTGGCTCTTTATAGGTCAACTATTAAGTGACTGATTAGACTACAAAAAAGTCAATCTTATTTGACTTTCTGGACATTCAAAATTGCTAGGATACAAATTTTTTCTGGATTTTGTGATTTGCTTTAATGAGTAAATAGGACTGAACTAGTGGCTTGGATTAGATTCAGTGTCAACGGTCAGAAAGAATGAATGGAACTCAAATGACTGATTTGACATGGAGTATTCACAGTCTAAATTATGTTGGAACCATGAACCTAGAACTCCTGATGAAGCTGGACTTGTGCAAGGGGGAAAGTAGCTAAAATGAAGTCAAAGTGACCTTCATCCCCATCATTAGTCAATATTTACCAGGTGTTTACCTAAAGACTTAGATGTGGAAGATTCTTTGTGTGGTCGTGTGTCAGTTTGAAGATCTAAGACTTGATTGATGGGAGTGCAATAAAAAACAGATATAGAGAGTGGGATGGAGGGATACTAAAACATACTTAGGCTACTTGACAATTTCATTTCCTAATGGAGGTAGAGAAAGTTGAATATACCTGCCTTCCTCCTCAAAAGCACATATCAAGCATTTAAAGACTTTCCACAATGTTCAACTTGTATTTTTGTAGTGGATGTGCAACATACATCATCTTACCAGCCTTGCCAAGTCACTTCAAATCCCTGTTTTACAAGATTTTAAAAATACTTTCAAAATGCCAATAAAAATGTCGAACTGCAGTGCTAAGGTTATTAAAGCCTAAAACCCTACACCAAATCTGTCAGGATTCTCAGTTTACATTATTTTGTGGGATAGACAATTGGTAAATACAAGGTATATATGACAAGGTCAGTTGAGTTTGGAAAAATCTTCGATTGAAAATTTTGCTCCTTTGAGAGCTTAATATCATTATCTATGAAACTGATTATCTTTAAGACAGTCAACAGCCCTTTTAATATCTATGAAATGTAAATACAAAAGGAAACAAATATCTTGCTGTCCCAGGAACAATAAAGACAGAGTCCAATAAAAGTAGGAAACATATTTCAGATACATCAACAAAGTCAAGTCTTCCCCACAAGGGACCTTTTACCACTGTCCTGGAGTACACAAGGTCAACATCAGATCTCTCATATGGAATGCCAATGTCTGGAAAAGTCTCTGCATAAGAGTGTCACTGGGGCTTCCATAAGCAGTGTTCCTAAATTATCAGTTAGTTGTATAAATGTATCCACTAGTTTGGGTAGGAAGATGGTTGTGATCATTTCTTAAACTTTATTGAATCTGAAGTCCATGATTTCTGATAAGTGTATTCTGTTTTTCACCTTATCATTAGAAACAAATCAAGTTGAAAAAGATCGATAGAGATAGCCTCATGCACCAGAGGGCAGACAGCAGAAGCAAGAAAACTACAATCCTGCAGCCTGTGGAACAAAAGCCACATTCACAGAAAGAGAGACAAGATGAAAAGGCAGAGGGCTATGTACCAGATGAAGGAACAAGATAAAACCCAAGACAAACAACTAAATGAAGTGGAGATAGGCAACTTTCCAGAAAAAGAATTCAGAAAAATGGTAGTGAAGATGATCCAAGACCTCAGAAAAATAATGGAGTGAAAGATCAAGAAGATGCAAGAAATGTTTAACAAAGATCTAGAAGAATTAAAGAACAAACAAACAGAGATGAAGAATACAATGACTGAAATGAAAACTACACTAGGAGGAATCAATAGCAGAATAACTGAGGCAGAAGAACGGATAAGTGACCTGGAAGACAGAATGGTGGAATTCACTGCTATGGAACAGAATAAAGAAAAAAGAATGAAAAGAAACGAAGACACTTCTGGGACAACATTAAACGCAATAACATTCGCATTATAAGGGTCCCAGAAGGAGAAGAGACAGAGAAAGGACCCGAGAAAATATCTGAAGAGATTAGAGTCGTAAACTTCTGTAATATGGGAAAGGAAATAGCCACCCAAGTCCAGGAAGCACAGAGAGTCCCCTACAGGATAAACCAAAGGAGAAACGCACTGAAACACATAGTAATCAAATTGGTAAAAATAAAGACAAAGAAAAATTATTGAAAGCAGCAAGGAAAAAATGACAAATAACTTACAAGGGAACTCCCATAAGGTTAACAGCTGATTTCACAAAAGAAACTCTACAAGCCAGAAGGGAGTGGCATGACATATTTAAAGTGATGAAAGGGAAGAACCTACAACCAAGCTTACTCTACCTGGCAAGGATCTCATTCAGATTTGATGGAGAAATCAAACGTTTTACAGACAAGCAAAAGCTAAGAGAATTCAGCTCCACCAAACCAGCACTACAACAAATGCTAAAGGAACTTCTCTAAGTGGGAAACACAAGAGAAGAAAAAGACCTACAAAAACAAACCCAAAACAATTAAGAAAATGGTCATAGGAACATACATGTCGATAATTACCTTAAACGTGAATGGATTAAATGCTCCAACCAAAAGATGCAGGCTCGCTGAAAGGATACAAAAACAAGACCCATATATATGCTATTTAAAAGAGACCCACTTCAGACCAACGGAGCCATATAGACTGAAAGTGAGGAGATGGAAAAAGATATTCTATGCAGATGGAAATCAAAAGAAAGCTGGAGTACTAACACTCATATAAGATAAATAGGCTTTAAAATAAAGAATGTTACAGGAGACAAGGAAGGACACTACATAATGATTGAGGGATCAATCCAAGAAGAACATATAACAATTACAAATATATATGCACCCAACATAGGAGCACCTCAATACATAAGGCAAATGGTAACAGCTATAAAAGAGGAAATCAGGAGTTGAGGAAGATGGTGGAAGAGTAAGACACGGAGATCAACTTCCTTTCCACAGATACATCAGAAATACATCTACATGTGGAACTGCTCCTATAGAACACCCACTGAGTGCTGGCAGAAGACTTCAGACCTCTCAAAAGGCAAGAAACTCCCCAAATAACTGGGTAGGGCAAAAGAAAAAAGAAAAAACAGAGACAAAAGAATAGGGGCGGGACCTGCACCAGTGGAAGGGAGCTGTGAAGGAGGAAAGGTTTCCACACACTAGGAAGCCCCTTTGTGGGCAGAGACCGCGGGTGGCGGAGGGGGGAAGCTTCAGAACCGCTGAGGAGAGCCCAGCAAGAGGGGTGCGGAGGGTAAAGTGGAGAGATTCCCGCACACAGGACTGGTGCCGACCAGCACTCACCAGCCCGAGAAGCTTGTCTGCTCACCCGCTGGGACGGGAGGGGGCTAGGAACTGAGGCTCAGGCTTCAGTCAAATAGAAGGGAGAGGACTGGGGTTGGCGGTGTGAACACAGCCTGAAGGGATTAGTGCACCACGGCTAGCTGGGAGGGAGTCCAGGAAAAAGTCTGGACCTGCTGAAGAGGCAAGAGACTTTTTCTTCCCTCTTTCCTTCCTGGTGGGAGAGGAGAGGGGATTAAGAGCGCTGCTTAAAGGAGCTCCAGGGATGGGTGCAAGCCCCCGCTAACAGCGTGGACCACAGAGACGGGCATGAGACGCTAAGGCTGCTGCTGCAGCCACCAAGAAACCTGTGTGCGAGCACAGGTCACTATCCACACCTCTCCTCCCGGGAGCCTGTGCAACCCGCCACTACCAGGGTCCCGTGATCCAGGGAAAACTTCCCTGGGAGAAGGCACGGTGCGCCAAAGGCTGCTGCAATGACACACCAGCCTCTGCCGCTGCAGGCTCGCCCCGCATCCATAACTCTCCCTATCCCAGGTGGCCTGAGTGAGCCACAGCCCCCGAATCAGCTGCTCTTTTAACCCCGTCCTGTCTGAGCGAAGAACAGATGCCCGCAGGCCACCTACACGCAGAGGCAGGGCCAAATCCAAAGCTGAGCCCCAGGAGCTGTGCGAACAAAGAAGAGAAAGGGAAATCTCTCCCAGCAGTCTCAGGAGCAGTGGATTAAATCTCCACAATCAACTTGATGTACCCTGCATCTGTGGAATACCTGAATAGACAATGGTTCATCCCATATTGAGGAGGTGGCCTTTGAGACCAAGATACATTATTTTTTCCCCTTTTCCTGTTTTCTGAGTGTGTATGTGTATGCTTCAGTGTGAGACATTGTCTGTAATGCTTTGCTTTCACCACATGTCCTAGGGTTTTAACCGTCCTTTTTTTTTACTTTATAAAATTTTATTTCCTTAATAATTATTTTTTACCTTATATGTTAATAACTTTATTTTATTTTATCTTTATTTTATTTTATCATCTTTCTTTCTTTCTTCCTTCCTTCCTTCCTTCCTTCCTTCCTTCCTTCTTTCATTTTCTCCCTTTTATTCTAAGCAGTGAGGATGAAAGGCTCTTGGTGTTGCAGCCAGGAGTCAGTGCTATGCCTCTGAGGTGGGAGAGCCAACTTCAGGACACTGGTACAAAAAAGACCTCCCAGCTCCATGTGATATCAAACGGTGAAAATCTCCCAGAGATCTCCATCTCAACACCAACACCCAGCTTCACTCAATGACCAGCAGGCTACAGTGCTGGAAACCCTATGTCAAACAACTAGCAAGACAGGAACACAACAACGTCCATTAGCAGAGAGGCTGCCTAAAATCATAATAAGCCCACAGACACGCCAAAACACACCACCAGACGTGGACCTGCCCACCAGAAAGACAAGATCCAGCCTCATCCACCAGAACACAGGCACTAGTCCCCTATACCAGGAACCCTACACAACCCACTGAACCAAGCCTAGCCACTGGGTACAGACACCAAAAACAACGGGAACTAAGAACAAGCAGGCTGCAAAAAGGAGACCCCAAACACAGTAAGATAAGAAACATGAGAAGACAGATAAACACAGAGCAGATGAAGGAGCAAGGTAAAAACCCACCAGACCTAAAAAATGAAGAGGAAATAGGCAGTCTACCTGAAAAAGAATTCAGAATAATGATAGTAAAGATGATCCAAAATCTTGGAAATAGAATAGGGAAAATGCAAAACACATTTAACAAGGACCTAGAAGAAATAAAGAGGAAACAAGCAATGATGAACAACACAAAAAATAAAATTAAAAATACTCTAGAAGGGATCAATAGCAGAATAACTGAGGCAGAACAACGGATAAGTGACCTGGAAGATAAAATAGTGGAAATAACTACTGCAGAGTAGAATAAAGACCCACTTCAGACCTAGAGACACATACAGACTGAAAGTAAGTGGTTGGAAAAAGTTATTCCATGCAAATGGAAACCGAAAGAAAGCTGGAGTAGTAAGTCTCATATAAGAAAAAATAGACGTTAAAATAAAGACTATTAGAAGAGACAAAGAAGGACACTACATAATGATCAAGGGATCGATCCAGAAAGAAGATATAACAATTGTAAATATTTATGCACCCATCATAGGAGCACCTCAATACATAAGGCAAATGCTAACAGCCATAAAAGGGGAAATCGACAGTAACATATTCATAGTAGGGGACTTTAACACCCCACTTTCACCAATGGACAGATCATCCAAAATGAAAATAAATAAGGAAACACAAGCTTTAAATGATACATTAAACATGATGGACTTAATTGATATTTATAGGACAGTCCATCCAAAAACAAAAGAATACACATTTTTCTCAAGTGCTCATGGAACATTCTCCAGAATAGATAATAGCTTGGGTCACAAATCAAACCTTGGTAAATTTAAGAAAATTGAAACTGTATCAAGTATCTTTTCTGAGGACAACACTATGAGACTAGATATCAATTACAGGAATACATCTGTAAAAAGTACAAACACATGTAGGCTAAACAATACACTAGTTAATAAGTGATCACTGAAGAAATCAAAGAGGAAATCAAAAAATACCTAGAAACAAATAACCATGGAGACACGATGACCCAAACACTACAGGATGCAGCAAAAGCAGTTCTAAGAGGGAAGTTTATAGTAAGACAATCCTATCTTAAGAAACAAGAAACGTCTCAAATAAACAATGTAACCTTGAAGCTATAGCAATTAGAGAAAGAAGAACAAAACACCCCAAAGTTAGCAGTAGAGGAATCATAAAGATCAGATCAGAAATAAATTAAAAGGAAATGAAGGAAATGATAGCAAAGATCAATAAAACTAAAAGCTGATTCTTTGAGAAGATAAACAAAATTGATAAACCATTAGCCAGACTCATCAAGAAAAAAAGGGAGAAGACTCAAATCAATAGAATTAGAAATGAAAAGGAGAAGTAACAACTGACACTGAAGAAATGCAAAGGATCATGAGAGATTACTACAAGCAACTCTATGCCAATAAAATGGACAACCTGGAAGTAATCGACAAATTCTTAGAAACGTACAACATGTCGAGACTGAACCCAGAAGAAATAGAAAACATGAGTAGGCCAATTACAAGCACTGAAAGTGAAACTGTGATTAAAAATCTTCCAACAAACAAAAGCCCAGGACCAGATGGCTTCACAGGTGAGTTCTATCTAACATTTAGAGAAGTGCTAACACCTATCATTCTCAAACTCTTCCAAACTATAGCAGAGGGAGGAAAACACCCAAACTCATTCTACAAGGCCCTCATCACCCTGATACCAAAACCAGACAAAGATGTCACAAAGAAACAAATCTACAGGCCAATTTCACTGCTGAACATAGATGCAAAAATCCTCAACAAAATACTAGCAAACAGAATCCAACGGCACATTAACAGGATCATACACCATGATCAACTGGGGTTTATTCCAGGAATGGAAAGATTCTTCAATATATGCAAATCAATCAACGTGATACACCATATTAACAAATTGAAGGAGAAAAACCATACGATCATCTCAATAGATGCAGAGAAAGCTTTCGACAAAATTCAACACCCATTTATGATAAAAACCCTGCAGAAAGTAGGCATAGAGGGAACTTTCCTCAACATAATAAAGGCCATATATGACAAACCCACAGCCAACATCGTCCTCAATGGTGAAAAACTGAAACCATTTCCACTAAGATCAGGAACAAGACAAGGTTTCCCACCCTCACCACTCTTATTCAACATAGTTTTGGAAGTTTTAGCCACAGCAGTCAGAGAAGAAAAGGAATCCAAATTGGAAAAGAAGAAGAAAAGCTGTCACTGTTTGCAGATGACATGATATTATACATAGAGAATCCTAAAGATGCTACCAGAAAACTACTAGAGCCAATGAATGAATTTGGTAAAGTAGCAGGATACAAAATTAATGCACAGAAATCTCTGGCATACCTATACACTAATGATGAAAAATCTGAAAGTGAAATCAAGAAAACACTGCCATCTACCACGGCAACAAAAAGAATAAAATATCTAGGAATAAACGTACCTAAGGAGACAAAAGACCTGTATGCAGAAAATTATAAGACACTGATGAAAGAAATTGAAGATGATACAAATACATGGAGAGATATACCATGTTCTTGGATTGGAAGAATCAACATTGTGAAAATGACTCTACTACCCAAAAGAATCTGCAGCTTCAATGCAATCCATATCAAACTACCACTGGCATTTTTCACAGAACTAGAACAAAAAATTTCACAATTTGTATAGAAACACAAAAGACCCCGAATAGACAAAGCAATCTTGAGAAAGGAAAACAGAGCTGGAAGAATCAGGGTCCCTGAGTTCAGACTATTCTACTAAGCTACAGTAATCAAGACAGTATGGTACTGGCACAAAAACAGAAAGATAGATCAATGGAACAGGATAGAAAGCCCAGAGATAAACCCACACACATATGGTCACATTATATTTGATAAAGGAGGCAAGAATATACACTGGAGAAAAGACAGCTTTTTCAATAAGTGATGCTGGGAAAACTGGACAGGTACATGTAAAAGTATGAAATTAGAACACTCCCTAACACTATACATGAAAATAAACTCAAAATGCATTAAAGACCTAAATGTAAGGCCAGACAGTATCAAACTCTTATAGGAAAACATAAGCAGAACACTCTATGACATAAAACACAGCAAGATCCTTTTTGACCCACCTCCTAAATAAATGGAAATAAAAATAAACGCATAGGACCTAATGAAACTTAAAAGCTTTTGCACAGCAAAGGAAACCATAAAGAAGACCAAAAGACAACCCTCCGAATGGGAGAAAATATTTGCAAATGAAGCAACTGATAAATGATTAATCTCCAAAATTTACAAGCAGCTCATGCAGCTCAGTTACAAAAAAAACAAACAACCCAATCCAAAAATGGGCAGAAGACCTAAAGAGACATTTCTCCAAAGAAGATATACAGATTGCCAACAAACACATGAAAGAATGCTCAACATCATTAATCATTAGAGAAATGCAAATGAAAACTAAAATGAGATATCATCTCACACCGGTCAGAGGAGCAATCATCAAAAAATCTAGAAGCAATAAATGCTGGAAAGGGTGTGGAGAAAAGGGAACCCTATTTCACTGTTGATGGGAATGTAAATTGATACAGCCACTAATGAGAACAGTATGGAGGTTCCTTAAAAAACTAAAAATAGAACTACCATACGACCCATCAATCTCACTACTGGCCATGTACCCTGAGAAAACCATAATTCCAAGAGAGTCATGTACCACAATGTTCACTGCAGCTTTATTTACAATAGCCAGGACATGGAAGCAACCTAAGTGTCCATCATCAGATGAATGGATAAAGAAGATGTGGCACATATATACAATGGAATATTACTCAGCCATAAAAATAAATGAAATCGAGATATTTGTAGTGAGGTGGATGGACCTAGAATCTGTCATATAGAGTTCAGTAAGTCAGAAAGAGAAAAACAAATACCGTATGCTAACACATATATATGCAATCTAAGAAAAAAAAAAGGTCATGAAGAACCTAGGGTTCAGACGGAAATAAAGACACAGCCCTACTAAAGAATGGACTTGAGAAACTAACACACCATTGTAAAGAAATTATACTCCAATAAAGATGTTAAAAAATACATAATGAAACAAATGGGACAAAGGTCTTGCACAGCAAAGGAAACCACAAACTAGATGAAAAGACAACCCTCAGAAGTGGAGGAAATATTTGCAAATGAATCAACGGACAATGTATTCGTCTCCAAAATATATAAACAGCTCATGCAGCTTCATATTAAAAAAAACAAACCACGTAATCCAAAAATGGGCAGAAGACCTAAATAGTCATTTCTCCAAAGAAGACATACAGATTGGCAAGGACCACATGAAAATCTGCTCAACATCACTAATTATTAGAGAAATGCAAATCAAAACTACAATGAGGAGTCTGTCATACAGAGTGAAGTAAGTCAGAAAGAGAAAGACAAATACTGTATGCTAACACATATATATGGAATCTAAGAAAAAAATGTCATGAAGAACCTAGGGGTCAGACGGGAATAAAGACACAGACCTACTAGAGAATGTACTTGAGGATATGGGGAGGGGGAAGTGTAAGCTGTGACAAAGTGACATAGTGGCATGGACATATATACACTGCCAAACGTAAAATAGATAGCTAGTGAAAGAAGCCGCCTAGCACAGGGAGATCAGCTCGGTGCTTTGTGACCACTTAGAGGGGTGGGATAGGGAGGGTGGGAGGGAGGGAGACGCAAGAGGGAAGAGATATGGGAACATATGTATATGTATAACTGATTCACTTTGTTATAAAGCAGAAACTAACACACCATTGTAAAGCAGTTATACTCCAATAAAGATGTTAAAAAAAAGGAAAAAAAAAGAAAACTACAATGAGGTATCATCTCACACCAGTTAGAATGGGCATCATCAGAAAATCTACGAACAACAAATGCTGGAGAGGCTGTGGAGAAAAGGGAACCCTCTTGCACTGTTGGTGGGAATATAATTTGATACAGCCACTATGGAGAACAGTATGGAGGTTTCTTAAAAACTAAAAATAGAATTACCACATGATCCAGCAATCCCACTCCTTGACATATACCCAGAGAAAACCATAATTCCAAAAGATACGTGCACTCCAATGCTCACTGCAGCACTATTTACAATAGCCAGGTCATGGAAGCAACCTAATTACCATCGACAGACAAATGGATAAAGAAGATGTGGTACATATATACAATGGAATATTACTCAGCCATAAAAAGGAACGATATTGGGTCATTTGCTGAGACGTGGATGGATCTAGAGACTGTCATACAGAGTGAAGTAAGTCAGAAGGAGAAAAACAAATATCGTATATTAACGCATATATGTGGAGTCTAGAAAAATGGTACAGATGTACCAGTTTTGAGGGCAGAAATTGAGACACAGATGTAGAGAACAAACGTATGGACACCAAGGGGGGAAAGCAGTGTGTGGTGGGGTTGGAGGTGGTGGTGTGATGAATTGGGCGGTTGGCATTGACACGTATACACTGATGTGTATAGAATTGATGACTAATAAGAACCTGCTGTATAAAAAAGTAAATAGAATAGAATTCAAAAATTTTTTAAAAAGATCAATTACAGCCTCAAGAATAGGATAAAGTTTCATTTTAGCTCTAACATTGGCCAAAATTGCAGGGTTTTCTTGTTTAGATATGAACTTTTTTCCATCTCTTATTTTAACGTACACATCAAGTTTAGATCATTACAAGATGACGCAAAATTCTTTCAATGGTGTGATTCATCATAACAAGAAGGATTCAACACTGGAGATTTTGCCAAGGATGAAACATAGTTTTAAGTACCTCCTATATCAAGAAGTACAATTGAAAATGTAGCTTCAGGAAACATCTAAAAGTGTTATAAAGGGTTTTTTTTAAAGACCACATGCCTATATATATATATATATATATATATATATATATATAAAAACATCTTTATTGGAGTATAATTGCTTTACAATGGTGTGTTTGTTTCTGCTTTATAACAAAGTGAATCAGTTATACATATACATATGTTCCCATCACATGCCTATATTTGGATTAGTAATTATATACTTGAGGACTTTTCACAGGACAATCAGAAAACAATGTCTATAAGTTTGTGATTATCAGTGGGGAGAAACTCTACCCATCTCTCTATTGCATGTGGCTACTGGGTTATTCACCAAATATCTTTGTACCTTTCATTCAGCATACTCACAAAGGCAGCGTTAAACTGAACTGGATGACATGGGTTCCTGCAGGCAGTAAGTATGCAGAAGTGGTTTTAACCTCTATAGATATTATGCTTACACACATACCTCATCTTTTCACAGATGTTATTATGGATAGACTAATCTGGGAAACAGGAATGTTTATGTAATCAAAGCGGTTTGAATTACCAATCCAATGAAGACACTATATAAGAAGTGCTCATAGGTTATGATCTACCCTTTTGAATTGAAGATTTCTTGTTCTCCCTTAAAGAAGAAGGGACCCAGTATATGGGCATATGCCAAGACTGTCTAGATAGCATCTGCTGCACAGTATGATGGGGTAGAAACAGTGAAAAAGTGGAGGTGTTAACAATGAAAATGTAGGCAGAGCTCTATGTTTGCTTCTGTCAGAGCTGAAAACTATAATCATGTAGGATATGGAAGGTTGGTATCATTTGGGGCCACCAGAGGCTAGAGACAGCATTTAAATGTGCTGCCAGGTTTGGGAATACTAGGGAGTTAACATTTGTGAGTAGCAATAGAGGATAATGCTGAAGGGATTAAACAAATTTGCCCCTCATGCATTTGTTTGCCTGGGCCTATGATCAGGGGTGTATTCTTATACCCCAGGTATACAATTACCCAATTCATAATAATGAGCCTTTTTTTGGTAGTTGTTGTTACTTATGAATGCTATAAATCAAATACTTTGTGTGGAAAACAATTATAGCAGAAAGAGTTGAAGCCTAAGTCAGCATGGATCAGCTAAGGTACTACTATACTTCACTTGCAAAGAAACCCTGTCTCTCACTTCCAGGTACCCTGTTATCTCCCTGTACTGGATGAGGCCCCATCCAAAGCCTCTACAAAAACACATAAAAATTCAGATAAGTTTACACACTTATATAATCAACTTCACACACACATACACAAAAATACACAAGCATCTCCCCATGCACCGCCAGATCTAGAACAGAATGGAGGCTACTATCTGTAAATAAGTTTCAGCTCCCAGCATATTCATTAGTCAGGGTCATGTTTACATCACTTTGGGAACTTGTCATGTCTTAGTTTGACTTTAAAAAACTAAGTATACCTCCATTCAAGGCTGTCAGTATGAAAAAGTGGCTTGAATGTTGTACACACAATACATATGAACTAGTATGTTTTAGGTGAGGCCTAGGCTCATTCGATATTACAAATATTGACTTCTCTTCAAGCTCTGGAGGCTTAACTGAATACTTCATTATCTGGCACTACAGAGAGATAACCTCATCTCTTATCAACTAATTTTCCCAAATTCTCTTTCTTCTCCACTTATAGAACTTAGCTATTGGCATTCACATAGCTTAGTGCCATACTATACTTGATGTGGTAGTTATACTGAAAGACACAATATGGGCAAACCCTTGTATTTTCTCCCCCACAGTGACATTTACTAAGTAAGAGTATAAACTATTTTCTTCACTGAGGAATAGACCAAGTAGAAAACAATATTCACTAAACACAATTTCTTCTAAAGTTTTAGAGTACTCACCCTAAATCTGATAGACATCGGACTCCGAATAATACTGCCTAAGGTAAGACAGCAGCCCTACAGTCTACTGTAATTACTGACACTTTACATTGTGCACAGTTGTATTAATAAACCTTTAAACCATTTAAATATTTCATAACGAGGTTGGGGGTAAGTTGGTCTTTGTGAACAAAACTGTTTCTTTAGCCCTATTTTTTATTTTAATATTACAACAGCTGGTGATATTTTTTTCCCTCGGGAGCATGTTTGGCTCCAGCTGTACAAACTACTTAAGTTACTGTTAGTAGCATATATAGATTTTGGTAGTATTCAAAACTACAAAGGTATTTCATTTCAAAGTGATGTAGCATTCAGCTTTTGCATCTCTGAATGATGAGCAACATTACTATAAATGACATCTTTTTGTCAGAGTTGCTAGGGATAAAGACAGAATGAATCCATTTGTATAAACTGTGGCTTTGCTATTGAAGGATGATAAAAATATACTGTGCTACACTTAAACCTAAAACTATTAAGGTAGTTAAAATATTGCCATCTTTTCACTAGAAAAACTAGCAAGTGCTTAAAATGCTATCATCAATCACAGCTAATTCACTAAATACACAATTGAAGCAGCAATAGAAAAAAGAAAACACTGTTGGGCAGATCATCTGTCACTAAGTCAAATATCTCCATTTGTCATTGGACGAAGTGACTAAAGACTTTCAAGGACTACAGTATAGATAATTCAGAATTGAATTCCTTTTCCAAGGGGACAACACTTCACATGCTGTCATTTGGGGGGATGTTTTCTGGGTTGGTATATAAACTAATTTTGAAAGGTAAAGTTCCATGACGTTTTTCTACATGAGTCTGTATGTTTCAATTTAGCTGTAGAAAACATTCACCCAGGAAGTTCTCACCTTCTTTTTGCAGTCACAAATAGTTGTCAAAAAGGAAATAATACCTAGATTCTTGTTCCTAAAGCCCCAAACCATCTTTTAAGTCAGTTTTAATTTAGTAGTTGCCTAAGGTCACCAGATGTTTTTCATTATGCAGGATACTCTTGGATTTCAACTTCCTATCCCATTCTCATTGATATTTTTTGTCCTCATTGGGCCTGGCTCCTTTCCAGACCTACATAACACTACTCTGGGCCAGAGCAATTATCCTTCCTGTGCAGTATGTTTTTCTCTGACCTGTACCAAGAAACATTTTAAAGGAGAAGAAGGTTCTTATTCCTTGTGAAATAAAATACACAATGCTAAGTAGAATCTCTGAACCACCCTGTCTCCTTGGTATCATTTCCCTTCTATCCTCCTCCTCACCCCATTTTTCTCATTTAGCGAAAGTTATATTGCTAGGGGAAGGGTCTTGGGCACTTTGGGCTGAGCCACTGTAATGGGATTAATAGGAATCATAGCACAGTCCAAGCAAAAATTCCAAAACCAAACATTCTGGTTAAGGGGCAATTAAGACTTGTGGTTGGGCTTTTAGGCTCAGAAACACAGGATCTAATCAGGATCTGAAGTAAAACAGATGCAGCAAAAAGGAAGTGAGGTCATAAACATATAAGAACTGGGCCAATGGCCAAGCCAAGATCACAGAAGAGATAGGGTTCAAGCTTACAAATGGCAACAGGGTAGGGACAAAAAACAGGTCACTAACTGACAGGATAGAGGGAACTATGTGGCTTCTCTATATGAATCTGAGGTCAGCATAACTTCCTTATTCTCGGTTATTTGTCTTCTCTTTGAGATCTTGATGAATGGGAGAGGACGAATGCCATAGCAATACTCTACAATCTTGCCACTCTGATGTGTTGAAGGACTCAATTTTAAGCAAATCCAACTTTGTTGCAGGTCACCACAAACCAGCCCATCTGACAGCAGCAAAAGCTGGTATGATGTCAACTTAGTACAAACTATAGGCACTAAAAAGGATTCTATTATCTCTAGGATTCATTTTTCCCAACACAGCACTCCTCTCTGATGTACACAGATACCCCATCTCTAACTCACCTCTTAAGTCAACCCCAAACTGAGTTTTCAATAGTTACTCCTTTGGGTTACCAAGTTTGATCTTTTAGCCCTTTTCCCTAATTCTCTCCTGACTTAATATTCCCTTATCTGGATAAGGAAAGTGATAATAAAAATTATATATATGCACACATATATACATACACGTGCAAACAATGAGCTTGCATAGTTTCAGGATTTTTATGTAAGAAATTCATCAATTAAATGATTTCTTTTATTAAGAAGTTAAGATTTCAAGACATTTATTTTCATTCCAACAACGATTTCCTTTCCCGGTCTGAGTGTATTCAGTATGTGGGAAGGTCATATACATATCTATATATCCATCTGTATTACCACTCAGACTATGCCTCCAAAATAAAATTTGAAAAGCTAAGCAAATATGTTTCAGTGTCAGAAATGCATAGTAGGCTGTTCTGGCTCTTCCCCACTAGAATGGCTCCTTTACTCAGTGGCCAGTGCTTGGAATACCACTCACTGAGATGCATTACTTCAACTTAAGACTTTGGTGACCTGTTCAAGTGAAAATCACCCTATTAGAAGATACATGTGCAACTATCAGTAGTTATTTAAATTTTTATGTGAATTGGTTCACCAGCTCATATCCTGAAAGCTGAAAGAAGGAACTGAGATTAGAGACTAGATGCCTCGAGGAGTATTGCTGATAAGACAAAAGAAGTGTTTAATGCTGAATTTGAACCTCACTTATTTTTAAATTTTGGCTAGGGTGAATTTTAATTATAAGTATTAATGTGTAATAAATATTTCATTAACATTTTTACATGTACAGTTCTATGAGTTTTAACACATGCATAGACTACGTAAGTAGCACCACTGACAGGATACAAAACAATTCCAACATTCCAGAGATTTCCCACGTGCTGCCCCTTTTTAATCTCTGTCCCCATCCTTAACCTCTTGGTAACCACTGAACTCTTCTCTCTCCATATAGTTTCACCATTTCTAGAATGTTGTCTAAATGGAATTATACAGTATGTGATCTCTTGTGTCTGGTTTCTTTCACCAAGCATAATGTGTTTGAGATTCATTCATACTGTTGCATGTATCAGTGGTTCATTTTACTATTTCATTTTGTGGACACTACAGTTTCTTTATCCATTCACTTGTTGAGGGACATTTGGGTGGCTTTCCGTTTTGGGCAACTATGAATCATGCTACTATAAATACTGTGTATTGATTTTTTTTGTTCAAACATAAGTTTTAAGATCTCTGGGTCACACGGTAAGTATATGTTTAAATTTATAAGAACTTGCCGAGCCATTTTCCAGAGTGGCTATGCCATCTTCCATTCCTACCAGTAGTATATGAAAATTTCAATTGTTTCACATCCTTGTCAGCGCTTGGTATTATCACTATTTTAATTTTAATGTTAGCTATTTTAATGGGTAGGTAATGGTAGCTCAAGATTGTTTTAATTTGTATTCCCCTGAAAACTAATAATGTTTAACTTATTTCGTGTGTCTATTTGCCATCTTTATATCTCCTTTGTTTAAGTGTCTCTTCAACCTCTTTTTAATTGAATTTTGTTTTTCTCATTATTGAGTTTTGAGTTTCTTTTTTAAATATATTCTGGATTCAAGTACTTTGTTATATATGTGATCTGAAAACATTTGCTTCTTCTCTGTGACCTATCTTTTCATTATTTTAGCAGTATCTTTCATAGGGTAAAGTTTTAAATTTTGATGAAGTCCAATTTAATCATTTTTTCATGCTTTTGATGACATATCTGTATCATTAACTTTTCCATTTTACATTGGTTTATGTACTTGTACACAAGAGGTAGAATGGAAATATCAAAAGATTAAGTCAAAATACTTGCTATTCTGTCCCAGCGCCACAACTATAACCTTTAGTAAATCACTAATTTCATTGAGTCTCTGATTCTCCCTCTCTAAAATGGGGATAATAATCCCTGGAATGCCAACCTCATCTTTATATTCTCAGAGACTTATGACACTGCAGACACTCTGCAAGAACTCAGTAAATACGTAAATGAATAGGGTAATTGCAAGGATTGATTAAGCTCGTGTTAGTAAATTAGAAAGTGCTATCAGATGTAATGTATCATTGTTACAGAACCAAATCTAAACATAGATTCATAGATGTTTAGTACTTGAAGGAATACTAGAGGATATAGCTATGGTACTTTCTATTCATCCCACCAATTTCATACTTTTGTAGGTTCAGCAACTAATAGAAGCATTTAATTCATTTAGTTTGGTTTATTTTGCTCCAGTAAAATGAACTAGGGGTCCCTACCAAATGGAAAGTAGTTTTAGTAAGCTACGAGAAATGAGACCAGCCAAATAGTTGATTTTCAATTCTCACTGGGTACAAATATAGTCACTGTGAGGGGAAAAGCACATTTGTAGTCACTACATTGTGCTCAGCAATAGGCATGTATGTCAATTTCATAACTAAGCACGGCTGGACTAGAATATTAAACCTTGACCTATGTGGAAAGTAATAAAAAGGATAATAAAAATGTATCTGCTATACCAGTGAGCAAGCCATTTATTAAAGACAAGAAGAGCTTTGTAAATTAAAATTCTAGTTGATCTAAAGATTCATGCACAGACATGGTCCATAACTTTACAAGTGCCAGTCTCCCATCTGTCACCAAGACAAAAAAAAAATCAATTACACCCACTGCCAGATAATTGTTTGAATAGATAAAATGACTTGATGAAAAACTACTTTGGGTTAAAAACAACAAATTGGTCCTTTGATTTAGCAATGAGCCCCCTGGGTGTGGTAAGTAGCTTCCTCAAGGTCTGACTGGCACTTTAAAATTGGTGCCTCTATCCTAGGGTTTGCCCTGAACTCTCTGAATGCTCCTCCATCCAACTCCCCAAATAACCTTGTATAAAAAAATAAAATATACATTGTTTTTCAAGAAAGTTTTGAATAAGTCTTTCAGGGCTCTCTAGAATTCTTATAGAGTTTCATTTCAAGAGAACTAAATCCAAAGTGAATCAAACAAAAGCAAAAATAAAAAAAAACACAAAGTACTTAGTGATAGTGCTGAGTCAAACACTGGGAGAGCCAGCTTCTCCCAACTTCCCAACATGTATTCCCATGGCCAGCCACAGGGCAGATTTTATAAGTGATCAATTGCCTATAGGTACTGTGATTTCAGTAGCAGTAAGAAGGCCAGCTACATCACCAATACCTCTTCAATTTAACTGAGGGATATTCAAAATTGCTCATATAGGTCATTTACTGGACTCAAGATACATCCTCCTAGAAAGGAAACACAATGAACACTCTCATCCATCATTAACACTTTAGAGTGAATGAGCTCCCCAAATCTTTTTCAGATGTTGTAATTTCCAGAGGGAGGGGTTGAACACCTGGGGAGAATACTGAGCATCACATATGACAGTTATAGTAGTAGCATTCTAGAGTGAGAAAAGTATAAAAAATGCGACTGAGGATACTGAATCTACTACCCAAATCTGCAAGGGGCTAGTCCTGCCTACCTAATCCTTGGAACATGAGGGTTCTTGGCTTGGTAAACTGAGCTTATCAATAAGCAGTTTATAAGCCTGGTCAAAGTTTGGCCAGAGCATATCCAAAAACCATGAGGGGAACTTCCCTGGTGGCACAGTAGTTAAGAACTTGCCTGCCAATGCAGGGGACATGGATTTGAGCCCTGGTCTGGGAAGATCCCACATGCCATGGAGCAACGAAGCCCGTGCACCACAACTACTGAGCCTGAGCTCTACAGCCGTGAGGCACAACTACTGAGCCCTAGTGCCACAACTACGGAAGCACGTGCGCCTAGAGCCCGTGCTCCGCAACAAGAGAAGCTACCGCAATGAGAAGCCCGCACACCACAATGAAGAATAGTCCCTGTTTGCCGCAACTAGAGAAAGCCTGCACACAGCAACAAAGACCCAACGCAGCCAAAAATAAATAAATTAAAAAAAAATCCATCGGGATCTGAGTTCCTGCAATATATTCTAAGCTCTTGTCACAGATTTCTTAACCCTAACTTTCTCTTACAAGGTCTCCTGACACCAACATTTCTTTTCCACCATCTCTTCTCTCCCTGTAATTTGCACATGAGTTCCATGTCTTTCATTCTCCTAGATTCACTTATAAACTCTCCCTACTTCCTATATGCTCTTGGTAAGCATCAAGACTAAAGAATATGAAGAGCAGACAGATTCTTATCTGTCTCCAAGACAGACATTAGAAAGGTGAGGAACATGTTATTTCTGGAGATGGCTCTCCCTAGAGTCTCTAACAAATGCCCTCTCTTTGCCTAAAACTGTTAACATTTTTTTTTGAGTAGCAAGAAGAGATTTTCCATATTTTAAGAGAAACAAGTTGGCTAAAAATAAACACAGTCAGATCCTGTTATGGAGATCTGGGAATATCAGAGGTCAGATAATGCTTCCTGAGGCCTAACATGGACCTGGAGGAAAAGCCTGAAGAATGTGGTTTGTCTGTAAGGGAGATTTTGGTGCTGAAACACACATAGTAGATATAAAGGGATGCCACTATACATCTCTTTCATTTTGGTGTGTGAGCCTGTATCAAATATTTACTAAGTCAGAAGCTGGGTGTCTGATGGACATTACCTCTTAGATGACATGTCAATGGAAAAATCCCATTTATTGGCTGTCTTACCTCAGAAACTTTGGGGCAAGCTACATAGTAGGACCGCATTAGTCCCCTGTACTGTTTTTAATCCTATCCAATTTGAGTTTCTGGTCAAGCTTTCTTCATAACCAATTCTAACACCCAGTAAAACACTTACTACCTATTCAATAAATACATAAATGCAGTCATGTTACACATGAGCTTTAGGTACCAGGATAAAATTGAAAATGCCTTGAAAACGGATTTGTTTCATTAAATGGTAATTTTTCTTCATGTTTTACTAAACATGTTTTACTAAAACAGCTAGCATATGACATAATGAGTTTGCAGAGTTAGTACTACACTATGCAACTGGTCCATTTAATGCCATAGCCTGCATTGTACTTAGTAAGCAAACATTTTGATTATGTAGCTAAACAATGCTTTAACAGTATTAACCCAAATTGATCTAAAATGCTATCTCAAAGCATATGCTATGGTTTGTAGATATCTGACCAAAAATCAGACTACAAGTCTCTAATTTCCAAATTGCCGATAACATCAGTTTTTATGGTTTCAAATGTTTTTTAATTAGTTAACTATTAGCAGGAGTTTTTAGTATACTAAACATTGACATTCTAATGAAAAAAGATGCTGTATAAACCTGGCAACAAGTGGTTTTGGAGGATATCACTGAGTAACATGATTAGGCAAACACCCTGAATTTAAATATCTATGTTCTAACAGGAAAACGATGGCAACTAATCAAAATATATATTATGGAACACCACTAAGCGAGGCTTGTAATTACATTGATTGAGATATAGTAGAAGAAATATTATGCAACCCCAAATAGAATGGCCACAGATAATAAAAACACCACGTAGCAAGACTAGTTTATTAAGGTATAACACATAAGTTTCATCTCACATATCAACTTTTGTTGGCTGGTAATGAGTAACTGGAATTCTTGAGAAAGATTTTGTGGCCATATAAATACCTAGAAGGAAAGAGTACTATAAATGGTTGGCAAAGTCTGCCATGGAGATTAGAAATGGAAAATGGCAGCACAAATGCCAGGTGTATTCCATCCTTGCTCTATCAAAATGTTCTTGTTCAATCTTGTTGACCCCTACTATTATCATAGGGGGGTTCAGAAATATCAATGTGAATTATAGAGAAAACATAAGTAAGAGAATGTGTTGGCTAAATGGAGATTGGGCTTGGTTAATCCAGGAAGATTTTTGGAGAAACTGGGTCATAAGAATTCTTCTTCATTTTGTGTACACAGCTCAAGGAAATTTGTTCTCCCCCTTATTTTGTATTTACAATAGTAAATGGGACTAGGTTTCAATACCACAGTTAGCCAATAGATGCTTCTCTCTAACATAAACTGTACACCAGCTACAAAAAAAAAAAAAAAGAGAGAAAGAGAAGAAAATAAAAGATGAAGGGATGAAGGAAGGAAGGAAGGAAGGAAGGAAGGAAGGAAGGAAGGAAGGGAGGGAGGGAGAAATCCTCCTGAGACTGGAAGTTGTAGGTTTGTAAGAAGAATTAATTCTTTAGGCTAGGGTCCAGGGTCTGAAAACTATGTTTACTATATACGACCCATGGTCAAATTCAGCTCTATGCCTGTTTTTATAAATAAAGTTTTACTGGAACACAGTCACTCCCACCTGTTGACTTATTGTCTATGGCTGCTTTCATGCTACAACGACAGAGTTCATTAGTTGCCAAAGGCAGTTTATGGTCAACTTGCTTTGTTCATTAAAATGCAGATTCTTGGGCTAATACCAAATCCACGGAATGAAACTCTCTTTGTTAAGGGGCCAAATATCTGCATTTTATAAAGCATGACAGTTTACTCTGAAGCATATTAAATTGTGAAAATTATTGTTTTATGTCACAAATTTTATAAGTATAGTCCCTGAATCAAATATCTTGACGAGGGATGCCTACAGTATCTTTAATCTGCCAGATTGATTAAATATTTGCATAGTGTTCCTAGAGACAAATAACAGAAATTCCATTTGTTTCTCTCCTGAACATTCAATATTCTGCCCATGTTGAGGTTCAGTTACAACTCATTTATAACTTGAAGCTCATTTTCACAATTTTTGATCAATATACTAATTTCTGTAGTCCCATTTTTATGTAGAATCTACATAGCATTAGACCATGTGCTAAGTAAGTGGTGAACAATTTTTGTGATAAAAAGTACGATTTAGGATAAGACTCTGGAATTCATACCCTAATCTTATTTTCACATTCTAAAGCTTTCTTCGGTGAAGTCTAGCATGGATTTCATTTCAGATCAAGACATTTCTGGGTGTTCTTGAGTTTCTGTCTTTGGGACAAAACGTGTCCCCATCTAATCTAGCAGACTGACTCAAGGGAAAGGAAAATCACAGGTTTTTCAGATTTAGGGGAAAAACAAGCACAGTCCACCTATTTTCCAAGTCTCTCACCCAAATCTGAATTCTTAAGGCAACTGACCTTTTGTAACTCATTTTACATAAATCATGATGATCTTGGGAGTAAGAAACAAATGAGGGTTAGGCACAAATGGCTAGTTCTATAATGGGAAAACTACATCCCTAAAGTTCTCAGATCAGGAGACTATACAAATGTACCACCAATTTAGTATTGACTAAATCTAGGAAGTCTGCTTTAAATTCCTTCTGCTTTGATTATCTCTCATTTATGTATGTTAGAAATTATAAAACTATTGTTTGGTATCATTTGCCAAATGCAAAAATAGGGCAAGTAAAGCTTCTTTTCTTTGTAGAGGTCAATGAAATGAGCAGGAGATGCATGGTGGAGGTGGAGTCAAATGACCACTAGAAATTTAGGAGTGTCAGACAGAGCTGGCTGCTGCTATCAAGAACTCTGGGGGAAATGGCTTCTGAGATTATCAAAGAAAATGGCAGTTAGACAAAGTAAATCTGAGTTAGCAAAGTCACGACCCAGGAATGAAAATAAAGCTGAGAGTTAGTTAAATTCAGTTTCAACAGAGAAAGAGAAAGCTGCCACATTTATTTGTATCCCTAGAGTCTGGAAGTGGGCAGTTTTTACAACTCACACAAATTTTCAACTATTCCTGCCTGCATGTAAGAAGCTTTAGGCTTTTAGAAATCCTTGATAGTTCAATTTATTTAGTGTATCAAATATTTTATAGTTTTTTTCTTTAGATATTATCATTTCTTTCATTTTTGATACTACATTTTGAAAATAGGGAATCCAAGACATTGCTATATGATTCAATTTTACTTTCTATTGTAACATTAACTAAAATATTTATGATTCTTATTTTCTTTTCAAGTTTCTCATATACTTTTTGAATTTGTATATATTGAAAGCATATTTTTCAATATTTTAAACCATAATCTTTTGTAATATTCCAAACCTCCTATATCTAGTTATGATGACTTTACACACACACACACACACACACACACACACACACATATATATATATATATAATTTTATATATTTTCAATAGTGACTAAATTAGAAACTCAATCACAGATTTGCTAAGTGACCCTTCCTGTTACTAATAGAAGCCAGCAGTTAGTATTAGTCTTAAACCATAACCTAAATCTAACCTACACATATTACCTACACAAATGTAGTTCTCAAAATGTCAAAGGAATGAAGATGTTTCCTCCCATGGAAGACAATCTTTTTGGAGTCTACCTCCTCTAATTACACCAATGAGCTTTCAGATTTGATCCAATTCAATTAAACAATACTTACTGAATGTCTGATAAAGACAAGGAGTGGTGCCAGGAGCAGCAAATCAGCAAGGTCTATATGTAGTACACACATCTGCTGCATTTATAAACATGACTGCAGAAAGTTTAGAGAAATGACACTTACTAGGAAGAATAGGAAGGCAGAAGTGATACATCCTAAAGTAAATAAAATATTTGAGGTGGCTCCATTTGGGAAAAATCCTTCCCGGGGCCTAGTCATCTAAACCCCCCTGTTGGACACATGACTGACTCAGAGATAGAAACAACAGCTGCTCAAAATCATGGGATGTTAGAGAGTCCCAGAGGAGGTGGGAGGATGAAGAAACTGGAGAGACAGTGAGACAGTGCTGGCAGCAGAAGGCCTGACCAGGAGCCTGTACAAGCCCTGGCCCCCAACCCAGCAAGAGTAAGAATGGAGCCCAACTCAGGACAGCAACTAATCCAAGGTGACCCGGTTAAAATGCCTTACTAGGCCCAGCTAGTCAAACTCCCAAAAGACTCTGTAGCACCCAGTTGGGAATTTGCTGCTTGTGACAAAAATAACATGGTACATTGTATTGCTGCAAGTGTGTTATATTACAAAAAATCCAGTTTTAGACCCAAGCCATTTTGTATATAAGAAATGGAAATAAAAGTGATTCCTGTCCTTCTTAGTTCCTCCTTTCAAAATAAATGATTTGTGTAATTTCATTTCAAATCATTGAAGTATAATTGGGGTTATCAAGATATTTCTAACCTAAGGTTTCCTCTGGTGTGGACTGAAAGCCTATAGCCATACCTAGAATATCATAAAAACACAAGGCCTCAGGAGGGCAAGTCTGAATATTGAGGGATGGGGGAAGGAAAACTAGTAATGCATTTATTAGTTTCCTTACTCAGTTAATCAATCAGCAAATATTTAACTGTCAACTGTGTACCAAAGATGTGTTAGGTACTGGGGATAGAGAGTTGAGCAAACAAAGGCACAGCCCCAGTCCTCATAGATACCACAATGGGGGAGGCAGATAATAAAGAGTAAATAGATTTATAATTACAAATTATTTTGTGAAAAGCACCTTGAAGGAAGTAAGCAGGGTGCAGTGAGAGAGAACAACAAGGTGGGGGGGTAGTCTACTTAGATGGGATGTCCAAGGAGTTCTCACTTAGGTGCTTTTTATAATCAGAACTGAAGGACTGCCAAGCCAGGGAAGAGCATATATGTAATGAAAGGGCATGTGTGACACCCTGAGGTAGGAAGAGCATGGTGTGTGAGAGGAATTGAAAGACCAGGAGGAGAGCAGACTGGGGTTGGGGACATAGGCAAGGATTAGAGGACACAGGATTTCACAGTCTAGTGGTCTGAGTCTCTCCTGAGGATTTGTTCTACCTGCTCACTGAGCCTCACCATTCATTCATTCATCCATCCATTCATTCAGTAAATGTTGAATGAGTACCTGCTATGTTCTCTTCTAGGCCATGGGAATAAATATCCTAGGGAAAAAAAATAGTTAATCCCTGCCCTCAGGGATCTGATATTCTACTGAAAGGAAGGAAGGCAGTAAGTAAGAAAACAGGAAAAATAAACAAGATAATTACAGATTTTGATATATGCTATGGCAGAAATAGATAAGTGCTATTACAGAGAATAACAAGGGGAGGGGACCCCTTTAATCAATTTCATCTCCTGATGTAGGGCTTTGCACAAGTTGGGTTTATGTTATTGCTTTTGTTGCTGTTGGGGGTTTGAGCATTTGTACTGAAATAAGTTAAATTAAATCTGGAAAACTATTGGTGAGGAGAAGGCAGAAATTCACTCTTTTGCTCTCTAGTTCTCCAACTTAAAAAATACACCTTAAAAATTACATTGTACACCTGGGCTTCTCTGGTGGCGCCGCAGTGGTTAAGAATCTGCCTGCCAATGCAGGGGACACAGGTTCGAGCCCTAGTCCGGGAAGATCCCACATGCTGCAGAGCAACTAAGCCCACGTGCCACAACTACTGAGCCTGCGCTCTAGATCCCTCGAGCCACAACTACTGAGCCCACATGTGACAACTACTGAAGCCTGCGGGCCTAGAGCCTGTGCTCCCCAACAAGAGATGCCACCGCAATGAGAAGCCTGTGCAACCCAATGAAGAGTAGCCCCTGCTCGCCTCAACTAGAGAAAGCCCTCGCGCAACAACAAACACCCAATGCAGCCAAAAATAAATAAATAAAATAAATTTATTTAAAAAAAATTACATTGTACACCTAGATATATAAAATTTTTGTCAATCATACTTCAATAAAACTGGGGGGGGAAGAAAGAAAAAAAAGAAATTCAAAACTTCACTCCAGTTCTACAAAGACCTTGTGAGAATAATTAGGGGTTGGAGGAGGCAAGGTCATCACACTTTCTCAGCTTCTCTTTCCCTGATAATGCGCTTGTGCACATAGACCAACAAAGGAAAGGTAGAGGATACTAGGGGTTGACAGATATATTGAGTCAAAAAACTGGTTATCGTCATTTAATTTCAAACTTGCTGAATCCTTTCCATAGAAATTGGCTTAAAGAAGAAAAAAAGGAACAGTTAAAAGAATGACTGTATTACAATCCCTGGGGGGAATGCTGTTATCACCCTTAATTATATCCCTTTCCTTTTCCTATCTCTTCAGTTTCCCTTTTCCTGCCTCTTCCCTACTCTCATCTTCTTTATTCTCCCACACTCTTTTTTTCTGTCTCTTCCCCTGACTATTTTTGCCTTAGGTCAGTCAGATGTTTTTTTGGAAGGTGACATCTGCCTCCTTGGTTGCACTCAGAGCAAAGAGAGTTGTTGAGCTCTAACCCAAAGAATCTCTATTCTGCCCACACCCTTCCATGGTTTAGTCAGAGTGTTGTTCTCTGTTCAGGGTCTGGGTTGTGAAGGCCTCTCCTCTCCAAGGTGAGATTTAATTTTCCCTCTTTTCAGGTTAGCTGCACTCTGGAACACTGGTTTATCTGTTGGGGCAGACTCATAGCTGCTCTAAATTTCTTTTCAGTCTGACCATGTCCTGGTGCCTCAGTTGGATGGAGACTGAGAATCAACAAGCTAGCCCTACAACCCCAGCTGGCCGCCTGAATAGGACATCCCTGGGTGGTGTTATACAGGATCATGAGGCATGGCAGAGCTGTGAACTGAGCTAAACAAGAGACAAATTTCCTGGGAAGGAAGACATGGTGGAAAGAAAAGGCTTGTCAGTTACACACTCAGACCCTTTGTTCACTGTTTAGCTTCCCACCACCCCCCCTTCAGTTTCAATGTAAACCCTTTTTATCATTCCACTTCCTACCCCAATTGTGTACTATTCTTATCCTAAGCAGTATGATTATCTTGGCAAAGGTTTCCCAGGCTTGTCTTTCTTGAGGAAGTTCAGAAGTAGAAGGAGGTCTTTCTGTCCAGGAGCAGCCATAGGCTGGAGTTAAATCCAATTGTAACCCTGCTATCTCTGAGTAGGCTAGTGGGGCTTTTCAGTCAAACTTCTCAAACTTCCCAGTACTGACTGAGTTGGTGCTGTCAAAGAGACAAATCTTAATCTTAAATACTCAGCCAAGATTTAAGTTGTTTTTGGAAGCCATTGCTGGGAAAGCATTTAAATAAAGTTTAGCTATTAACTATGGAGCATAAACCTATGGATATTTTTGCTTTATCAATATAAATGTACCTTACATTATAATTTGGTTTCTTGATATATATACTCCATAGTCCCTGAGACAGAATTATCTAGGCAAAACAGGGAGTTTTCGATGGGCCAAACACATGTCTGACTGAGGAGGGCTCTTTGTGAGGCTGCTGGAAACACACTACTGGGGGGGGGAGTTTCTAGGACTTTGGTTTAATATGCAAAAACTTTCTCTCAATTATAATTGTCCAGAAATGGAATGGGCCACCTTGAGTCTGAATGACCACATGTTAAGGACTTGTAAAGGGAATTCCACAATGGCTAAGGAGTTGGAACAGATCAATAGTTCCAAAATAGTATATGGGCCAGTTATATTGAAAGTACCCAGTAGGTTTTTTTATAATGCAGGTTCTCAGGTCCCATTTCAGAGCTCCTGAATTGAAATCTCAGAGTAGAGCCCAAGACTGTATTTTCAAAAAGTTCTTGTAGGTGGTTCATAATGTGAAGGTTGGTTTGGGAGTCAGTGACCCAAATGACTTCAAAAATCCCTTTCAGATTCAATTTTCCTTTTATCTGTTGTATTTAAAGCAAGACAAAAACCTGGGTTTAATTTTCTCATCTCAACTTATATTTTTTAATGTGAAGGAGACTCTGAAGCACTGGATCATATACATTATCATTTATCAGTAACAAACATGCATTTGTAACTATTTCCTCCTTCAACAAATGGCCTTGCCTTATAACAAGGGGGAAAAGGGGTGGGGCTGTCTGTGGAAATCCCTGCATATAACATTTCATATTAAGTCCAATAGATAGGCCATAAAAAATGACAAGATGAAGAAACGACTAATGAAAGGAGATGTAACTGGTTTTAAAACTCCTACTTGATTTCATTTACTGAATCAAATATTATCCATCAGTTTGGAGTTGCCTCTGGGTTAGACTTGCTGATGCTGCACTCCAGCAGCTTTGTACACCAAGCTGTCAGCAAAAGAATATATATAATTGTTGGCACAAATTTTCTGTGATACTTGCACTGCTCTGAGCCTGAAATAAATATAGCACTTTTTCTTTACATCTGTTGCCTTCTCATGCGGATGTGTTTGAGATCATCTGTCCAAAATATAGTAGCATGCAAGTCTGTTTCTGGAAAACAACAAACATCCCCACTCTCAATTCAGCAGAATTCTGGCTTTGAAGAAGGCTTATTTAAATAGTCAGACGTGGAATCCTTGGTACATATAGAATGAAGGCAAAAACTCAAAGTAACTGCATGTGATGACTGTAAAATATTTGTTATACTGAATGATATTTCTATCACAAGCCCCTCCAATACTTAAAAAAATCGAAATAAAAAACAATAATAAGAAAAGGTTATTACTGCCATATTTCTATAGTAATAGTGGACTGATAATACGGAAAAACCCCATGAAAACAACTATTGTAACAGTGGAATTTTCCATTATAATAAATGGATTTTAAAGATGTGGCTGCTCACCCATATGTTTCATGATGAATTTTAACAAAACTGTCACACATTGTGGATGTCACACATTGTGGCAATTGTTATAATGGAATTTGTCATGTGTTATTCTGAATTTTTAAAGCACTCATACATATCAATAGAAGTAATCTAATTTTGTGAGGGTAACTAGATGATGTACTTCTGGGGAATTCTATATTTTCACTCCCAATCCAATGAATATAGAGATTAAGAAATCTGCTAATGTCAGCAAAACAAACCAGTGGTTCTAACTCAGGATGATGGGGCATATCTGTTACGGGTTTTTGTCAGTTATGGTCCAGTCACTTTCAAAATGCCTCATTTTCTCAGATCCCCAAACAACTGGAAGGCAAAAGTAATTAGGATATTTTCTGCTTTTGATTTTATAATAATAAGGTAGATGACAAATAAGAAATTTGCCAGGTACTTTTTTAAAGAATAAATCCCTATATACATTTTGGGATTAGTGTAGATTCAAATCAATATTCTCCACCTGCCATATCTACCATCCAATGTTCACAGAATGCCTGAACAAATACCAGATCAATATTCAATGATGTTGAGTATAATTGTAATGGTGAGTACATATTTCTGTATCTTAATTTCATGAAAATTAGTCAATGATTATTCTCAGCAAAATGATTAATCAAAAGATGCAATTAACCAGAATATCCCTCAATTAGTTATGCACGTTAACATTATGCTTCAGGTGATGTAATTTTACCTACAGTTAATTTTGTTTTGTTTGTTTTTCTACACACATTCTGTGCTGGATGCTCACAGAGTTAAACATAATAACAATGGTGATGGCAAAGTCAAGGACGGAAAGAAGGTATAAGAATGGACAAAAGTAAAGGAGGAGTGAGATTGAGGTAAAGAGAAATTTAACCATGAAAAGGGGGATTTGAACTTGACACCTGGGACCATATTACACAATATAACAATTGTTCATATTTTTTTTACCTCTTTTAGCGTATTTTTGGTAATTATTCACTGAGTATTGATTCATTTCTTTCACTTAACCCTGTGTTGAGCAGTAACTATATGCCAGACATTTTCATCAGCCCTAGAATTACACAGATCATCTATATAAATTACCATACCTTTTGGAGTTCATGTTAAAGCTGAAGAGATGATAAATAGGTAATTATGGTTCAATGTACTAAGTGCTAAGAGAGGTATATGAAAAGGGCTACAAGTGGGCAGGGGCGAGAGGTATTTGTTCTGCTTGGAGAGGATGCTCAGAGAAGAATTCACTAAGAAGATACTATTAGAGTTATACTTTGACAAATGAATAACAGTTCACTAAGCAGAAAGTGAGGAGAAGGGCATTCTAGGCAGAGAAAATCATGGAAGAGAGATATAAATGTACAGGTCATATTCTCTGTGGACCAAGTGCATGAGAGAGTAGAGGAGAGAATGGGCCAGAAAGGTAGGCTGAGATGAGAATTACTGCTATTTATGTACACAGGTAATCCTTTCTGCTAGACTGCAAGCTTCTTGAGGTTAAGATCCAAGTCTCACCCTTTTATCCTTCCATCTGGTCATTCAATAAACATCTTTTCAGTGTCCCCTACAAGACAAAGACAAGAGCTGGAAGACAGCATTACCAAGGCATTGACCTTGCCCTGAAGGAACTCATATTATGGTGACAGAGAAAAACATAAAAACAAATAATTGAAGTATATGTGTTGAAAGCTAGCCAAATGAAATTCCCCTCTTGCAGGATTTTCTAACAATTTAATATAAATTTTATACAAATCTAATTTCCTATTTGGTAGAAAGAAGAGGTGGTCCCGAAAATTTTATGTTTCATAAAAACTACCCTGCTCCCTCTCAATTCCCTAACACAGGGCCAAGTGCTCATTAAATACTTGTTGATCCTGACTGAAATGAATTAACAATGGAAGAAAGAAGAAGGCTAGCACTGCAATTTACAAAACTGAGCTAGCTCACCAGCAAGACATGGGATAGGGAACAAAGGCAAAATATGAAGAAATACTGTGGCATGGGTATCAGGAAGCTGAGGAAAATGGAGTAATCAAAGAACCAGCTTTGATGTTCTGCAATGTTTCTTAATACATTGCTTTTTTGGTTAGGATTACATCAGTCAAAGATATTGTCTTTTAACTTTGTCAGTCTCTTCCTCTTGACAATGAAAAGCAAATGAGACCAAGGCAAAGGTGGGGTGAGAGAATAGCCCTTATATGTTTTCTTTAATACAGGTAGGCTATGAGGAGAAGGATGCTTTAAAGATGTAGTTTAATAATGTAGGGTATTTAGAGGGCCAGTAGTAGAAAATGAGTAGTATCATTAATAGCATAATTTAAAGTAATAAAATAATAACATATTTATTGTGAGCATTATGTAAAAATACTTTACATGCATTACTTTTTATCTTCATAACAATTATATAAAGTAGTAGCATCATTATTCTCACTTTACAAATACAGATACTGAAGTACAGAAATATCAGGTGACTTGTCAAGGCCCATATGGCTAGTAGGTGGTGAAGAGAGATTTGAACTCGGTCAGTCTGATTCAAGACACCATGACTGGAGAAGGTGCAGAGGCAGAGATGGGAGCACTTGGGGTATTGTGATAGAGATAAAATAGGTATGTGTGCCTGGGTAGAGCTGAAGGTGGTGGCAAAAAAGACATAGAGATTTATCTAAGGCAAACAATGTTAGGTATCCAGGAATCATATAATAGCACTTCTCTGGTTGTAGTTTTCTCAGTGATATCTTGGAATAATGACACATTCCCATTCTTTAAAGCTGTCTTAAGTCTATTTATATCTATATCTATAAACTTATATCTCTGGCTATATATAATTATCTCTCTCTCTCTCTCTCTCTCTCTACCTATATTAAAAGGTTTTAGTTTGTTTTGGTTTTCCAAATCTGAAATGAGCAGATCAATCTTGATTCTGAAAGTATCAATTATTGGGTATTACTTTTCAAATATCAAATTGGGATGTTCGTATTAAAGGTAAAGGATTGGTTATGATAACTGTTTCTCAAGAATTAATTCAGTGACTTCAAAAACAGTGACCTTAATCTTAGTCTAAGATATAGAGAAGCTATGCCATAAGGAAAACACAAACACAAAATCCAGGAAAACAACTTTTTTTTTAAAGGCTTCAAATGCTTGGCTATTTATTTATTTATTTATTTATTTATTTATTTATTTATGGCTGTGTTGGGTCTTCATTTCTGTGTGAGGGCTTTCTCTAGTCGTGGCAAGCGGGGGCCACTCTTCATCACGGTGCGCGGGCCTCTCACTATCGTGGCCTCTCTTGTTGCAGAGCACAGGCTCCAGACGTGCAGGCTCAGTAGCTGTGGCTCATGGGCCTAGTTGCACCACGGCATGTGGGATCTTCCCAGACCAGGACTCGAACCCGTGTCCCCTGCATTAGCAGGCAGATTCTCAACCACTGCACCACCAGGGAAGCCCAACAACTTTTCTAACATAAATATTTTTTTTATATTGTTCTTTTACAACATTCCCATTTAAATGCAGATTGTAATGTGCTGCTAAATACAAGGTAACCTTTTTTTGGCTATTAAAATGCTAATGGAAAGGCTAACTTTAAGTCAGAAACCACTGTTGAAAAGGCACAAAGGTAGGAAAATTTAGTTTAAGGTAATTTGAGAAAGGGTAGGATTAAGCTCTGACTTTTTTCAGTGAAAAAAGAAATTTCTTATTAGAAAAAATATAAAGAAAGCACAGTGCAATTATACTTGTTTATAGCAATACGGCTGATCATTACACTACGGGACGCATTATTTCATTTTGGTGGCAAAACCTAACAGTCTCAAGCAGACAAACATCTCTGGACAACTTCACCTACAGTACAAATAGTGAACTGATAGGCTGTGCAAATATTTGTTACCCCTGCACCTACTCTCCTAAAAATGATGAACTTCACAAGGCCCTAATACAGTAGTTGCAGAATAACTTCAGATATATTTGGGGCTTTCTGAATCTCCTCAAAGCTTTATCTTCCCAAATATTCAATTTCCTTTTTAGCCCAGAAAATATTGGCTCATGGCCTACTGCCCATCACAATGGCTTGTAATGGCATTCCCACACCCTCTGTGTATTTACCCAAGGTTACTAGATGAACTGCTCCAACTCAACTCAATAAAAAAAAAAGCTCTTGTGAATGGTGTTGCCAGTGATATATTCAGTTGTTGAAAAGACCAATAAGTGATAGGACTAGAGGAGCAGGAGAGACTGGAAAAATAGGAACCTGAAAGTACCAATGGATAGTAGGAATGTTTTTTTCATTGCTCCTTTTGTGTTCTGATTTCCTATATGAAAACTATTACAAAAATATCCCCAATGTTGTTGTTGATTTTCTTTCTTCACCCCTCCCACTCCATTCCCATGGTGTCCTCTACTGTGGAAATAGAGATGTATGTCTTAGAGAATGCAAGAGGGAATCTGAGTCAGCAGCCAACAGTTTTGTGAGCTGCCTATAATAAGAAATTCTTTAAGAAGAAAAAAAGAAGAAATTTAAGAAGGACTTCATTTAAGAACGTCCTTTAAGGAGAAATGTATCTTTGAAAATACAAGCGTTTTCAAAAGGCAATGTAGAGAGATTGGTTCAAGATGGTGGAGTAGAAGAACATGTGCTTACTCCCTCTTGCGAGAGCACCAGAATTACAACTAACTGCTGAACGGTCATCAACAGGAAGACACTGGAACTCCCGAAAAAATATACCCCACATACAAAGACAAAGGAGAAGCCATAATTAGACAGTAGGAGGGGTGTAATCACAATAAGATCAAATGTCATAACCGCTGGGTGGGTGACTCACAAACTGGAGAATTATACCACAGAAGTCCACCCACTGGGGTGAAGGTTCTGAGCCCCACGTCAGGCTTCCCAACCTTGGAGTCTGGCAAAGGGAGGAGGAATTCCCAGAGAATCAGACTTTGAAGGCTAGCTGGATTTGACTGCAGGACTTTGACAGGACTGGGGGAAACAGAGACTCCACTCTTGGAGGACACACGCAAAGTACTGTGCAGATCAGAACCCAGGGAGAAGGAGCAGAGACCCCAGAGGAAACTGAACCAGACCTACCTACTAGTGTTGGAGGGTCTCCAGCAGAGGTTGGGCGTGGCTGTGGCTCACTGCAGGGACAATGACACTGGCAGCAGAAGGTCTGGGAAGTACTCCTTGGCATGAGCCCTCCCAGAGACCACCATTAGCCCCAACAAAGAGTCTGTAGCTGCCAGTGCTGGGTCACCTCAGGCCAAGAAACAAACAGGGAGGGAACTCAGCTGCACCCATCAGCAGACAAGCAGATTAAAGTTTTAAAGATTAAAGATTTAAAGATTAAAGCTTAAATCTCTGCCCACCAGAGCAACACAGCTCTACCTACCACCAGTCTAACCCATCGGGAAGTTTGCACAAGCCTCATAGATATCCTCATCCACCAGAGGGCAGACAGCAGAAGCAAGAAGAACTAAGATCCTGCAGCCTGTGGAACGAAAACCACATTCACAGAAAGATAGACAAAATGAAAAGGCAGAGGAATATGTACCAGATGAAGGAACAAGATAAAACCCCAGAAACACAACTAAATGAAATGGAAATAGGCAACCTTGCAGAAAAATGCAGAATAATGATAGTGAAGATGATCCAGGACCTCGGAAAAAAAATGGAGGCAAAGATCAAGAATATGCAAGAAATGTTCAACAAACACCTAGAAGAATTAAAGAACAAACAAACAGAGATGAACAAGACAATAATTGAAATAAAAAATACACTAGAAGGAATCCATAGCAGAATGATGAAGGCAGAAGAATGGATAAGTGACCTGGAAAACTGAATGGTGGAATTCACTGCCACGCAACTGAATAAAGAAAAAAGAATGAAAAGAAATGAAGACAGCCTAAGAGAACTCTGAGACAACATTAAACACACCAACATTCGCATTATAGGGGCCCAGAAGGAGAAGAGAGAGAGAAAGGACCAGAGAAAATATTTGAAGTGATTACGGTCAAAAACTTCCCCAACATGGGAAAGGAAATAGCCACCCAAGTCCAGGAAGCTCAGAGAGTCCCAGGCAGGATAATCCCAAGGAGAAACACACCGAGACACATAGTAATCAAACTGACAAAAATTAAAGACAAAGAAAAATTATTAAAAGCAGCAAGGGAAAAATGACAAATGACATACAAGGAAACTCCCATAAGGATAACAGCTGATTTCTAAGCAGAAACTCCACAAGCCCGAAAGGAGTGGCATGATATATTTAAAGTGATGAAAGGGAAGAATCTACAACCAAGATTACTCTACCCAGCAAGGATCTCACTCAATTCAGTGGAGAAATCAAAAGCTTTACAGACAAGCAAAAGCTAAGAGAATTCAGCACCACAAAACCAGCTCTACAACAAATGCTAAAGGAACTTCTCTAAGTGGGAAACACAAGAAAATAAAAGGACCTACAAAAACAAACACGAAACAATTAAGAAAACAGTCATAGGAACATACATATTGATAATTACCTTAAACGTGAATGGATTAAATGCTCCAACCAAAAGACACAGGCTTGCTGAATGGATACAAAAACAAGACCCATATATATGTTGTCTACAAGAGACCCACTTCAGACCTAGGGACACATTCAGACTGAAAGTGAGGGGATGGAAAAAGGTATTCCATGCAAAAGGAAATGAAATGAAAGCTGGAGTACCAATACTCATATCAGATAACATAGACTTTAAAATAAAGAATGTTACAAGACACAAGGAAGGACACTACATAATGATCAAGTGATGAATCCAATAAGGAGATGCAACAATTATAAATATATATGCACTCAACCTAGGAGGACCTCCATACATAAGGTTAATGCTAACAGCTATAAAAGAGGAAATCAACAGTAACAAAATAACAGTGGGGGACATTAACACCTCACTTACACCAAAGGACAGATCACGCAGACAGAAAATTAATAAGGAAACACAGGCTTTAAATGACAAAATAGACCAGGTAGATTTGATATTTATAGGACATTCCACCGAAAACAGCAGATTACACATTCTTCTCAAGTGCACATGGAACATTCTCCAAGATAGATCATATCTTGGATCACAAATCAAGCCTCAGTAAATTTAAGAAAATTGAAATCATATCAAGCATCTTTTCTGACCACAATGCTATGAGATTAGAAGTCAATTACAGGGAAAAAACACATAAAAAACACAAACACATGGAGGCTAAACAATAAGTTACTAAATAACCAAGAGATCCCTGAAGAAATCAAAGAGGAAATCAAAAAATACCTAGAGGCAAATGAAAATGAAAAAAACGACAATCCTAAACCTATGGGATGCAGCGAAAGCAGCTCTAAGAGGGCAGTTTATAGCAATACAATCCTACCTCAAGAAACAAGAAACATCTCAAATAAACAATCTAACCTTACAACTAAAGGAACTGGAGAAAGAAGAACAAACAACCCAAAGTTAGTAGATGGAAAGAACTCATAAAGATGGAGTAGAAATAAATGAAATAGAAACAAAGGAAACAATAGAAAAGATCAATAAAACTAAAAGCTGGTTCTTTGAGAAGATAAACTAATTTGATAAACCTTTAGCAAGACTCATCAAGTAAAAGAGGGAGAGGACTCAACTCAATAAAAATAAAAATGAAAAAGCAGAAGTTATAACAGACAGTGCAGAAATACAAAGCAGCATAAGAGACTACTGTAAGCAATACTATGCCAATAAAATGGACAGCCTGGAGGAAATGGACAAATTCTGAGAAAGGTATAACCTTCCAAGACTGAACCTGGAAGAAATAGAAAATATGAACAGACCAATCACAAGTAATGAAATTGAAACTCTCATTAAAAATCTTCCAACAAACAAGATGAAAAGCCAACCCTCAGAATGGGAGAAAATATTTACAAGTGAATCAATGCACAAAGGATCAAACTCCAAAATATATAAGCAGCTCATGCAGCTCAATATAAAAAAACAAACAACCCAATCCAAAAATTGGCAGAAGACCTAAATAGACATTTCTCCAAATAAGATATACAGATGGCCAAGAAGCACATGAAAGGCTGCTCAACATCACTAATTATTAGAGAAATGCAAGTCAAAACTACGATGAGGTATTACCTCACACCAGTTAGAATGGCCATCATCAAAAAATTCTACAAACAACAAATGCTGCAGAGGCTGTGGAGAAAATGGAACCCTCTGGCACTGTTGGTGGGAATGTAAATTGATACAGCCACTATGGAGAACGGTATGGAGCTTCCTTCAAAAACTAAAAATAGAATTACTATATGACCCAGCAATCCCACTACTGGGCACATAACCAGAGAAAACCATAATTCAAAAAGACACATGCACCCCAATATTCACTGCAGCACTATTTACAATAGCTATGTCATGGAAGCAACTCAAATGTCCATCGACAGACAAGTGGATAAAGAAGATGTGGTACATATATACAATGGAATATTACTCAGCCATAAGAAGAACGAAACTGGGTCATTTGTAGAGACGTGGATGGACCTAGAGACTGCCATACAGAGTGAATTAAGTCAGAAAGAAAAAAAAACAAATATCGTATATTAATGCATATATGTGGAACCTAGCAAAATGGTACAGATGAACCAGTTTTCAGGGCAGAAATTGAGACACAAATGTAGAGAACAAACGTATGGACACCAAGGGGGGAAAGTGGAGGTGGGTGGTGGTGGTGTGATGAATTGGGAGATTGGGATTGACATATATACACTAATGTGTATACAGTGGATAACTAATAAGAACCTGCTGTATAAAAAAATAAATAAATAAAATTCAAAAATAAAATCTTCCTACAAACAAAAGTCCAGGACCAGATAGCTTCACAGGTGAATTCTATCAAACATTTAGAGAACAGCTAACACCTATCCTTCTCAAACTCTTCGAAGAAATTTGCAGAGGAAGAAACACTCCCAAACTCATTCTACAAGACTACCATCACCCTGATGTCAAAACCAGACAAAGATACTACAGAAGAAGAAAATTACAGACCAATATCACTGATGAATATAGATGCAAAAATCCTCAACAAAATACTAGCAAACAGAATGAAACAACACATTAAAAGGATCATACACTATGATCAAGTGAGATTTATCCCAGGGATGCAAGGATTCTTCAATATACCCAAATCAATGTGAGATTCACCAAATTAACAAACTGAAGAATTAAAACTATATAATCATCTCAATGGATGCAGAAAAAGTTTTTGACAAAATTCAACACCCATTTATGATAAAAACTCTCCAGAAGGTTGGGCACACAGGGACCCTACCTCAACATAATAAAGGCCATATATGGCAAACCCACAGCAAACATCATTCTCAATGGTGAAAAACTGAAGGAATTTCCTTTAAGATCAGGAACAAGACAAGGATGCCCACTCTCGCCTCTCTCATTCAACATTGTTTGGAAGTTTTAGCCATGACAATTAGAGAAGAAAAATAAATAAAAGGAATCAAAATAGGAAAAGAAGAAGTAAAACGGTCACTTTACAGATGACATGATACGATACATAGATAATCCTAAAGATGCCACCAGAAAACTACTAGAGCTAATCAATGAATTTGGTAAAATAACAGGATACAAAATTAATGCACATAAATCTCTTGCAATCCTATACACTAACAACGAAAGATCAGAAAGAGAAATTAAGGAAACAATCCCATTCACCAATGCAACAAAAAGAATAAAATATCTAGGAATAAACCAACCTAGGGAGAAAAAAGACCTATACTCAGAAAATTATAAGACACTGATGAAAGAAATCAAAGATGACACAGACAGATGGAGAGATATACCATGTTCTTGGACTGGAAGAATCAATATTGTGAAAATGACTATAGTACCCAAAGCAATCTACAGATTCAATGTAATTCCTATCAAATTACCAATGGCATTTTTTATGGAACAAGAAGAAAACATCTTAAAATTTGTATGGAGACATAAACAACCCCAAATAGCCAAAGCAATCTTGAGGGAAAAAGAAGGAGCTGGAGGAATCAGGCTCCCTGACTTCAGACTATATTACAAAGCTACAGTAACCAAGGTAATATGGTACTGGCACAGAAACTGAAATATAGATAAATGGAACAAGATAGAAAGCCCAGAGATAAACCCACACACCTATAGTCAACTAATCTATGACAAAGGAGGAAAGGATATACAATGTAGAAAAGACAGTCTCTTCAATAAGTGGTGCTGGGAAAACTGGACAGCTGCATGTAAAAGAATGAAATTAGAACACTCCCTAACACCATACACAAAAATAAACTCAAAATGGATTAAAGACCTAAATGTAAGACCGGATACTATAAAACTCTTCGTGGAAAACATAGGAGGAACACTCCTTAAGATAAATCACAGCAAGAACTTTTTTGATCCACATCCTTGAGTAATGGAAATAAAAACAAATAAAATAAATGGGACCTAATGAAACTTAAAAGCTTTTGCACAGCAAAGGAAACTATAAACAAGACGAAAAGACAACCCTCAGAATGTGCAAAAATATTTGCAAATGAATCAACAGACAAAGGATTAATCTCCAAAATATATAAACAGCTCATGCAGCTCAATATTAAAGAAACAAACAACCCAATCCAAAAAATGGGCAGAAGACCTAAATAGATATTTCTCCAAGGAAGGCATACAGATGGCCAAGAGGCACATGAAAGGCTGCTCAACATCACTAATTATTAGAGAAATGCAAATCAAAACTACTATGATGAATCACCTCACATTTGTTAGAATAAGCATCATCAGAAAATCTACAAACAACAAATGCTGGAGAGGGTGTGGAGAAAAGGGAACCCTCTGGCACTGTTGGTGGGAATGTAAATTGATACAGCCACTATGCAGAACAGTATGGAGGTTCCTTCAAAAACTAAAATTAGAATTACCATATGACCCAGCAATCCCACTACTGGGCATATACCCAGAGAAAACCGTAATTCAAAAAGACACATGCACCACAGTGTTTATTGCAGCACTATTTACAATAGCCAGGTCATGGAAGCAACCTAAATGCCCATCGACAGATGAATGGATAAGGAAGATATGGTACATATATAGAATGGAATGTCACTCAGCCATCAAAAGGAATGAAATTGGGTCATTTGTAGAAACGTGGATGGACCCAGTGACTGTCATACAGAGTGAAGTAAGTCAGAAAGAGAAAAATAAATATCGTATATTAATGCATATAGGTGGAATCTAGCAAAATGGTACAGATAAACCGGTTTGCAGGGAAGAAATGAGACAGAGATGTAGAGAACAAATGTATGGACACCAAGGGGGGAAAGTGGGGGGGGGGGTTGGTGGTTGTGGTGGTGGTGGTGGTATGAATTGGGATATTGGTTTTGACATATATACATTATTATGTATAAAATAGATAACTAGTAAGAGCCTGCTGTATAAAAAATTAAACTAAAATAAAATTCAAAAAATAAATAAAAGGCAATGTAATAAAGTTGCCTATTGTGCTATTTTTTCCAAATGGTTTGAAGATATAACCCAAGATATCAAGAAAATCTATTTAAAAATTCGCGTATGACAAATAGTTTGAAACTACTTCAATTTCTTTTCTTCTTTCTCTTCCTTCTCATCTTCCTGCATCTCTTCCTATTACTATCACTACTATAAGCCTATCACATCTATATATTACATTACAGTTGACAAAGAGCTGATGTAGACATTACCTCATTTAATGATTCTACACCCATGTAATACACATTTACTGAGCAGTTATAACTTGCCTGGCCTTGAGTATACAGTAGTTAAAAAAAAATACATTGAGGTGATCATTTGCAAAGGGAATTTTAAAGATAAGCAAATAAGTTTATCCTTACAACTTGTGAAAAGTGCCACTAAGGAAAAGAACACAATGTTTTGAATGGGAAGGCACAATTGATCAGTTTACACTGGGAGGCCAGAGAAGTTCTCTCTGAGCAGACTTGAGCTGAGATGGAAGAATGACAACTCTTCAGTCAGATGAATAGTGGGATGAAGAGTTTTCTGGGCCTAGTGAACAACATGTGCAATGGCCCTGAGGCAGAAACAGGCTTGGCCCGTTAGAATGGAGAAGAAGAGGCAAAACATGAAGTTAGACAGGGACCAGAAGCCAGGTGATGCAGGATCTTATAAGTTCAAGGGTTTGAAGTATATTCCAAGTACAGTTGGAAGCTACTTAAGGGCTTTAAATTGGGAAATTACAGTATCCTATTAACCTTTTATCAGGGTTATGTAAAAGAAATATAATTTTAAATTCTCTAGTAGCCACATTCAAAAAGTAAAATAGAACAGGTGAAGTCAATTTTAATATTGTCCTTTGTTTAACCCAATATTTCCAAATTATCATTTCAATATGAAGTCAGTGTACGAAATCATTAATGAGATATTTTACGTTTTTTATACTAAGTTTTTGAAACCCAGTGTGTACTTTACACATATAGCACACCTCATTTTAGAGCAGCCACATTTCAAATGCTCATTTGCCATATGTGGCTAGTGGCTACTGTACTGGACAATGTAGGGTTGTAAAGTTTACTCTGGCTGCTGTATAGAGAATAAATGAGAGAAGAATGGGTTAAAGCAAGCATTTTTTTTTTCGATAGCTACTCTTGCAAATTATTACAAATTTAGTGGCTTAAAACAACACAGATGTATTATATTACAATTTCACAGGTCAGAATTCCAACATGGGTCTCCATGGGCTAAAATCAAGGTGTTGGCAGGGTTGCATTCCTTCTGTGGGCTTTAGGGGAGAATCTATTTCCTTGCATTTTCCAGCTCCTAGAAGCCACCTACGTGCCTTGGCTCACGGTCCCATTGCTCAATCTACAAACCTAACAGCCTTGGGCTGTGTCCCTCTTATGCTACCACCTCTCTGGTTCTCTCTTCTGCTTCCCTCTTCTTTTTGTAAGGACCCTTGTGATTACAATGGGTCCACCTGGGTAGTTCAGCAAATCTCTCTAATCTCAAGGTCAGCTGATTAGCAAACTTAATTCCATCTGCAACCTTAACTACCCGTTGCTATGTAACCAAACACAATCACATGTTCCAGGGATTAGGATGTGGACATCTACAGGTGAGGGGTGGGGAATGATTCTGTCTACCACAGCAAGAAAACATGTTATCTACACTAAAACAATATTTTAAAAATAATAATGAACTTAACATTTTATAGAAACAATATGCCTTCTTATGACAAAATTAATAAAATAGAGAAAAGCACAAAGAATAAATTAAACAACAAAATACTACATGAAATCTTAATACTCAGAAACATTTCTCTTAATATTTATTAAACATCATTTCAGCCACCTCTCTATGTACAGATACAGGTAGAAAGATGGAGAGAAAAATAATTTCTCAAAAATAAGCTCACACTCATATTCTTTTTGAATAAAATGTATTACATTCAATAATTTTACTTGAATTTAACAAGAAAAATAAAATGAATAGAATTAGAAGAAATTACTGAACTTCAAATACATTTTTCTTCACCAGAATAGATATTAATTCCTAAAATCTCTCTCTGGGGTTTAAAAAAATTATAAATAGTATTGAGCTTGGAATCATTACACATTTAAATTCTATGTTTTAAACTTTAAATGATATCCTTTGATACTCACTTAAAGAGAAAAGAATGTAAAGCAAAGAGAGCCCAAGTGACTTGCCCCAAATCAAAGAGTACATTATTCTTCTGTTTCCCTTAGTAGGTTTTTTTTCCATGGTCCATTAATACTATTTTATCCCTTCTCTTTTCTCCTCAAAGTTTCTACATCTGTTCATCTGCAACCCTGGATCTTTGGTTGTTGACCTTACTGTGCTTCATTGAGAAAACGGGAGTACTCAGACAGAAATTCCCGAACATGAATGCTCAGAATCTTCCTTCACTGCTATACCTTTGCATAAAAAGCTTCTCCTACTTTAAAGGCCGGCAACTCCTTTGTGCAATGGATACTGCCACTTTCACCTCTTCATGAACTTTGCCCCTACCATTATCCCCTTTCTCTCCTCTGGCAAATTTTTTCCTCTCTACTGATTTCTTTCCATCAATAAACATCAAGTTCTAGTATGTCCAGTCTTGCAAAAAATAAAACAAAGACCCTTCCTTGACATATAATATGCCCGTTTTGCTACATCCTCCTACCTCCCATCTCCTTCACAGCAAAACTTCTTGAGACAGTTGTGTGGAATAGCTGACTTCATTTCGGCATTCCACATTCTTTCCTCAGTCAATATTAATTGGGCTTCCTTTACCATCACTCAGTGATCTCCATACTGCCACTTCTGATAGCCAACTCTCAGTTCTTATCCTAATTATCTTCTCAGCAACATTTGACATAGCTTACTACTCCCTCCCACTTGAAATGCGTTCTTTCTTTTGGTTTCCCTCATACCACAGTCTCTCCTTGTTTTCCTTCTACTTCACTGACCAATCTTTCTCTTTGCTAACTCCTCCTTCTCTATTTAAATTCTAAATATTAGAATGTCTAATCTCCTTACAATTTCTCAAACACGCTGGGCTTATTTTTGCTTTGGAAATTTACATATCATCAGTCTGGAATATTGTCTCCACTCATCTTCATATGGCTGACTCCTTTGTGGCATTCAGATCTCAGCCTTTCCTTACTGTGTAATGCATCCCATCATATCAGTCTCAACCACATCACATATGTTGTTTCTCTGGATGGCACTTACCACTAGCTGATATTTTTTTTCTTATTTATTTTCTTATCTATTTTATATCTCTCTCCCAAAGAATATAATCTCTGTAAGAGCAGGGACATTATTTATCATTTTTATAGCACTTGCTCCTAAAAGCAATGCCTAAAACCATAGTAGAGTCTCAAAATATAATTGTTAAATGTATAGAGTTTTTAAAGAATATATTATCTATAGCATTTTTCATAGGACAATGTTTATTTATCCTGAATTTTGCATATGCTTTCAACAACTTCATTATACACAGAAATTAATTTACCAGTTTAGAAGAATAGGTACTCAAAAATTAGTTATGAAAAAAAGTTAATAAAGGTAAATATGAATGTCCTTCTTGACACTTTAAGCTATATACCTGTGGACACACCTAAGCATTTCAAAAGAAAGATGTAGGAAATAAACCTAGTATCAGCCATAAGAAAAATTTTGGTACTACGCTCTGAGTTAGAATGATCTGTTGTAACTGAATTTTACAGATAGTGGCATTAAGGCCCAGATAAGACAAATAATTTGCCCAAGATTACATAACAAGTAAGTGGTAGAAGTATATCTAAAACCTAGGCTATATCACTCTTAACTTTCAGACCAAGTTCAAAGTAAATACTACACTATATGATAAAAGGGTCTTATCATATTTTATATTTGGAAGCTACTTAAAATTCTCATACAATTATGGGTTGTTAATGCAGGATTTTTACTCTTAGTGGTCTCAATTATTTCTTTCTCAAGAGCAACCCAAATTTATATCACCATTACTCTTAGGTTACTAAATCAAATCAGAGTGAAACCTAGGAGTAAATAAAGGAAGAATATTTGAGTGTTTATATGTTCAGTGTAAATTCTGTACAGACTTATGAAAATACATGTAGATTTTATCAACTGTCTTACTTTTTATTATTCTGTGCCAAAACAATTTTCATAGCTATGAAATTCCAAAAATCAGACTAAACACATCTATAAAAACTAACCTAAAAATATAATACATTGTAATGACACATGAACCACATATCATTTATCAAAAACTTATCTATATCTATCACTATGTGTGACAATAAAGTCTCAAAACTACTTGCTTAGAATGTTTTCAAAGCACAAACAAAAAATCTGTATGGGAAATACATAAATTTGTTCATGGAATTTTTATTGATTAGGGTAACATATCACCTAGGTATAAGTAGTAAATAATATTTTAAGAAATTATAGTAAAATATATTAATATGTGTTGATTTTATTCTGTAAGCCAAAAGAATCTTTTCTTTTCCAGTACTACAGGCTGAATGTATACAGAGATCCTTGCTTTAACTTCTCAAGCTATGAGGAAAGAAAGCTTGTTTAGATGACACACCATCAGTGCCAGAAACTGTAGGATCACTGCCTGTATAATTGCTGAACCACTTGAATATAAATACGTAAAATACAGAATTGTAAAATGAGGAGACCCAGCCATACCTACCAACCACCATATCTGCTCTCTTTGTCAGGAAAAAAAAAATTCCTCCCTCCTGTCCCTGAAGAGGAAAGAAAAAAAAAAACCAGAAAGATAGAGTAGAAAATTTCAGGGAAGAAGAAAGCACAATCTTGCAGGGATAACAAATTACATATTTAAAATCATCTGCAACAAGAGCAACAAATATTAACATTCTAGCCCATGGTAGTAAGATGAGGTAAACTAGGGGTTGGGAAAAGAGGCAAGGACATGTCATCATGACATACTAGTTTAGTTAGTCTAGTTGATCTGTAAGGCTGAACATGAGAAATGAGAACATGGCTAACATCAACTAAGAAAATCCTCTAGACCAGTCTCAGGCCCTGATAGACAAGGATGAAGCTTAAAGTCTGATATTTTTTCTGGTGCTTCGTCACTAGGTGGCTCATATCTCTGTGGCTGGAGGAAACATGAGGCAGCATGAAAGACTCCCTGCTCTATTTATCTTCTAAACATAATGTCTAAGACTAGTTGAGTGACAAAACACAGGATCAATCAATCAATAAGTCTTTGCTGAACATCGATTTTATAACTATCACTGTATAAGGCACAGTGGGAGAGAGAAGCATGTTGCTATGTACCTACCTGTAAGAAGTATGTCATCTAAAACACTGCATGCAAATAGCAGAGTAGGAAGCAATATATTTTTGTTTTGTAAAGAGAAATTAGTTGGCAAATTATTCCATTAACAAAGTAAGGAACAAAGAGCTTGACAGAAGTAAGACTGCAAAACTTTATAACCCTTTGGAGGTTGAGAGAAATTGGTTAGGGCCAGCATATGGAGAAGAGTCTCAAATCATGCAGGCTGAGGCGGGGAGTAGCCCAGATCTTATCACATGAGATTTTTCTGGAAGTTTGACCCTGAACCACTCCCCATACATCTGAAGGTTACAAAGCGTGAGTCCCAAATACTCCCCAAGACATTAACATTAAAGCACATGACAAAAACATGATGAATGTGACATATACTCCATGTGAGTTACCTAATGCCTTTGTTTTTGTTTTGGTTCTTTATACAGATTCTATTTCCATGAGCTTCTCTATAAATCACAAGCATCTGCAACCAAATTGCACCAGTAAATCTCATAAAACAGCTTCCCTGAAACTAGATTCAAGATGTTAACACAACAAGAAGAGTTTCCTCATTTTATATAATGGCTGGGTGGGACTTTTTAGGAAAAAAAGTATTTCAAAATGTCATTTACTTGGTGGAGAAGTTCCAGGAAAACGGCACTGTTTAATATCTTTAGTAAACTGTGTATTTGTACTCATTCTTAGAAGGCATTTAGAAAGAAAAATGTTATATTAACCTCTAACTGTTTCACCAAATCCCCCATTGTAAAGAAATATGACATTCTCCTCCCTGAGCTAAACAGATACTTTGAAATGCAGGTTCCAGCTAAAGAACTTAGAATCTTCTAATCATTACATGACTAGGTGAAATTGGCTAGTATAACAAACCAGGGAAAGAAAAATAAACTAGTATAAATCATGTGTTTCTCCATGAATCACACAATAGTTTTATTCTTCCCACTATGTTGCAGTACACTTTAATTGAGGAAGTCTCTCCTTTAACATATACAGGATTTTCAAGATTTACAAAGCTTTAAGTGGAACAGGTAATAAGAAGAAAATAAATAAAATAAGCTAGAAATATGAACAGCTTGAGCCTCTGTTATGAGTTCATAAATGTCTTAAATTAGGAAGAACTACAGAGGAATTTAGAGCTATTGGGATATATTTGCATCTTGAGCTAGTCTTTTTACTACTAAGTACAACAATTTACTGACTTATTCCTTTGTAGGAAACAAAGGCATATTGTTACCTACTGTAATCTGTTAGCATAAAATATTTTGAATGCACTATAATGTGGGCACACAGAGTTTGAGACATATGTTCAGAACTGGAATCTGCACAAGATTTTAATTTTAATCAAAGCCAAAGCAGCCCATGACTCGGGTCACCGTCTGTCCTCCAGCAACAAAGACAATGTAGTTACTCTCAGAGATTTTGTTTCATCCTATTTTCATCATATAAGAGTACAGTTGCTAGGATGAAGACATAAAAGATATGGACAAAAAGGGACTTAAATTCATTCAGGGAATACCTACAATAGTACATTCTTACAACCCCCTGCCTTTTTTAATATTTATACATACTTTGAAAACAGGCTAGGAAAGTAGTTTTCTTGTTACCCTTATCTTGCTGAAAGTCTTGCCAGTATTCAAGTTGAGATGTATGTCTACAGAAGCTCTGGCTCGTAATCATTAATACTGTGAAATGAGTGTATCATAACAGGATGGTATACCCTATTTGAAAAATTCATTTTTTTAAATAAATTAATTTATTTTTATTTTTGGCTGCATTGGGTCTTCATCGCTACGTACAGGCTTTCTCTAGTTGCGGCGACTGGGGGCTACTTTTTGTTGCAGTGCACGGGCTTCTCATTGCGTGAGTTTCTCTTGTTGTGGAGCACGGGCTCTAGGCATGCAGGCTTCAGTAGTTGTGGCACACGGGCTCAGTATTTGTGGCTCACGGGCTCTAGAGCGCAGGCTCAGTAGTTGTAGCACACGGGCTTATTTGCTCCACAGCATGTGGGATCTTTCCTGTCCAGGGCTCGAACCTGTGTCCCCTGCATTAGCAGGAGGATTCTTAACCACTGCATCATCAGGGAAGCCCTGAAAAATTCTTATAATTTAATGATAATGCCGTGAGTCTGTATTTCTTTGAATAAAATAACTGAAGATGTTAAAAAAAAGATTATCAATGGATATGAGGTTATTTTTACATTTTACTCTCATTTTTGCAATTTTGTTGATGGCTTCTCTATGAGATCTTTGAGCAGCAGCCCCTGATGTGACATGCTCCACTGAATTAAGCAGTTAATTAATTAAACAATTAATTAAAATTGTCTAAATTTAGGAGCATGTTTCTTCAAATGTCTGTTCACAAAGCAGAATTTTTTTTTCAAGCACCTAAACTCTGCTAGTTACCTTCAGGATGCTTAAAAATATATGTTGATTAGTAGAATAATTGGCTTTGCTGTGTCTCCTCCAATAGGACAAGTATTTTAGTCAAGTTTTAGTCAAATCCAGGAATTAGGGTGAATAATATTATTCTATATATTTAGCCAAAACCTTTTGCAAAGGAAAAAAAAAAGCTAATGCTCAGTGGCTGATTGATGATCTCTATCTGTGGACTTCTCCATAACTGGTTAGTGGCATAACAAAGAGAATCACAGACCTCAAAGAGTCCTGACTCTGTACTGCCTCACAAATGGAAGATAATTTACCTAGATTTACTGAAAAATGTAGATGAATTGTTATCCCTATGAAACTCTGCTTTTCACATTACTCATACAATGCCTGTGAAGAACTACAATAATCACAGAGGAAATTATTATTCTGTGCATTAAAAAATTATTATTTTGTAGGGTGCATTGAACACACCCTACAATATCCAGACTTTGTATTCCTAATCTTACAGTGTGGCTGAATTTCCTATGAAAATGACATGCATCATTTACAAACTACTTAAGGATTATGACTGTCAACCAATCCATATTACTCTTTGGGGGAATTGAAATGTGCTTATTCTTAGTAGCTATGGGTACCATCTCTTTGAGCTTTGTGATGGTCAAGATCATGTCATATTCATCTTTTAATCCCCAGTACCCACCTGCAAAATGGCTGCTCCATAACATTCATTCAATACATTCTTATTGAGTGAGCAAAGTGCTGATTGATAAATATAGTGAAAAGATAAGTCAACTTAGTGAAACAATTGTCATGATGTAACCAATAAAACCAGTTGATGTGATTTTTTTTTTCATTTTTCCAATTGCTGCTCTTGTATCATCAGAAAGAGCATTAGTATAAAAATATTTCCCTTCATCTCTTACAGGTATTGGTTTGTATTTGGTTTCATTCTCAGTGTATGTTGGGAATACAGTATGAATAGAGTACTGGGCTATGGATATTTAAGATGGGTTCAGAAGACAATTATTACAAAGCCTCTTGAGACAAAATCCATGTATGAAACTACTATAAAAATACAAGGTAGGATGATATGAGGCATTATAATGAGTGTATGAATAGCACAATTTAGTGTAATAAAAATCAAAAGGTTACTCTATCTAGACTGAAGTAATCAAGGAATAATCTTGGAGGACATAAGATTTGAACTACATCTCAATGTCTAACAAGAGTTGAATTAGTGGAAAGTAGTGGTGATTAGAATACAAGTGGAGGGTAGTATGATTAGAAGTATGTAGACTAAGCTTTGTAGTTTTGGAAAACAACAGAAAGATCAAGAGTTTTATAGGCCATATTTCCTCTTGCTTTTAGGATAAAGACAAAATCTCCTTAACATGGCTTTAAGTTGCTACATGATTTAGAATCTACCTACTTCTCCAGCCTCATCCCCCACCCTTTGCTTCCTCTGATCAAGCCTTGCATGGCACTGTTCTCACATCCTGGAAGATTTTCTTTTGCTTTTTACCTAGGCAATGCCAAGTAATCTTTCAGATCTCAATTCAAGTATCACTTTCTTTTGGATTAGGTCAACCTCCCATCCTGTCCTGCTATTTTAGCTATTATAGCACTATGTACCCCTCCTTAATGACACTTATCACAGTTGTAATTTTACATTTACGTGTTTGATTATGAGTGTGCCTCCTCCACTGGACTGTTAGTTCTATAAGAGTATGGATCATCTCTATTTTCATTTACTGTGCTATCCACAGTGCCTAACAGTGCCTGATGCATAATAGGTGCTCATACATGAATGGAGTTGGATAATTAAAATAGGCTCAGATTAGTGAAGGCCTTTGCAATGGGCTAGTGAATTTACTCTATTGAAGCATCATACATTCATTGATCTAACAAATATATTTTGAATACTGATTATACACTGGACTTTTTACCAGGTATGGAAGATAAAAAATGGAAGATACTTCTTGCCTGTGGTCTATTCAATATGAGGGAGACAGATAAAAATAACAGGCATTTAAAATGTAGGGTGAGCAATGCTTCTATGATAGACAGAAATATAGGTTTGTTTTTTTTTTCTGTACACGGGCCTCTCACTGTTGTGGCCTCTCCCATTGCAGAGCACAGGCTCCAGATGTGCAGGCTCAGCTGCCATGGCTCACAGGCTTAGCCACTCCGCGGCATGTGGGATCTTCCCATATCGGGGCACGAACCCGTGTCCCCTGCATCGGCAGGCGGACTCTCAACCACTGCGCCACCAGGGAAGCCCAGAAATATAGTACTTTTGGAGCATTAAGGAAGAGACCTCTAAAAAGGATAGTGGTGGTAAGGGGAGGCTGCCTGGTAGATACGGGTAATATCTAAACTGATTTTTGACCTTTACTCTGCTTATAATATAAGAATGAATCTAAAAACTAACCAGTAAAGTAGCATCAGTAAATAATAGAATGCCTTTTAAAGTTTATAGATTAAAATCAAATAAACAGAACAGAAATGATTCAGAGAATTGGAACCCAGAGCATCAGTGGGGCCAATGAGAGAGCAGATGAGTTAGGATGATGAGTTTACCAGCCTCCTATTCTTGTGGTCCTTCCGAGGGAATTTCTGAAGATTATACAAATTACCTCATCACTTTTCTGAAATTTTGTTCTATATGCATGTGAACTATAATGAGCATCTGTTCCACAGATATAACCTTGTCTCCAGACTTAGACGAGAACCCATTTTCTAAATATAGTGTCGACAGGGATATTCTAAAGGAGGAGGTAGAGGACAAGATGTTGTTTTTGTAAACTTTCAAATCAAGAAGTATAGACAGAGTTTCTGTTTCTCCTGCACTATACTAGGCAATATGCAGAAGAGAGGAGACGAAGACTATTCTTACCCTAGAGGAAGATAAATGTGCTCTTTATAAGAGCTGACATTCAAAATCACTTTCTAGTTGCTACAAAAAGGCACTAAAAAGGAAATAGCCCTTATATTTATAATGTATTTCATTCACAGGCAACTATTAGAAATTTTAAAGTGAATATCAAAGGGTTAAAAACTAAACATCCAAATCTTCCTAAAGCATATTGGTTCAGTTCCAAGGCATTTGCTAAAATTAGGCATAGAGCCTCACTTAGAAATAAATATAGCAAATTGCTACTTTGGAAATTGGGCTCTTGGGAATCTCTGCTCCTATTTCAAATGGTCATTCTTAATTACACACATGAAAAAAATCAAATATATCTTTAGATCAGATTTTTCTCTTAGGACAAAAATAATTATCCTGCTTCAACCTAGGTATAATATTCCTTCTTTTACTGTGAAGCTACTTACATCTTTCAGCAAATAACAAGTCAACAAAGTCAAAGCAAAGTCTATTGGAATAGGCAAGTTTACTCTGATGCATTTTAGAATCACTATAAAAAAGCTTCTCGGAAGCTCTTTCCAGATGAAGAAGGTAGGCAACAAGGGTTACTTTCTACTGGAAGAACAGAGCAGGGGATGAAAATGGAATGTTCCTGAGGTTGGAGGGTTTGGGAAAGAGCCTGGCAGGAAGACTAAGAAGTGAAATGATATCCATCAACTATTTGCAACATATTAGAACATGACTTTCAAAGCCAATTGAATTCTACTTACTGTAGCTCAATGGGAAGGCAAACAGGAAGCCAGCGACAGTATAATTATTCAGCATTTCTCTGAGTATAAAAAGATCTAGACACAACTCAGCATCTCCTGTCTCAGAAAGGAAAACTTTGGACATGGATGAGATCTGCTCAAGAGACTGAATATAGTGACAAAAAAGAGAGGTAAGGATGAAAAATTAGGGAAAAACCAACGAAGAGTAAGTAGATGAGAGAGAAAGTATCAAAAGAAATGGCCTTCATTCATTCAACAAACATTTCTGGAGCCTTGCATATTAAGGATTGAAAAAAACTGTCTGTTCTGGGGCTTCCCTGGTGGCGCAGTGGTTGAGAGTCCGCCTGCCACTGCAGGGGACACGGGTTCGTGCCCCGGTCCACGAAGATCCCACATGGCACAGAGCAGCTGGGCCCACGAGCCATGGCCGCTGAGCCTGTTCTTCCGAAGCCTGTGCTCCACAACAAGAGAGGCCACAACAGTGAGAGGCCCGCGTACCACAAAAAAAAACAAAAACAAAAACAAAAAAACTGTCTGTTCACTTGAGGATTCTCAGTTACGTTGAGAGAGGCAGATGATTTAATAGATAATAATAGCACAATATTCAAAGCTAGTATCTCCTCTTGTGCCCTGGATCTTATCTCCTCACTCCTCTGAGACCTTATTCCATCACGTTCCCCCTCTCTATCTTCAAACTTTCCTTCTTAGCTCACTTGTTTTCCTTTGGATTGTAAACATACAAAATTTTCTTGGTTAGTAAAAAAAAAAAAAATCTCCTACTGATGTTGTTTCTCAATCTGTCACTGCCCCTTTCTTTCCTTCCTTTCCCATATAAGTTATATTTAAAGTTTCAACTTAATGTATTCCAATTCACTCCTCAATTTATTGCTGTCTTGTGCTCTCAAAATTTCCCTGAAGCTGTGATTACTAAGGACATCAGTGACTCCCTGAATGACAAATATAATTAATTAGTTCTTTTCTTACTTGACCTGTCTATGGCATTTGATACTGTTGACCTCATTGAAATTCTATCCTCCCGTCTCCATGATATCAATTTTCTGGCTCTCTCCCTTATTCTCTAGCCATTCCTATTTTCTCTGAAGTCCTCCCTTAAATACTGGTGTTCCTTAGAACTTTGCCTTTGGTCCACTTCTCACCCTCAATGTTCTTCTGGGTTACTTAACCCATTCGGACAATATCTATTACCATCTAGTACACTGTTGACACCAAAATCTTTATCTGTAGGCAATGACCTCTATCTTGAGGTTCAGACTCAAATATCCAAATTTTTACCAAACATACCCTAACATGTCTCTCTCTCTCTCTCTCTCTCTCTCTCTATATATATATATATATATATATATATATATATATATATATATATATATAACAGAAAGAGAAGATAAAACAAAACATTAATTTTCTTCATACCCTGACCATCATGTTTACTTAGTGTTATAAGATCAGTCAACCTGACTACTCCCTCTTTACCCTATGCATACAAATGGTAACATCAAACAATCAATTCTAACTCTTTAATATCTCATAAATCTATATTCTCTTCTCTCATTTTTTGATTTTTTGTATTCTACTAATTGGTTCTGCTACTTTAGTTTTACTCTCTTCCATTCCATCTTCCATATAAATTTCAGAATGACTTTTCTAAAATGCATATCCTACTAGGTCACTTGCCTGCCTCAAGCCTCTCAAAAATTCTTCATTGTCTGCAGCTGTGGCTCTTAAACTTTCCTGTGCATAAGTATACTTAGGAGGATTTGTTAAAACATGGAGTGTTGGGTCCCATCCCCAGAGTTTCTGATTCACAAGTGTGGTGTTGGGCCTCAAAATTTACATTTCTAACAGTTTCCCAGGTTAATTTGGATGTATACTCAACAGAATTTATCACTTGGCTGTGCAGCGAGGGGAAGGAAAAATAAGGAGTGCGGGGTGACAGGTGAATTTCTGACATCAGAAACTTAAGAAGTTGGGTGGGTGTTGGTGCAATCACTGAGAAGGAGGATATAAGGAGCTATCTGGGAAGAGGACACCAAATGTGATAAGCTTAATTTTGAAATGATAAGGTGTTGTTTCAAACTGTACCCTCTATTTCCATACCCTTACTTGCCTTGAACCAACTCTAGTTTCCAGCCACTTTGTACTATTTATAAGTCACTGAATGCAATGAAGATATATCATGTCTCTCTTCTAAAGAACTATATGTGTGTAATTCCTTTGCCTCTCCCCCTTCTTTCTGATGAATATTCAACTTATCCTTCATGACCCAGCCTAAGCATCTCTTTCTCATTTTAGTCTTCCCTTCTCAATCTCCACTTTCTCATCTCTAAAATGAGCTTAAGAAGAATGTCATTTTTCTTTATAATGGTTACATGAGGACTTATATGAGGATACCCTTAGACCCAGAGGAGGAAGACGGAGAAGTGGTTTTTAGTTTCATCTAGTGTCAAGATTTGCATGTTCGAAGAAACACCATACATTTGTCAATGGCAAAACAATATGCATCACCATATACACTATTCTTAATTCCATCTAGTCAAATTAGGTAATGTTAAATTCATGGAGTCTCTATACTTCCTAGCTCATAAAATAAACAAAGAAAATTTATTGAATTACTGTACAGTACTCTGCTGCTAGACTCTTTGGGGAGTTATAGTTTGGTTACAGAGACAAAACCAACATATATCAAATAATTAGAGAGCAATTACATACTAAAATGTGTGTTACAATTATAATAGGGTAATCAGAGAAAGTGGAACTGAGTATCACCAGAAGTAATAGAGAAGACTTCATAGAGGATGTAGAGCTTGAGCTGAATGTTGGCAGTTGGTGAGAACTGGATAGATGGAAAGAAGGAGAAAAAATATTGAGTGTCAGGACAATGACAAGAACAAAATCTTAGATGTAGGAATTAGCATAGCCTATGTAGAAGACAATGAGAAAATCAGGTTAACCAGAACAGAATGTGAAAACCAGAGACCAGAAAGTGAAACCAGACTAGATTTGCGGTCAAGGGTCAGCATTTGAAAGATCCTGAAAACAATGCAGAGACATTTGGTCTTGATATGGTAAGCAATGAGGATTTTTTCTTAACTTTTTATTTTATACTGGAATATAGTTGATTAACAATGTTGTGTTAGTTTCAGGTGTACAGCAAAGTGATTCAGTTATACATATACATGTATTATATTTTAAAATTTGTATTAGAGCATAGTTGTTTGCAATGTTGTGTTAGTTTCTGTTGTACAGCAAAGTGAATCAGTTATACATATACATATATCCACTCTTTTTTAGATTATTTTCCCATATAGGTCATTAGAGAGTATTGAGTAGAATTCCCTGTACTTATACAGTAGGTCCTTATTAGTTATCTATTTTATATATAGTAGTGTGTATATGTCCATCCTAATCTTTCAATTTATCCCTCCCCCTCCCTTATCCCCTGGTTACCATAAGTTTGTTTTCTATATCTGTAACTCTATTTCCATATACATGTATTCTTTACTGGTTCCTGAATTAAAGAAGTAGAGTTTTGGTAAGGTAAGTTTATAAATAGTAATTTAAAAGGTTAGAAGAAGAGAGAGACTGGAGAAAGGCAACTAGTTATGAGAGATGACTATCAAAGAAGGGTGATATTCTGAGAATATGAGAAGGAAAGAAATAACAGTTCTTTGCAGATTTTAGAAATGATGCACGATTGGATGAATAAGAGAATTCCCAAGTCCCACATATTCAACAAGGATTGTAAATTAAGACATTTAGAGGTCTTCAGTACTGAATAGATAATATCCCCAAATATAGGTAATTCAAAGTAAACACAGTTCTAAAATATAAAATAAGTTCTAGCAAACCAAAAAGATCTTTTTCTCATGACTACCTCTATACTTTAAAAATATTCATCAAGATTTATAGATATCTCTGCATTGTTAATGCCATAAGGACATGCTTTTTCTGCCCATTAAGCAAGCAAGTAAAATTAGCTAACAACAGAAAACCTCACATGGTGGGTCAGAGTACACAAAAGCCATTTTACAAACTTCATCCCGTTTTATCAGACAATGCTGTGAACTTGCTTATTTATCTTCATTTTAAAGAAAAGCACAAAATTATTAAATGCATGGTCAAAAACCTTTTGATCAGAGACAGGTCATTATAATTCTCTGAGCCTCAGTTTCCTCATCTATTTAACAGGGAGGTTAATAATAATGCTCTCAGAGGGTAGCTGCAAACATTAAATGAGATGTGGTATGTCTCAGTGTCTAGTATAGCCCATATATAGATATAGATATAGATATATTTCAACAATATTTATTGAATTGACTCAATAAATGCTCAAAAGTACTTATTGAACTGACATCTTCATGAGATCAACAAATTCTTAGAAAATTCCTTATAACCATGCTTTATTTCTAATTATTTTTCATCAAGTACCCCAATTTTAAAATGGATGCCAATAAGAACCAAGGACTTAGAGAGTACAGCCAACAGGAATGAACTAAGATTTGTTAACTTGAAAAGGGGGTCTATTCGAGTTTCTGCATGTTTTCATCAAAGTCAAACTCTGGAGGAAACATACATATACACATATACATATACATACACACTCATTCAACCCTTCAGCACAACCGATGGGAATACTAAACGTACACATATATCTCCATACATGAATTTGAGAACATTGTACATTGACATGGCTGATTTATGAGGCCCTTTCACTAAGAGGGATAAATGTATTATTAGGACTACTGAGAATAAGGCTCATAAGTCAAATATGCCATTTGTACCTTTAAAAATATGTCACTGTCAAAATTCCTCATCTTCTCCTGGGATTTGTGGCATGCTGCACAATGTCTTAAATGTGAAAAATACTTGATACACATTTTGGTGACAATTCAGTAATTCAAATACTGGTGAAGTGCCAGGAGATTGTACCTAGAACTTTACTTATTTTTTGTCAACTGAGGCCAACATCAGAGGACATCATTTATTTATGTATGTATTTATCAATATATTTATTTATTTGTTTGTTTTGTTTATTTTGTTTCTTGGGAGGGGAGTGTAACACAAGATTTTTCTATACAATCTCTGCTTCCTAAGAATGTTTCAAACTAGCTCTGTGAACTTCTGTGATGAGAGGTCCTAAATAGACAAGTGAATAAAACCTCAGTGGTTTCTGATTATGCCTCTTAAGTATTCAGAGTCAGTAGCCAACAGAACCTGGCTAAACTTTATCACTCTAATCTTCGTCTCTCTAATCTTCAGATACAGTCAGTCTTCTTTAAGCCTAGTGGCCTGGTTTTGCAGAACAGCATGTTTTTATTTATTTATTTTTTAAAAAAATTATTTATTTATTTACCTATTTTTGGCTGCATTGGGTCTTCGTTGCTGTGCATGGGCTTCTCATTGCAGGGGCTTCCCTTGTTGTGGAGCACAGGCTCTAGGCACGTGGGCTTCAGTAGTTGTAGCACGTAGACTCAGTAGTTGTGGCTCGCAGGCTCTAGAGCACAGGCTCAGTAGTTGGGGCGCACGGGCTTAGTTGCTCCACAGCATGTGGGATCCAGGGCTTGAACCCATGTCCCCTGCAATGGCAGGCGGGTTCTTAACCACTGTGCCACCAGGGAAGCCCAAACAGCATATTTTAAATAAGCCAAAGTTATGCTAGGACTGAGACTCCTTAGGTATCATTAATTTACTGGAGCACCCTACAACATGATTATTATTCACTCTGGAGTCTCATAAATAATTGAAGCCTAACTACATTGGCTGAAATAAATGAACAAAATATCACAAGCTAGTTTTCTCATGTGTAAAAAAATGGATAATAATAACTACCTTGCCTCGCTTAACTCACAGCGTTCACCCCATAAGCCCAAGGATTAAATGAAGAAAATATCTGTGAAAATGTTTTGTGTGCTGTAATATGAAGATTGTGAGGTTGGTGATAGTAATTCCAGGTCTTTAACTTATTTCATCATATATTTTCCTTACCTATAGATTTAAAAAATTTAGTTTTTGTCAGTGGGTCTCTTACTCACCAGACTTATCTGAAGTAAAGACATCTAAAACACATATTTACAAGATTAGCTTTTCACCCTGGATGTACCAGAGGCAAAAACCTGTACCATGGATAGTTTAACTATCTGTGAAGATATTTCCCTCACACAGAATTGCAAGTGAAATGTGGCTAATTAAGACCTTGGGAATTGGCTTGCTATTACTAATATATTAACTTCCCTTAAGCATGTTAAAGGCCCATAAGATAGTGGGGAATACTATTTTATAGAGCAATTTCTCTGTACTTTGCTTAAAAAAACAATACAGGAAACTCTTAAACAAGCAGATTAAGAGGATGATAGTTGCTATATACTAATTCATATTACAAATAGATTACCTTAAATAAAATCCCCTATAGCATTTAACTCTTCATTCATTCTTTTATTCAATAAACATTTATTGGGATTTGACATGTACACACTGCTATGTATAAAATGGATAACCAACAAGGACCTAATGGGGAACACAGGGAACTCTGCTCAATATTATGTAACAACCTAAATGGGAAAAGAATTGGAAAAAGAATAGATACATGTATATGTATAACTGAATCACTTTGCTGTACACGTGAAATTAACACAACATTGTTAATCAACTATACTGCAATAGAAAGTTAAAAAATAAATTAAAAATAAACTTAAATAACATCAAAAATAATTTATTGAACACCAATTATACTTTAGGCATTCTGCTGGATGATGGGACAACTTTGATATATACACACACTCTTTACTTCTAGGATTCAACAGTATGAATGTTTCTGTATTATTAGAATGCTAGCTTATGAATGGGGAGAAATTTGTGATTGGTGAAAGGAGAGAAGTAGAAAATGGTGGGATTTGAGGCAGGGGCCAAATCACAAAGGCCTTGGTGATGGAGACTCACTGAAGTTTTAATGTAGAGTAGTGATGTGATTAGATTTGCATTTTAGAAAGAGCATGGTGTAATCTTCCTTTTTCTATGAAAGTCTGACTATTAAAGGGGCACAACTGCAGAGGAGGGGAAACTGGAAACATATGATGACAAAACATTTTTTAATTGATCAGAAGAGAGATGAGTAGGAGATGTTTATTTTTTAAGTGACTCCTAAAAGAGGAACACAAATCAATATGACTGAAGAGTCTCTGAGCTATGTGTGTCTCATAGACCATTTCCATAGGATAGGGGGAGGGGAGATGGGGAGGCTGAGGAAGGGTGGGGGCAGGGTTGAGGCAAATCTCCATGCTGTCCCAAGTTGACTAGATCATAGAATGCAGTTGCCTGTGACAGTCCCAATTTATGCCAGTTGTCCCAACATAATTCTTAGTAATTTATCCTCCTTCAGTCTCAAAAGTTATCTAGTTTGGAAGATAAATTATATAGGCACCCTACCTAAAGGCAGGCTCTACTAACAAATTATTCATTCATCACCTTGGAAGTCATTGAAAAAAGAACTATCTTAGAGATCCCAGCTGCTGGTCTAGACAGAACAAAGTAAAACGTGCTCTGCATTCACTCCACTCTAGAAGGACAGTAATTCCCAAAAACAACATGAGATGACTAATGGGATGTTTGTCAAACCTATGGCTGACTAGCCTTAAGTTCCTATCTTGAAAACACTGAGCACAATTACCCTGAGGAAACTTCTCTAAGACATTCACAGCTCCTGAATGGTACTTGCCTAACAACTGCATAATCCAGCTCAAGTTACCACAACAGTAGATTTTGGTAATTAAGAGAGAGACTCAATGGACATCTTTTAGGGAAAATGGCAATTTAATGCCTATGTCCAGCTCCTGGCTATAGAAGAAAGTGAGGTGGCCAACAAATGGCAGTATCTAAGATTATACTTTGATTCCAAGATAAACAGAATCCAACTCAATCTGATGCTTCACTATATGTCAAAGAAACATAAAATTACAAATAAAATATTCTATAAATTTCAAATAGTAACAAAATAACACTATCAAGCAAGTGGTATATCTTAGAAGCCACACTAGGAATGGCATAGGAAAGCATAAAATAATCTTCTACCAAAACTAAGCAGGAGGGGCTTCCCTGGTGGCGCAGTGGTTGAGAGTCCGCCTGCCGATGCAGGGGACATGGGTTCGTGCCCCGGTCCGGGAAGATCCCACATTCCGTGGAGCGGCTAGGCCCGTGAGCCATGGCCACTGAGCCTGCGCGTCCAGAGCCTGTGCTCTGCAACGGGAGAGGCCACAACAGTGAGAGGCCCACGTACAGCAAAAAAAAAAAAAAAAAAAAAAAAAACCTAAGCAAGAGGAAGATCACTCCTGTGAGCATATTTTAAAAAGACATTAAAATTAAAATATAATAATTTATGCTGATAATATATCATGCTAGGAATTCCTTTGTAGTCAATTATTTATAATCAGAAATACAAACTTGCAACTCAAGTTGCAAATTTCAAATGACTCTAATAAGGAACTAATTCCCAAAGATTAGTACCCCTTTTATGTAATAAGACACAAAGCAAATCAAATCAAGACAAAATGATAACAAGATGCAATCAGGATGTATTAAATAAAACTAAATTGTGGATAAAAGAGATGTTCTACACAAAACACTCTGACAAATCTAGACATAAGAAAGTGCATATTTTGTTCCAATTAAAAGCTGATTTTAAGAACAATATAGTCATTGGTTACAAGATTGAGAGATGCAAGCCTTCCACTACTTTCAATGGTAAGTTGGACCATTACTGAATTGGCCTCTTCATAGACTGTGGTTATTGCTCTTTCCTGTTTTCCATTTGTCAGACTAGCTTGTCCTTATAACATGGGAAAGTTAAGCTGGAAATTATAAAGATCTCTTAGTTAAAAAGCATAAAATTGCCCAATTTTTTATAATGGTTGCAGAAAATCTGTGATCATAACAATTCATTTTGTCTTCTTAATGGTATTAACTTTGAGTCACTATTAGTGAAAAAACCTTTTCATTTTGGTAAAGTATTTGTTTTGATCCAAAACTTCTTGTGGTATGTCTCAATATGAGTATGTGTATTCTAAATTTTTTGTTTAGGTAGGCAAAACTGTGGCAGGTGACATGGTCAGAGTTACTAATTTATGCTTTTATAGAATAGCTTGTTTTCTTCAACTACTCAGGTACTAGAGACTCAATGCATAATATATACCAATCACTTTCTGCTTTTTAAATTAACCTGAGCTGAAGAGGTCTTAATTTTTTAAGTGTATTGCAAATGTGAAGTCCTTTATTCTTTAATATGCAAAGAGATCTTTATTAAATTAAATATTATGGTGAACTAATTTCACATTGTAATTACATTTCACTTACAGTGTAATTTTATGTTTCGTGGTAAGGAAATGGTCCTGATTACTGTGATAGCATAAACAAAATAAAATAGAACTGTTCACTCATAATCATCAAGTGAGAACATTTTTACAGAAAACGTACACTGCGAAAGTTGTGATGAAAAATATATGCAAGTGACAAGGTTGACAAATAAGTATACAATTTCTGATCACAGGTACAAAACAGCAACAAAAGAATAAATATGCTTTATGATGAATTTGGAGTTGTGCTCTGCCTTCACAAATGATCTAAGATCCATAGTGTTAAATAAATAATATGTATTTGTGTGGATATACATATACAGTTACATATACATCATCTACTCTGAACCTCAAAAGGATGGCAGACTTGAAAACCAGAAGGAACCTTAAAGATCATGTTGTTCATCCTGTCTCTTTCTCCCCAACTCCCATTTTATAGATGAGAAAACTGAGGCTCAGAGAGGTAAAGCACTTTCATTAAGGTCCCGTAACAAGATAGTGGCAGAGCCAGATTGAGAATTCATGTCTCATATATCTCACTTTTATTGTATGATCATATAGGTCGGATTAAATCTAATAGTGCTAGGGAAATGTCCTAATATATTAAGTCACAGCAAGACTCTATGTATCTCTTAACCTCACATCAGTACTTCTCAAACTAGAGGTTTTGGGGGGCAGAACTTTTTATGAGAATACTTGTGTGTGTTTCAACTGAACTAAATCAACAAAATATATTTTCAGTATGCTACGTGATCACCTCAAAACTGGGTACTGCCACATGGCTTTAGTGCCAACATTTACATATTTGTGATTATATTGGCAACAACTAGTATTATATATAAATGCATACATATAAATGTATATAAACGATGGCTTCATATTAAATGAGAACCAAAGGATATCATGGTGCACCATAGTCCAAATAATAAATAACGGTAGGGAAATTGCAGCACCTCACAGCACACAGTAACCCAGCCAGGTGCAACTCAAAAGAACCTGCACTTGTCAGCCAGTATATATTTCAAGCAATGATTTTATTTCAGTAAAATCTGACTGCTTAATATGACTTTTAAATTTATCCATTTTGTGGTTTTATTTATGTTACATTTGTAATTTTATTTCTGAAAAAAAGTTATAGATCTAAAGATTGACAGCTAACTCAATATCTGTTTGCAATTTTATAAAAGGTATAGTGAACAAAATTTAAGATCACCATAGGGCAACACAGGAAGTTTTCTTCCTTTAAAGGTCTAATTTGTTAACCAGTTCCTTTCCTGAATGGCTTTACATTCTATTGTGGCTTCATGTTTGTGTAGAGGAGTCTGAGAAAGCAAAGGAACATCCTAGTTTGGAACACGTTACATCTGAGGTCTCATCTTATTGAAACACTAACATCATGGGGAAACAGGATGAAATGTCTATATGTTGTAAGCCTTTGCTCCTTCTAGGTTCTCATCAATTCTCTTGGCTTCCACTATCCTTTCTCCTCATACCTCTCCTTTGCCTTCAGAGCCCAGTTTTGATTTTTTTAAACATTTTTATTGGAGTATAATTGCTTTACAATGGTGTGTTAGTTTCTGCTTTATAACAAAGTGAGTCAGCTATACATATACATATGTCCCCATATCTCCTCCTGGTTCTGATTTTACATTTGAGCTTCAATTCCATATTTCATCTGCTTAATAGATACTTCTACCATCAACCCAATCTCAGAATGTCAGAAACCAAAGTAAGTATTTTTTTCTCCCAAGTCTTTATCCCTTTAGTTAAAAAAAAAAAATCTCTATCAATGGTACAATCATTCCCCTTGTCACTCAAATCTGAGACTTGGCAAATCGCATTGCTTCTTTCTCCAAAATGGCTATTGCATTCATATCCTCGTTTCTGTTTTCATTGTTACTGACCCAGTTTATACCTTTATCTCCTCACATCTGGATTATTTTATACAATCATTCAATTGTGTTATTATGTACTCTGTTGTAAGTACTATCCTGACCACAAACTCTGGAAACTGGCTGCGTCGATTTAAATCTCTCTTACATAAATTCTGCTACTTATTACCTGGGGGTTCTTGGCAAGTTATTTTATTTCTCTATGCTTTACTTTCTCCATCTAAATAACAGGGAGGATAATAACAACAAAACCTGTCTTATAGAGTTGCTGTAAGAATTAGACATATTAAAATGTATAAAAAGTGTACTGGCTGACATAATAATAAGTAGTCAATAAATGTTGTCTCTTAACATAAAATGTTTCCTATCTGCTCTACTTAAATCTAGCAGCTTCTGCATATCATCCCCTCTGTTTAGAGTGTGAGGAAACCTATGCACCACTTGTTTCAATAATATGAATGCATTTTGCCTTTCTATCTTTGGTTTCCTGATTTTCATGTTTTCTGTACCATGACATAAAGCAAAGATGGATACAAGGGGAAGTGGGAGTTGAGACTAATGGCAGAAAGAAATTCTCTGCTGAGGTAGCACAGTTAGGAATAAAACTAGGAAAGAATAATAGAAAAACATGCATGTAAGAGACAAATTTTGGTTCAACTTCCAAACCTAATATTCCTGGCTGCGTGGTCTTGACTAAGTCACTTATCAACTCTACCTTTACTTCCGCATTTGTAAATTAGGGATAATAACTACCAATCTTATAAGGTTGTTGTGAGGTAATGTAAAAACACTTGGAAAATAAACTGTGAGCTCCACGAGGGTAGACTTTCATCTGTCTTGTTTATTGCTATATCATTTTTTAGCACAGTAGGCACTCAATAAGTAGAGATGCATGAGTAAACTTCCTGGCACATGATGGGTGCTTATTAAATTATAGCTGCTATCATTATTCATCCCTTTTCCTCTGTACCTATTGCATTTGTATGAACTCTGAAAAATGAACTTGAACGAGAGAATTCTCAGTACAGCTTCAGAGTAGGAGATGGTAATCTGTACTGTCAAGTCAATAAAGAAGCCAATCAATACAAAGGAGACTTTTGTATGTTAGCTGTCTGTAAGTCTCTAATTGCATTTTCATTCATCTTCTAACAAGTGTTTTCTTTGACTAGAACAGGTCAATATTAAAATCAGGCCTAGGGAAATTCCATTGTGGACACTCTGATGAATTCAAGACAGGATGACTATATCGCCTTGCTTTGGAGTGGAGAGAGCTATGGAACTGGGTGTCACGAGACTGGGTTGAAATATTGGCTCTGCCACAAGCCACATCTGTCAACCTTGCCAATTCTTTACCCCTCCTTGGGTCTCAGTTTCCTTGTCTTCTCACAGGAAGAAACCACAAGTCATGTCCTCATTTTTAGCCTACTTATTATGTGAAAAAATTACCTTTAGGATCTCAAACTCTGAAATTCTCTCTGACCACAACTTCTTATTTTTCTACGCTCCTTATTCCCCACTCTCCCTGGGCCAGAAAGGAAGCATGGTGTACTGCACTGCTTCTCATGAGTTTCAGCAACAGGGGAATTTTTATTTTTCTTTCTTGTTCTCCTAAGTTTAAAAAAATCACCTACATCACCTGCATTTATGATATAAAATACAATTTTCCCATTTCCATTCATCAAAGACATATATAGCTGCCAGTCAGTTTCCCATCAGCATGAGATAGTCACTATTACCAAAATGAGCTGATATAATTTCAGGCAAAAGCAAAGAAACTTGACATTTTAGTCAGGTTGTGTAATTTATCACAAGTAAATGAATGCTCTCTGTTAGGCTCCTTTCAAATATTGAAAATGATTCATAGATTCTCATTACTACCTTTACAGATATCCCCAGGGAGACGGTAGGGGCAGAAAACTCAGGCTAGGAATCACTGGTATAATAGAAAGAATGCTGGGTTCTAATAAATGACACAGAATTGCAGAGCCTCAGTTTTGACTTTCTATTAAAAGAGAACAATATCTCACATACTACCTTGTAGCTACCATTTTTGAGCATGCCCTATGTGTAAGTTACATTGCTAAGTGCTTTACATATGCAATCTTATTTAAACCTTACAGTCACCTCATGATGTTATCCCCATTTACAAGTGAGAAAACTGAGACATAAGTGGTCAAATGAATGTCCAAGATTATACCACTTGTAAATGGCAGAGCTGGAGTATAAACCAAGGTTTGTTTGAGTCCAAAGCCATCCTCTTAACATCTCTGTCATGCTCTCACATGCTAGGGATAAGTGATATCAAAACACTCTGCAGACTAAACATTATAGTAATACAAGGGACAATTGCTATTGGCATTCGTGGAAGAAGTCCATTCTTATAACCCCTCCCTATGCTCCCAGCCCATCATCTCTCTTTTACCTTCCCTACTTACCACTCAAATATATACCCATTCGCTAACTCCTTCAAAAATAAAAGCCTTCAAAGGTTGACTTTCTGCCATCATTTCCTCATCAGTGACAAATCCTAAGTAATACTCAGAATGGAGAAAGTCCACAAAAGAGGCAGAGTCATTCTCATGACCCCTTTTTCTGCCTATCAAAGCCGAATCCTTCAGGGCCACTACCTCTGTGAAGCAATTAATGATATCATCCACTGATATGATAGCTCCTACTTTTGAAACCCTATATCGTTTTGTTTGTAACACTCTTTATAAATTATTGATATAATTCTGCTTTTTCTCGTAGTTTTTTTTGTGTAACAGTTTCAACCTGAACAAAATACTGTAAACTTCTTGAGGATACAAACTGTTTTACTCACTGGATTGGACCATATCATAGCTGAAAGGAATCTCAGAGATCATCAAATCCAGCCCCTAGGCCATAAAACGGGAAGTGAATCTTTAAATCGCATAACTAAGTGGTAGGGCTGGGATTAGAGGGCAAATCTCCTGACTCTAAGACCAGCGAACTGCCTTTTGAGTTTGCATTCTCCACAATGCCTACTGTGATGCTTTGCACATAGTAGCTATTCAAAAAATACTGGTTGACTAGAATAGAAATCTGGACAAAACATTACATTTTGGAGAAGCTGATACATTTTTTTTTACTTTATTAAAGGTTAGAGCATATGTTCTTAGTTGGTGAACATGTTTCAAGGAATAGGAGGTAAATGGCTGACTGAAATATTTATTTGCATGAAAAACCTTTTTCACTAAATGTTTTAATGTTCAGATACAAAATCTGTTATGGGAGTCGTTCTTTCCCATCTACTGCTTTCATCTTAACTAAATGTACTCTATGAAACCTGCTCATTCATTCTGTTACCACAACACATTTTCTAAAATTCTGGATATCTAGCACAGCATGCTTTCCTCCAAATGTATATTATCCCATTTTACCACTGTATCATTTTGCTCAAATGATTATATTAGCATGAGGAAGCCTATAACCCACTAAAACATTGGATTCTAATCTGTACCACTTCCACCTTTCAAAAGTTACTAAATTCCAGTTTTGACATACAAGCTGAAACACACTGGAAAAACACAGCATTCTTCCTAAAGTGAAAATTATGATTCCTGTCTTCTCTAAAACGTATACCTGCTCGATTTTCATGTACAACATTTTTTGGAAACATGGCAATATTTATTCATAATAATAAACATGATTTTTAAAAATATTTTTGAATTTTATTTTATTTATTTTTTTATACAGCAGGTTCTTATTAGTCATCAATTTTATAAATATTAGTGTATATATGTAAATCCCAATCTCCCAATTCATATCACCAACACTGCCCCTGCTTTGCCCCCTTGCTGTCCATTAACTGGTTCTCTACAGCTGTGTCTCTTTCTGCCTTGCAAACTGGTTCATCTGTACCATTTTTCTAGATTCCACATATATGCATTAATATACAATATTTGTTTTTCTCTTTCTGACTTACTTCACTCTATGACAGACTCTAGGTCTATCCATGTCTCTACAAATGACCCAATTTTGTTCCTTTTTATGGCTGAGTAATATTCCGTTGTATATATGTACCACATCTTCTTTATCCAGTCATCTGCCGATGGGCATTTAGGTTGCTTCCATGACCTGGCTACTGTAAATAGTGCTGCAGTGAAGACTGTGGTGCATGTGCCTTTTAGAATTATGGTTTTCTCTGGGTATATGCCAAGTAGTGGGATTGCAGGGTCATATGGTAATTCTATTTTTAGTTTCTGAAGGAACCTCCACACTGTTCTCCATAGTGGCTGTATCAATTTACATTCCCACCAACAGTACAAGAGGTTTCCCTTTTCTCCACACCCTCTCCAGCATTTGTTGTTTGTAGATTTTCTGATGATGCTCATTCTAACCACTGTGAGGTGATTCACCACAGTACTTTTGATTTGCACTTGTCTAATAATTAGTGATGTTGAGCAGTTTTTCATGTGCTTCTTGGCCATCTGAATGCCTTCTCTGGAGAAATGTCTATTTAGGTCTTCTGCCCATTTTTGGATTGGGTTGTTTGTTTTTTTTTTAATATTGAGCTGCATGAGCTGTTTATATATTTTGGAGATTAATCCTTTGTCCGCTGATTCATTTGTAAATATTTTCTCCCATTCTGAGGATTGTTTTTTCGTCTTGTTTATAGTTTCCTTTGCTGTGCAAAAGCTTTTAAGTTTCATTAGGTCCCATTTGTTTATTTTTGTTTATATTTCCATTACTCAAGGACGTGGGTCAAAAAAGATCTTGCTGTGATTTATGTCAAGGAGTGTTCTTCCTATGTTTTCCGCTAAGAGTTTTATACTGTCCGGTCTTACATTTAGGTCTTTAATCTATTTTGAGTTTATTTTTGTGTGTGGTGTTAGGGAGTGTTCTAATTTCATTCTTTTACATGTACCTGTCCAGTTTTCCCAGCACCACTTATTGAAGAGACTGTCTTTTCTCCATTGTTTATCCTTGCCTCCTTTGTCATAGATTGGTTGACCATAGGTTCGTGGCTTTATCTCTGGGCTTTCTATCCTGTTCCATTGATCTATATTTCTCTTTTTGTGCCAGTACCATATTGTCTTGAGTTCTGTAGCTTTGCAGTAGAGTCCGAAGTCAGGGAGCCTGATTCCTCCAGATCCGTTTTTCTTTCTCAAGATTGCTTTGGCTATTCGGGGTTTTTTGTGTTTCCATACAAATTGTGAAATTGTTGTTCTAGTTCTGTGAAAAATGCCATTGGTAGTTTTATAAGGATTGCATTGAATCTGTAGATTGCTTTGGGTACGATAGTCATTTTCACAATATTGATTCTTCCAGTCCAAGGACATGGTATATCTCTCCATATGTCTGTGTCATCTTTGATTTCTTTCATCAGTGTCTTATAGTTTTCTGAATACAGATCTTTTACCTCCTTCAGTAAGTTTATTCCTAGATATTTTATTCTTTTTGTTGCATTGGTGAGTGGGATTGTTTCCTTAATTTCTCTTTCTGATCTGTCGTTGTTAGTGTGTAGGAATGCAAGAGATTTCTGTGCATTAATTTTGTATCCTGCTACTTTGGCAAATTCATTGATTAACTCTAGTAGCTTTCTGGTGGCATCTTTAGGATTATCTATGTATCGTATCATGTCATCTGCAAAGTGACAGTTTTACTTCTTCTTTTCTTATTTTGATTCCTTTTATTTCTTTTTCTTCTCTGATTGTCATGGCCAAAACTTCCAAAACTATGTTGAATAAGAGTGGCGAGAGTGGGCATAGTTGTCTTGTTCCTGATCTTAGAGGAAATGTTTTCAGTTTTTCAGCATTGAGAATGATGTTTGCTGTGGGTTTGCCATATATGGCCTTTATTATGTTGAGGTAGGTTCCCTCTCTGCCCACTTTCTGGAGAGTTTTTAATCATAAATGGGTGTTGAATTTTCTCAAAAGCTTTTTCTGCATCCATTGAGGTGATTATATTGTTTTTATTCTTCAGTTTGTTAATATGGTGTATCACACTGATTGATTTGCATATGTTGAAGAATCCTTGCATCCCTGGGATAAATCCCACTTGATCATGGTGTATGTTCCTTTTAATGTGTTGTTGGATTCTGTTTGTTAGTATTTTGTTGAGGAGTTTTGCGTCTGTATTCTTCAGTGATATTGGTCTGTAATTTTCTTTTTTTGTAGTATCTTTGTCTCGTTTTGGCATCAGGGTGATGGTGGCTGTTTAGAATGAGTTTGGGAGTGTCCCTTCCTCTGCAATGTTTTGGAAGAGTTTGAGAAGGATGGGTGTTATCTCCTCTCTAAATGTTTGATAGAATTGTCCTGTGAAGCCATCTGGTCCTGAACTTCTGTTTGTTGGAAGATTTTTAATAAGATTTTCAATTTCATTACTTGTGATTGGTCTGCTCATATTTTCTGTTTCTTCCTGGTTCAGTCTTGGAAGGTTATACCTTTCTCAGAAATTGTCCATTTCCTCCAGCTTGTCCATTTTATTGGCATAGCGCTGTCTGTAGTAGTCTCTTATGATGCTTTGTATTTCTGCAGTGTCCATTATAACTTCTCCTTTTTCATTTCTAATTTTATTGATTTGAGTCCTCTCCCTGTTTTACTTGAGTCTGGGTAAAGTTTCATCAATTTTGTTTATCTTCTGAAAGAATCAGCTTTTAGTTTTATTGATCTTTGCTATTGTTTTCTTAGTTTCTATTTCATTTATTTCTGCTCTGATCTTTATGATTTCTTTCCTTCTGCTAACTTTGGGTTTTGTTTGTTCTTCTTTCTCTAGTTCCTTTAGGTGTAAGGTTAGATTGTTTATTTGAGATGTTTCTTGTTTCTTGAGGTGGGATTGTATTGCTATAAACTTCCCTCATAGAGCTGCTTTTGCTGTTTCCCATAGGTTTTGGATTGCCGTGTTTTCACTGTCATTTGTCTCTGGGTATCTTTTGATTTATCTTTGATTTTTTTAACTGATCTGTTGATTATTTAGTAACATATTGTTTAGCCTCCATGTGTTTGTGTTTTTATGGGGTTTTTTTTTACCTGTATTTGATTTCTAATCTCATAGTGTTGTGGTCGGAAAAGATACTTGATATGATTTCAATTTTCTTAAATTTACTGAGGCTTGACTTGAGAGCCAAGATGTTATCTATCCTGGAAAATGTTCCATATGCTCTTGAGAAGAGAGTGTATTCTGCTGTTTTCGAGTGGAATGTCCTATAAATATCAAATCTACCTAGTCTATTGTGCCATTTAAAGCTTGTGTTTCCTTATTAATTTTCTGTCTGGATGATCTGTCCGTTGGTGTGAGTTATTAAAGTCTCCCACTATTATTGCGTTACTGTTGATTTCCTCTTTTATAGCTGTTAGCATTTGCCTTATGTATTGAGGTGCTCCTATGTTGCGTGCATATATATTTATAATTGTTACATCTTCTTCTTGGGTTGATCCCTTGATCATTATGTAGTGCCTTTCCTTGTCTCTTGTAGCATTCTTTATTTTAAAGCCTATTTTATCTGATATGAACATCGTTACTCCAGCTTTCTTTTCATTTCCATTTGTATGGAATGTCTTTTTCCATCTCCTTACTTTCTGTCTATATGTATCCCTAGGTCTGAAGTGGGTCTCTTGTAGACAGCATATATATGGGTGTTGTTTTTGTATCCATTCAGCGAGCCTGTGTCTTTTGGTTGGAGCATTTAATCCATTCACATTTAAGGTAATTATTGATATGTATGTTCCTATTACCATTTTCTTAATTGTTTCGGCTTTGTTTTCATAGGTTCTTTACTTCTCTTGTGTTTCCCACTTAGAGAAGTTCCTTTAGCATTTGTTGTAGAGATGGTTTGGTGGTGCTGAATTATCTTAGTTTTGCTTGTCTGTAAAGCTTTTGATTTCCCTGTCGAATCTGAATGAGATCCTTGCCGGGTGGAGTAATCTTGGTTGTAGTTTCTTCCCTTATCATGACTTTAAATATATTGTGCCGCTCCCTTCTGGCTTGTGGAGGTTCTGCTTAGAAATCAGCTGTTAACCTTACGGGAGTTCCCTTGTATTTTATTTGTCATTTTTCCCTTGCTGCTTTTAATAATTTTTCTTTGTCTTTAATTTTTGTCAATTTGATTACAATGTGTCTCGGCATGTTTCTCCTTGGGTTTATCCTGCCTGGGACTCTGTGTGCTTCCTGGACTTGGGTGGCTATTTCCTTTCCCATGTTGCAGAAATTTTCGACTGTAATCTCTTCAAATATTTTTTCAGGTCTTTTCTCTCTCTCTCCTCCTTCTGGGACCCCTATAATGCCAATGTTGGTGCGTTTAATGTTGCCACAGAGCTCTCTTAGGCTGTCTTCATTTCTTTTCATTCTTTTTTCTTTATTCTGTTCCATCGCAGTGAATTCCACCATTCTGTCTTCCAGGTCTCTTATCCATTCTTCTGCCTCAGTTATTCTGCTATTGATTCCTCCTAGTGTATTTTTCATTTCAGTTATTGTATTGTTCATCTCTGTTTGTTCTTTAATTCTTCTAGGTGTTTGTTCATTAATTCTTCCTGGTGTTTGTTATATATTTCTTGCATCTTCTCAATCTTTGCCTCCATTATTTTTCCGAGGTTCTGAATCATCTTCACTATCATTATTCTGAATTCTTTTCCTGGAAGGTTGCCTATCTATCATTTAGTTGTTTTTCTCAGGTTTTATCTTGTTGCTTCACCTTGTACATAGTCTTCTGCCCTTTCATTTTGTCTATCTTTCTGTCAATGTGGTTTTCGTTCCATAGGCTGCAGGATTATAGTTCTTCTTGCTTCTGCTGTCTGCCCTCTGGTGGATGAGGCTATCTAAGAGGCTTGTGCAAACTTCCTGATGGGTTAGACTGGTGGTGGGTAGAGCTGTGTGTTGCTCTGGTGGGCAGAGTTCAGTAAAACTTTAATCCACTTCTCTGCTGAGGGGTGGGGCTGAGTTCCCTCCCTGTTGTTTGTTTGGCCTGACGCGACCCAACACTGGAGCCTACCCAGGGTCTTTGGTGGGGCTAATGGTGGTCTCTGGGAGGGCTCATGACAAGGAGTACTTCCCAGCTTTCTGCCATTGTCCTTGTCTGCACAGTGAGACACAGCCACCCGGTGCCTCTGCAGGAGACCCTCCAACACTAGCAGGCAGGTCTGGTTCAGTCTTCTATGGGGTCACTGCTCCTTCCCCCTGGGTCCTGATGCACACACTGCTTTGTGTGTGCCCTCCAAGAGTGGAGTCTCTGTTTCCCCCAGTCCTGTCAAAGTCCTGCTCGCAAATCCCGCTAGACTTCAAAGTCTGATTCTCTGGGAATTCCTCCTCCCATTGCCAGGCCTCCAGGTTGGGAAGCCTGACATGACGTGGGGCTCAGAACCTTCACTCCAGTGGTTGGACCTCCGTGGTACAATTGTTCTCCAGTTTGTGAGTCACCCACCCAGTGGTTATGGGATTTGGTTTTATTGTGATTGCCCCCCTTGTACCATCTCATTGTGGCTTCTCCTTTGACTTTGTATGTGGGGTATCTGTTTTGGTGAGTTGCAGTGTCTTCCTGTCAATTATTGTTCAGCAGTTAGTTGTGATTCTGGTGCTCTCACGAGAGAGTGAGTGCACGTCCTTCTACTCCACCATCTTGAACCATTCTCCCCATGTCCAATATTTTAAACCTCAAGAATCTTCCTTCTACTGAAAACCTCAATGTTCAGCAGTTTAACCAACATCAACCTCCTCTCTTATTATTTTTTCTCCTTTGCTTCTCTAAAATGGGAACATAATTTTTCCAATCAGTAGTTTACAGTGTAATAAGTAGAATGAACACCATTTTGAAAATAAATTAGAGTAGTTATACCTATACAGTGGAGATAAGCTCATTCTGTGCACTTTGGAAAGTGTATTATTCAGTTTTTGTTGTGGCAAAGTAGCATTGATATAGAGAAATATCATTTCAATCTGTAGTTTGTTTTTGTCAGATTTGCTTACTTCTTATAATGTGAGGAAAGCAGCCTCATGGTCTTCAAAATTTGTCCACAGTCTTCAAATTTGCAATTAGTTTAAACCTCAGATGTCCCAGAAGTACAGGCCATATTCCCAGTGTGGAGTTCCTCTGATGGAGAGAGTCACTTCAGCTGGCCTATACACACAGCATGCTGCCATTACTGGAGACTTCTTGTTTATATTGAGCCCCTAAGTGAGTTCACATTAGGGCTCCTTTTCCACTGTACCCAACCTCATATTCTTCTCTAATTAATTCATATGTGGATGTCTGGTCTTACAACAAAGCAAATGTGTATGAGGAGGAATTTTGTCTTATAAAAAAAGTTTTATATACAACAGTGTCTACCGCAGTACTGGATACAGAATAAGCCTTCACAAATACTTAAATAATTGAAATGATAGATTTTTCCCCCACCTGGTATAACTGTGAAATATCAAGAAAAAGATTATGTTAACAAATGGTCATTCCAATCTGTTTGGAAGATTCACCCACTGATAAATTGAATATTTATGATTCTCTCTCTGTGTGTCTCTGTCTCTCTCTCTTTCACACACACACACACACAGACCCCTAAATGTCCTAGATGGAGGTGGGGACTTGTTACATTCTGTAGTTTAGAAGGATGTTTAGGTCAATATATGCTGAAATGAAATGCTCTCCAAGACCTATCGTTAAGTGAGGGGGTGGGGGCCACGACACAAGGTGTAGAACTTCATATAAAGTTACTCCTATTTGTGTAAAAGGGGAAAAAGGGATATATAGAAACACAGAAATACCCTATATGCTTATATATTTATAGAAATTTGGGGGAAGTTTAGAAAAAACTCTGTTAAGATATTGCCTCTCAGAAGCAAGACTGATGGTGTGGGGTTGGAGATATACTTACTTTTGTTACACCTGATGTTATACTGCTTGAACATTTTATTCACTTTCATTTTTCAATTAATAAAACTAATTAAAAATTTTGATATATTAGTGTATCAAATGACTGATACATATATGTATAGCTGATTTGGCATTTTTCTTCACTGTTTGACAATCAACATATACATTGTTCAACAAGACAAAATTATTTACTGCAAATTTTACCTTAATAATCTCTATAGGTTGATGTTCTAAAACAGGGCATTTAGAACTAAAACATATCTTTAATCAATAACTAGTTTCCTTTTTACCTACTTCTATTATGCTGATATGACTTGGAAAATAATACTTATTTTTTAATACTCAGAGTAGGAACATCTCAGTGACCCTTTTACAGTAGTGATAATTTCTGAAAAGAAGTGTCTAAGGGTTTATCTTCTACCATGAAGAACAACAAAATCTCAGGTAATTTGAGAAATGCTGAGTAGCAGACTTAGAAGCATCAGAGTAAGGTGGCTGCCATTTTTCAGCTGATTGAAGTGAGAGCAGCAGAAAAAAGGATTTTCTTTAGTAAAGATTGAAAAATAGGTTAATATAAAATCTTCATGACTGGAGACAAATTTCATATTTCTTACAAGAGGGAGAAGGAAGAATACTTGCCAGGAGGAAGAGTAAATCTCTCAAAGTAAACATGTAAAGCATGACTTGGGGGAGCACTTGGCCTAATTTGTCCACCAATTTGTGGTCCACAAAGAGCATGTTAAAGCCACATGTAGAGCCTTCAACTTGCTAGGACCAGCTAGCCTCAATAAGTGCACCATCTGTATGAGCTGGGGCACCTGACATCTGAGCAGCAGCTTAGGAACTTTTAGTTTTTTCTTCAGCATTGAGGCCTGACTTCTCTAAGTCATCTAAACTTCCCTGCCTAGTTCTCATGTGACTGAAGTCTTCCTAGAAAGCTGGGTGGGGTTAATGGCATCAACTGGAATGTTAGAATGGGGCCAAGCTACACAACCCACGTGCAGATTTTCTCTAGTTAAGAAATAATTATTAAGTGCTTACTGTACTACATGTTGTTGGGGGAGGAGGGAAACCGCAAAAGAAGACATGAGCCTTGGTTTCACAAAGCTTATGAAACAGTTGGCAAGACTTGTGCACACGAACTAGAGAATAATAAAAGTCATTATGTAACCACGTGCTAGGCTATAAAGAACAGATTATGAATGTTATTGTTCAAATAATTAGTGGTTTATTTCAACAAACTGAGCTAGCTTTTAACATCTCATAAATGAGGGTAGATGTCAATTATCTCAAAAGCAAGTAACATGGCAATAAACAGTTAACAGATTTCCTTTAAACAAGTTGACTAATTCCCAGAATGCCAAGTTTAGTTTTGAATAATTGAATGGGGTAAAGATATGCTACCCCAAACTATGTTATCTTGGCATATTGATTAATTTGAGTTGAATGCAACTGAAAAACAGAAGACTCAGAATGAGCTCTCTGTCCTCCTTCATCCTGACTAAAAGCAGGGTATAAATTTCCCTTTGTAAAGGTCTCCCCCTGCCAAGTCCCCTCCACTCCTTACCAGAAAGAGGACAAAGATTCTTATCACAAAAGACAACATGAGTTTGCCTGATAAACCTTACTAAACAATTCATATCCACCATACATTTCCTAGTCCCCTTCCCTTTTCCTTTCCCACCACTAGGCCCAAACCTTCTTTTTCCTTTGTCTAGTCACTTCTCCACAGTTTATCCCCCTTTGTTAAAATGGTATATAAGCCCCCTAGTTTGCCTCTTTAGGTTTTTACTTTTTTTCTGAGAAGCCCCAAATGCATGTAAAAATATTAATAAAATCTGTATGTCTCTTCCATTATTAATCTGTCTCTTGTCAGTTTCATTTGCAGGCCCCAGTGACTAAATCTGATGGTAGAAGAAAAGTTTTTCCTCCCCTACATAATAAATGACAACTGTTGCCTTTCTTTATAATACCCTGTGAAATATAGCAAGTTCAGGTTGTTCTTCAGGCCATTTGGCACAAACCTGATTGCCCTTTGAGATTCTGACCCTCTCAGGATATAGGAGTTTGTGGGGCAGTATGCCCTGAATGACTTACCAGCCCTCCTCTCTTTAAATATTCTGATACTGACTGATCTAGTAAGAGGAGTTATTAGGAATCTCATCTCTACAGATTAAGTTAATTTTAAAAGAGGTAAATAGCTAATTTGATGTTGAGTTGATGAAATTGTTAAAATTTGATGAAATATTTAAAGGTGAAGACTGCACCAAAACTGTGTCTGCAACAGGTAGAATGCAATAACAAGTTGATGCTATTGTTTGTATGATTCAGCACTATGAGCCCTAATAAGAGCAATAAAAATTGGTTCCAATTAAATATCAGGGAAATTAAATTCTTATTAAAACGGAGTTTAGTTTTGACACTATATATATATTTTTCTCTCATGGGTGCTAATACCTGGGATATTAGTATATAACAGTGTCTTCAGCGGGTCCCTGAAAATAATGAAAGGGTCTGAAAACCATGCCATCAATGTAAAGATTCATTGAAAGAGCAAGGGCTTGAGTAAAGGGAAAAATGTGATCATTTTATATTAAGATAGCAAGATATTAAGAGGATCGATGTGTAGAAAAGGAAGTAAATTTATTCTCTGTGGACCCAAAGAGTACAACTACATCTAATTGATAGGAGTTGTAAGGACATAGATTTATGCTTATTAAAAAGAAGGCCTTTTTAATAGCTGAGCAAAAAGTCAGGTTGTGGCTTAAGAGGTAATGAGTTTTCTGTTATAGGAGATATTCAAACATAGACTTAGTAACCCCTAACAATGATGTTATAGAGAAAATTCCAGCACAGAAGACATGAAAAGGAAGGAATTTATGTGAAGCCTCAAGATTTAGGGGTTATGCTAAATTTAGTACCAAACTACTATAACTTCATAATTTACATCCATTTCCTGAACAACCACCTCAGATATTACCAAATGAAGACATAAAGATTTTTAAATGTCCTGGTCTATAGTAGATAATTTCAAACCTAATCACTAGTTTATTAAGCAAAAAACTGGAATGGCATATTTGGGTGTATCTTCCATGCCAAGCACTGAGACAAAAGGTGTTTATGCCCAGTTTACTAGAAAAATAATTTGAACCTTCATTCCCTGAGCAGTCTATCTTTATTGCATTGAAATAAGGAAAAACAATAGATAATATTGATATATCATCTTTCCTATAACAATCATATTCTAAACATATCTATCTACCTACCAACCTATCTATCTATTTGAGAGAACTGTCTGGAAAAATATACACTAAATATTAATTGTGGCTGACTCTGGATGGTGGGTCTACAAATGCTTATTATTTTTACCTTCTAATTTTCCTAAAAAAAAATATTTCCTGCACAATCACCAGGGTTTCCAAATCTACATGCTATAGGAGGCAGACTGGCAAAATAAATGAATGAATGAGCCAAGGGTGTAAGACAATAGGGAAGAATAGCGACTTGTATAACCCGGAGAATATATTATTTTGAAAGGAGGTGGCTGCTACTCAGCTCTAGCTGTGATTGACATAAAGGGGTTTAAGAGATTTTATGTGATTTTTAGATGTTTAAATAAATGTTGGCAACTAATGTAAATTTTGAAAACACTGCAGATCAAACAAAACAGATATATGGACCCACACCTGGTCAGTTTACCACTTCTGAAATGAACACGCATATCGTAAATCTAAAAAAAAATTATCTGTTCACGGTTTTATAGCCAGTTTCACAGAGAACACCTAAAGACCCTTCATAGGATACTTAAATATAAATTGAGAAAATACAGTGACATAGTGTGATCAACAAACACAAATACTCTGAACAATTAAAAATGGGTAATTGAGGGTGTCATGAGATTTACATGTTTGACGGGGAGGAAACAATGGGAAGTTATTTAGTATTTTGGTTTCATAGGGAGATTTGGCATGTCTTGGGAAAGCAGACTGGGTAAGGGAGAAGTCAGGTAGGCTGGAATCCAATAATAGGGAGAACAGTTCAAGCTCTAGGTATGTGCTAATTGCATGAAAAAGAGTTGATTCCCCGAGGCTAGCATTATAAGTAACAGGGAAGGCAAAAAGTGAGGAATAATGAATGGGCACCATCCAGCTTTTGGAAATTATTTCTGGTAAAGGAGATTATTATTTCAACTACAGAATCATATATCAGAAACTCACTTATTCAGATTATTCAAATCATCTAAGTAAAATAATATGTTTGCCAGTTCAATGCTATTGCTATTTCCTATATAAACCCCTCTGGTATTAAAGCGGCAAGGTTTAAAATTGGAAAAAAAGTCATTTCCTAATAAAATCTTACTCCATAAGCATTCATTCCCCAAAAGAAATGTATAAATGGTGTTTCTTTTCATTGAAAAGCCAAACTAATAGCCATGATCCAAATATTGTCACTTTCCAACAGCCAGACATAGTAGATCCCGAGAAAAAGTCTTGATTCATTTTCTATAAAGGGTTAATATTGATTGCACCAGAGGTCAGTCTTGGGTACCTCTGGCTGCTGAGTTTCTCCACTGAGGAGACTGTGTGGCAAAAGCAACTGTCATTTAAAACAGTGACAGTGGACTCAGCCAAATTTGGGCTTGAATCCTAGTTGTTGCTAGTGACCTACTGTGGGCAAGTCAATTAATCTCTTTGTGTCTCAGTTCTCTTATCAATAAACTGAGGAGGTGAATAACAGTGCCTACTGCAAAAGCTTGCTGTGGGTATCAAAAGTGAAGAACTTAGAATAGTGCCTACTAATATACAAATAATGACCATGATTTTTTTTTTTTATTCTCACCCCCATTAAAGCTGACTAGCCCAATTTTCATTTTCCTAAGGGCATTTCTTTCCACTAAGAATGGGTTAATATCATGCCAGATGTGTGTGCATGCATATTCAAAAAACCTTTAAAAGTTAATGTTAATGATGGAATTGTATGCCAGGCCTGTGGAAAGACATTTAAGCTTGAGGAGGTCTTTCATGCCCCTCAAGGCATTTCTAACTGATGCATGCCTAGTTGGCTCAAAAGTTGGGTTGGACCTATGGAAATAATTAACAATCATGCTGAAACAATCATGATGATAATTATGCTAATAAACTGCTACAACTAATAATGTTACTATTGTTAATAATAATAGTGGATAATTGACTTTGAGCACTGATTATGGATAAGCCATTGTACTAAAGACTTTACATGGATTGTCTCATTTAATGCTCACAATAACTAACCTTATGAGGTTGATACAGCTAAGAACTCAAAATAAGGAAAATGAACTTTAGCAAGGTTAACTAACACCCCCCAAACTATATATCTAGTACCACAGGCTTGGATTATATATGAAATTATTCTATCTTCAAAGCTTATGATCTTATTAGTCTCACTTTATGGGTAAGAAAAGTTAATGGAAAACACAGTAGACTAGGAGCCAGGAAAACTGGCCTTTGGTCCTAATTCTGCCTTATTTACTACACATGTGAGCCTGGGCAAATTACTTAACTTCTCCGATTTCTGTATCTCTGAAACCAGTTTTGATTTCTAAGGATTTAATGATGAAAAAGTTTTGGTTAAGCAATTAAGAAACAGCAGACACAGGAAGAACTCTCTTCCCTCCTCCTTTTGACTTGAAAGCAAAGTATAAATTTCCCTTTCTGAAAGTGTCCTCCCGCCCCTCTCCCATACCAGGAGGAAGGGAACAACACTTAACACAAGAGATGGAAAGTCAGTACCAAGATGAGTCTGAATTAAGAAAAAGTTTATAAAATAACCCTTATCTTCCATTAGCTTCTGTGTATGTTTACCTTTCCATAATTTACTGCCCCTAGAAGCGCAAACTCCTTTTCCTTTGTCTTGTCACTTCTCCAAAAAATAGCACCCTTTGTTAAAGTGGTATATAAGTTTTCAAGCCTAACCATTTCTTTGGGTTTTCACTTCTTTTCTGTGCATGCAAAATAAACATTTTTTCCTGTTAATCTGTCTTTTGTCAGTTTAATTCACATGCCTCAGATACAGAATACGAGAGAGTAGATGAAAAGTTTTTTCTTTCCTATGCTAATTTGGTGGCATTTGAATGCAAAGCCATTAGCTTTCTGAGAGATAAAACCCTACAAATCCCCATGTTGGTTTAGTCCTGACTTGCCTCTCACTGCTGCGGCCTCTCCCGCTGCGGAGCACAGGCTCCGGAAGTGCAGGCTCAGCGGCCACAGCTCACGGGCCCAGCCGCTCCGCGGCATGTGGGATCTTCCCGGACCGAGGCACGAACCCGTGTCCCCTGCATCGGCAGGCGAACTCAACCACTGCGCCACCAGGAAAGCCCAGTCCTGACTTTTAAGCTGTAACTCATCCTGAACAAAATAAAGAACCAGTTCAGTGCCATATATCAAATTGATTATAACCTAAACAGTCTATTTATATTTAGTTTCGTTTTTGCTTATGATAGCCTCCTGATTCCACAAGATGTTTGCTGGAGAGTTGGGATTTTAGTGAGATAAGAGACTTGTTTATTCAAAGTATTTTCCTTCACTGATGACACAGTAGGGTTGTTTATTGCCGAAGATAAAACCTATTGTCTCTTGAGAAGTAGAGTTTGCAAAAGTTCCTACCCCTTCAGGTTGTGAAGAAAAAAAAAAAAAAGCTTTACTCCCATATAGTCTATAATAGAAAAAAGTTGTAAAATATGTCTTAAAACTTTATTATCTACTTTAATTGAGAGAATTATATAATTCCATCAGTCTCCTGCATGGGAAAATGTATTCGTTTGGAATAAAAACAGTCCCTTTCCCTTTTAAATTAAATGGAACTCTTGACAGGAGCTGTGGGTTTTATCACATTGAATTATAAAGCAAAAAGCACCCATCCACCTTCACATTTTCAAGGATTCCAGCAAAGACTAGAGAATGATGAAAATGCTGCAGCAGGGAAATGATTCTGTTCCACATTTGCTAACACAAAAAGACAAATATATGTGTTAATTATAAGTTAAAATGTTTTAAAGATATTCTGAAGATCAATGAGAATCTCACATGATTGTTTTTGAACAGATGATTATGTGTCTGGTGATAAAGGTATTCAACAAATGACATTATTGTTTAGCAGTCAGTAGAGTAATTACATACTCAGTAAAAGCCTGAAGTGTTCAAAGTGCAAAAGAGTATATGGATACCATATAAAAGAGAATCTCATGTGGAGGGTGACAGACCTTATTCCAGAAGATTTAGATTGCTACATTCAAGTATCTCAAAACCAAGGTAGGGTTCTATATATGAGGAAAGATCTTCTGGAGATCTTAAAGAGTCATGAATCCTATTTATCCTGACTCTATATAGAACTGCAGCTAAGGCTTCTGTAAGAAGTGAAAAGTTTTATGGAAATTATTTCCCCAACTTCCCTTGGAGACGTATCAAAGAGTATGACCTAAGGGATGGTTTAAGGCACTGATTAGTAGTTTAAAACGGTACAAGTTGATCATATTATAGTCTCCATGGATGGAGAGTCCAGGCACAGCTTAGCTAGATCTACTGCTCCCAGGTCTCAACAGGGTGCAATCCAGGTGTTGGCTGGTGCTGCAGTCTCATCAGTTTGACCAGGGAAATATCTCCTTCCAAGGTCATTCGTGTTGTTGGAACAGTTTATTCCCATGTGGTTGTAGGACTGAGGTCCTATTTTCTTGATGGCTGTCATTCAAGGGTCACTCTGCTTCTAGAAGCTGCAAGCTGCTCCTTGTCATGCGACCGCTTTCTATAGGCCTTCTCAAAACACGGCTGCTTACTTCTTCAAAGCAATGGAAAGAGTCTCCTACTGTAGTCTGCTAAGACAGAATCTCATACAAAAATGTGTGTCAATCCAGAGTGCCTACCCATCACTTTGCTATATTCTATTGGTAAGAAGCAAGTCACAGGTGTGCCCACATTTTAGGAAATGGGATTACACAGAGGCATTAGCATTTGGTTATGGGGAATCATTTGGGGTGGGAGTTTTACCTCAGGATTTGGCTGCCTCAGAGAGGACAAAATTTCTCTCTGGCCTCTCTAAAACTTTTAGTTAGTTTTTATCTTATGGGTATTATATGTCAAAGAACTGATCATTTCCTTGGATCCTTCCTTTTTTTTTTCTGGAAATATCAAACCTAAATGTATGTGGCCTCCCCCTAGCTAACTGTGCAGGATCTTATGGCTGGCAGTTTAGGAAGTTTTACCATAATTTTATCATATCTTATTTCTCCTACTGCTATTATTTCCTCATAATTTCCTCTCTTACTTTTTAATCTTGTATATTATATACATAGCTGTGTAGCCTTTTTTCAACTCCTTTTTGGAAGAGACAAGAATAAATATGTACATAAATAAATAATTGAATGAATGCACCAATCAGTCCTCCCTAGGAAGCCACTTTCAGGCTTACTCACCTTAATATCAAGTTCACACTTGTCTCTAGGACCATGTTACTCATACAATTGACTCAGAACTATCAATAAAGCTGGATTTTTAGGGCTTTTTCCCCTTATATCGAAACACTTTTTTTAGCTTGAAAACAAAATGGAAATTAATTCCCTTCCAAAATTGCTCAATTCAACCTCTTTTCTTTATTTTTCTAAATTTTTCACCTGTTGACTGAATACAGTCACACTCCTGCCTCCTACTACCCCCAAATAATTCTCATGTCACCAGAGGACACATTCTCTCTTGACTGATTTTCTAATTTGTACTTATCTCCTAAAGGGAAGGGAAGAACTTAGTCCTCAGAAGGCTGTTCCACAGCTCCTTATAAAAACCCTGCATGGAACTGCTAAAGATAGTCATTAAGTAGCCCATCTTACTTATTTCTTCTTAATGAGTTGGCTTCAAACACTTTAATCTTTTCCCATTGGTCCTTTTCATCTTATGCCAAATCTACTCTAGTGGGAAATACATAGCCAACTTTGGGAAAGGGCTTTTAAATCTTTTATATCACTGGTGAGTCATTTGGCAAATATTATAATAACATCTCATTAATTGTATTTTGGTGTTCCTCTAACATGCCAGGAAAGCTCCTGCCTCCAGGCCTTCACATTTGTTGTTCCCTCTGCCTGCAACACTCTTCCTCAGCATATCTTCATGGCTCACTTCTCTTCCTTCAGATCTCTGTTCATATATCATCTTACCAAAAAACCTCTCCTGGCTACCCTATGTAAAATATTAACCCTCTCTCCAACCCTAAACTACTCCCAATCCTCCTTACTAGGTTTAATTTTTCTCCAGAGCACTGATCACCATCTTGAGATATTACATATTTAAGTAATTGTGACTCACTTGTCTCCTGGCTCTAGGATATAAACTCTAAGAGTACAGGGACTTTGCCTCATTTATTTTGACATCTAAAACAGTGTCCAGCACACAATAAGACTCAACATATATTTGTTATAATAAAGGATGGATGAATGATGGGCATGAAATGATGAATAACGTCAATCCAACTGACATAGGCTACAGAGCCTGAAACCTGGAAGAAATCAAGTAAAGACTCACTCCTCTGAGCTCACCAGTTCACTCTCTGATCTCATATAATATTCCTGTTAGCCACCTTTGTGAAAACTGTGGACACTTAAGTAGAGAGGCAAAGCCACTTAACCCAGGTTGCTAAGGGGATAAGTAATCACTAAGTATCAACAAAGTGTCCAGTGATGTACCAAGCACTATGGAAGATACAAAAAAAAAAAAAGGCTTAAAGTATACTGCTTAAAATCATGGACTTTGGAAGTCAAAGGGACCTGGATTCTAATCTCAGCTCCATCACAGTTGAGCTATGTGATACTGAACAAGTTTATTATACTGTCTGAGTTTCAGATACTTCATCCATAGAATAAGAACAATACTACCTTCCTCTGGTTTGTTGTGAGGATAAATGCTTTAATCCACAGAGAGAGGGAGGGAGAAAGTTTAACATAGTCTTGGCAAATAACAACCAGTACTAATAATATTACTAATAATAATGAGTGTATTATCATTAAAAGATTATAGTCCTGAGACATCTAGAGATCAACACAATAAAGTATGAGACCAAGGACCAGAACATCTCTTATAGACTCTCCACATCCTATCACCACCATTTGCAGGCGTATTTCTCAGTTTCCAGTCATATAAACATGGTGTAATGGATGGAGAAATCTTTGGAGACAGAAGACTAGAGCCTGAGTGCCAGCTCCATCACTTCATGGGTGACTTTGCGCAATTCATAACCACACTGAGACGCATTTTTCTCATATATGAAATGGAATAAGCCTGAAGGGTTATAATAATGACTAAATGAGATACTATATTATAAAAATTCCTAACACCTGTTAAAAGTAGGGATTCAACAAAAGTCAGTTGAATTAAAGTCTGATTTATTTGTTGTATCCAGAATATAACTTGTCTATTTCCATACCATTCCCCACCCAAGACTGCATATCTGTCAATTCTCCTCTAGTACACTTATATAAATCCTATTCAACCTTCAAAGGCCAGTTCAAGTTGTAATACCTTGTAGTAGATGCTCCAGTACTCTGCTCAAGGCAGACTCTTCAGCCAATGCACCCAGCTGCTGGGAATATCATATTGCTGACCCTCAAAGCTAGACCCACACTGAGAGTTGCCTTTGATTACAAGGAGTTGCCTTTACTAAGGCCAACATCCTTGCAGGGAGTGGTCCATGGCCAAAGACTGGATGATACAGAGATTCAAAAGCCCAGGCTCCTTGCCTCCATTTGGGATAACTTTGCAAACCCATCCCAGCTCCAGATCTCTCTGTAAGATCTGCTGAGGGCGTGTAGCAACCACATTATCGGTCAACTTCCCCCTCTTCTGAATCTTGCCTTTTGTCTTTCTTACTTCCTTATAGGTGTAATTTCCCAAGAACACTCTAGAATCAACCTTAATCATGCAACTCCTTGTTTCAGAATCTGTTTTTAGGGAACCCAAACTAAGATACCCCCAGAAGACTTTTAAGATCATTAGAGCTTATAAGAGGTCTTTTTCCATGAGGACTCATACTGATTTGTCATTATAGTATATTCTGCGTTGTGTGATGAGCTGTATTTCCAGGTATGCATATCACATTTCCCCAGCTAGATTTGAGGTTCTCTCTGAAGGCAGAGACACAGTTTCATAGTTTCATACTTTCTCCATTGACACATAGTAGGTATTCAATGAAGATTTTACATTGCTTACTGGTTTGTTAACCATAATGTTTAAAAAGCAACTTGTTTTCATGATTAAAAAATAAGACTGAGTTTGTCAATAATGTCAGTTGGTTTTCTCCTAGATAACCACTCACAGTATACTGACATAAAATAAATGACATAGTGAAAGAGACAGTGAAATGAGACAGTGAAAGAAAAATTACTGTGTAGAAATAAAACACATAAATTCATATGGTAATTCTAGCTTATAATTTTTGAGGAACCTCCATACTTTTTTCCATAATGATTGTAGCAATACAACAGTCACCAAGAGTACACAGGGATTCCCTTTTCTCCAATCCCTCACCGATACTTGTTATCTCTTGTCTTTTTAATAGTGGCCATTCTAAGAGGTGTGAAGTGATATCTTTTTGGACAAAAAAGTGGTAACTATGTGAGGTGATGGGTATATTAATTAACTTTCTTGTAGTAATCATTTCATAATGTGTATGTGTATTAAATCATACATCATACACCTTTTAAAGAATCATGATGTACATCCTAAATATATACAACTTTTCTTTGTCAATTGTATCTCAATAAACCTGGAATAAATACTTGAAAAACCCCCTAAAGCATGTAAGGTCAAATTAGAATATAAACTTGGAGAACAGCAGAGGTATCTTTCTAAAGTTTGCAAATTTACATTGGGTCAAACTGTGGCTACCAATAGTACTTACAATTTGCTTAAGCAACTGAACAACACTTCCTTCAACTATTCTCCATAGTGGTCCTTGGTAGGAAACATTTTAATATACATAATAAATATATAAACATATATGTATACAATGCATGCATCTATATACATACACACTTTTAGAAACTGAAGAAGTTATGTCAGGTTCATGAAAACAAGGATGTCCTTGAATGAATTTTAAATATGGTTCAGAAAAGAAAGCAAAAACCATGTAGCCATTATGGCCAAATCCTATTTTATCCTGATGTATCCTGTCCAGATGTTTTTTGCAAACTTCCAGTGTTAAAACAAACAAATCCTTCAGTTTGCTCATTTCTGAACAATTTACATGAATGATAAAAGCAATAACCCTTATTGCTTTAAAAGCAAAGATATCCCATGTCTACTCCAAACAATTTAAAAGATAATACTTACTGCAATTAAGACTACTAATCTGTGCCCAATATTAAAAAGAGTAATTTTGTCCCCATAAGCATTCCATCAAAAATATTCAATTTAAATAACATAAAACTATTTTAATAATGATAATTATAATACTTACAGCTAACAATTACTGAATATATACTATTCCCCAAATACCTAAGGGCATAACATGCTAAGAACACAAAACAACAATAATAATAATAGCTACCTCAATGAAATAGCCTGCAGTGCATTGTTCTAAGCACATTAAATGTATTGTATCTAATCCTCACCACTATGAGGTTGGTATGATCTGATTTCCATTTTATAAGCAGAGAAAGCAAGGCTCACAGAGGTTAAGTAACTCTTGCAAAATCACATAGTTTGAATGGTGAAGTCAGGATTTGAACCCAGGTCTTCCTGAATTTCAAAACTATGGTCTTATTAACCATACATATGGCCACCCAGTGATAAAAATAACCATTATTTTTATAGTCTGTGTGTTGTAGCTGAGAGTGCCAAAATGTGTTTCATTCCCAGCTATTTGTTCTTTAAAAATATATTTATATAGAGCCTACCATGAGCAAGGTAATAATGTTAGGGTTATAGTAATGAAGATATTCTTGATTCCTCCTCCCTTTCTTTCACCCACAGCATCCATCCATTTCTAAGGCCTGTTGAATTTGATATAGGATCATAAGTGAGAGATAAGGGAGCGCTGACTTATAGTGGAAGGTCAGAGAAGACATCTTTAAGGATGGGCACTGAAGCTTGTTCCAGTTCCCACTCCTGACCCTAACGTGTCTTTTGGCACTGTCCTCTGCCACGTAACATGGGCTGTTATTCAGAAAGCTTGCTTAAAATGATAACAGTATTCTCATCATTCTGTTTGTTTGCTCTGGACTCAACAAATCCAAATGGTCTGAGCAGGGAGAATGCTTACACACAAAAAGAGTGAGTCAGGCTTAAGGCATAACCTGTAAACAAAAATATCACCAGTGTTAATGCTTTGTTCATCTTTTACAAAGAAAATTAGCCATTTAGGTTGAGTCGGCTGCAAACAAAAATCAGAAGAGAATCTTCCTGCCTTTATAGGTTATTTTGATACACAATTCAGGTACTATGATGCATACAAAGAGGCTGAGATTCGAACCCATTATTTGCAATATGAATCATCTGTGACTGATAACATCTTTATATGTTCTTGCTGATGAAAATAGAATCAATAAACATTGAAAATATATTCTCAATAGATAAAAGTACCCCACAAAAATCTGGAATGATTAAAGTAAAATATTTGCTTTCATTGTGAAGCTGTCACCCTAACCATAGCTTCCCGTTAAGTCCACCCTGAATTCAGTCCCCAGGAAACACACACACACACACACACACACACACACACACACACACACACACACATGAAGGCCTATGCATCCTAGGTCACTTTAAGATTTTTACAATTTTTATTAGCTAAAATGCAGCAGAATCCCTAGTTGAACAGTCATATAATAGCTTGGTGAAGCTACAGGGTATTCCTCAATTTAAACCAGGTAAGGTAGGGATATTTTGTGGAGGGGTGTGGGAAGACCACCTGAAATGCAATGTTATAAACAGTCCATGCTAGTATCAGCCTAAAATCCTTGGATTGTATAGAGTTGTGTTGCAACCTAGGTTTAGTAAAAATATGCACTAAAATTCTTATCCTTGACTGCACCACGTTTCCTGGCCAACTAAGAAAAAATAGCTTAGTCATGTATTTACCTAATATTTACCAGCAGTCTGTAATATATATGGTTATATAAAAGGGCATTATATCATAAAAGACTTCTTTGACTTTCAGGAAATTATAATCAAATCAAGAAAATAAAATAGGCATACAAGTCTTAATAGTGTAAGAATAAACGTAATTTGAGACTTTCATTCATACAGCATGCATTTATTGAGTGCCTACTGTATGCCAGAGCTAAGAGCTAGAATAGTAAGTATAATAGATATGATCCCTGACCTCATGTTCATATAGTATAGCCAGAAAGGAAATCAGTTAAACAAGCAATTATAACACAATGTGGTGTGACATGTGTGGCACAAGGTACTGTGCCATGGGGTGTCCAATCAAAATTAGGGGCTCAAGGAAGGTGTCCTAAAGAAAGTGTTCTAGGCAATGTAAACAGCATATGTGAAGGTCCAGAGAGGTAATAAGCAATTAGAGTCAGCAAGCAAGAACATGCAAGAGTGAGAAAAATGCTTTCAAAGAGTTGAAAGTTTGGGAAGGTTGAAGGAAAGCATGCAAATGAAAGAGGAGTAAGAGATGAGGCTAGAGAAGTAGGCAAGGATACTATATATTATATAACATGTTCAACATTCTAGACTTTATCTTGAAGGTTATGGAAAACCACTGAAGGCCTTTACAAGGAGAGGTACCAGACCCCAAATTGGCTGCTAAGTAACAAATGGATTGTAGGGGGGAGCAGGGAGACACAAAGTGACCTGTGTAGTAGTCTAGTTAAAGGATTCAAGTAGACATATAGAAGATGAACTCTGGAGGTAAACATGGCAGGGTTTCATGATTAATTAGATATTGGTGTAGGCAGTGGTAAGGGATGACTTCAAGGTTTCCAGCTTGAGCAGTTGGGTAGATGGTGATGCCACTTACTGAGATGGAAAACATAGAAAGGGGTATAGGCCATGGATGATGACAGTCTGGTCAAAATACAATATGCTGATAAATGGTATATATTTGGCAGGGGAAGCACAGAAAAGAGAAGGATCCCTTCTGACATTGAGTTATTGTAAAAGAGGCAACACTTGAACTGGGTGGGACTTTAGGAGAATAGTTAGTGCAGTGAAAGAATGGAAGGCATATTCAAGGAATGGCAAATGATTGTTCAGAGCATAGGTTTTCTTTTAGGGCACACTAACAATAAAGATGCAGAGGCATACTGGAATTTAAATACAGAGAGCTTTGAATATTATGGTAAAGAGTTGAAGTTAATATGAGGATTTGCTGTCCAAGATTGCTACTATCAGTATGGCCTTAGGCAAGTCACTTAATCCTTCTTTCATCATTTATGAAATGAGTGGCTCCCAGACTTTTGGATTGCATGGATGAGTAAAATTGTAAAAAGGGGTGGCCATGAAGCAACAAAGAGTTGCCAACATCATTTTACCAAGTATGGACATTAAGAAAAGCAAACGTATAAAAAACTATACCATCACTTCATAAAATAAAAGATATTTCAAAAAAAGAAAGATGATTTCAAAGACGTTTTAAAATGGATACATTTGGTTTTATGGAATGCTCACTTCATTGTTTTTATTTTTCTTTTTCCATTGAGGATTCATGCAAACTTCTGGCACTGGTTCAGAGACCAGAGTTTGGCAACCACTGAATTATACTCCAGGATTCATTCCAATGCTGACATTCTAGGATTTCTATGATTCCTAAGAGTTTATTCATCAAGCAGTAGGGAACCATTGAAGGATTTTGGAGTATTGAAATCATATTATGAAAGCTATGTTTTAGGAAGTTAATATGGGAGGTCTTGGAAGAGGAAAAGCAAGCAGTCCAATCATGTGGCTAACACCAAAGCTGAAGCATAAATTAATAAAGGTACAAACTAAAGCACTGACAATGGCAATGGAAAACAGGAATAAATGTGTCCAGGGGCACAGATTCTGGTAGAGCTGACAGTGTGCTATGTTAAGTCAGACCTTGGTTGGAAGGGTTGGCTTCATCTCAGTAGGTCCATTTGTACCATCCTTTTGTTTAGTAGACTTTTCAGGAAGTTGACTCAAAAACACCATTTTTTTTTCCTGGCTCAACATATTCAAACCACAATTTAGAATGTCTCTGGGAGGAAGATAGTGTATTATTCATATTGTGCTGAAGAGACCAAGGAATCAATTGGTTGAATGGGGCGAATGATGCAGAGGAAGCATATGCAAATGAGTTGCTTAAAAATCAGTGCTTGGAGAGGTCACAAATGAAAAACAGCCTTATCATGCCACAAAATCAAAGCCACAGGACTCAAAGAGAAAATCAGAGAAAATAGCCCTTTTTATAGCCTGGGCTATTTTTGCTCCAACCCTTTCCAAAGAAAGTTACAAAATAGAAAGAGCGGGTCATCACGTGAAATTTGATTGAAGAGCTCCTGTTCTCTAACATTATTGAGTTAAATTCTCATACCTCTACACTTGTGGGATTTGCTAGACTCTGAAGCTTCACAGAAAAAAATGCATACATGTTTAAAACTTCGTAATATTCAATGGAACTTGCCTTTGTTTTATTTTATCTACACTTCTTCAAATAAACCACAGAATAGCTACAGACCTTGTAAGGCCTGTGGACCTAGAAGATGCTGCAGTCTATGTGTCAAAAACCATGAATCAGTATTTCTAACTGGGTCACCATTTGGACCTTTCTTCTTTAATTTTGATGAGCTTGGTGCAAAGCTTTCAAACCAGAGTGCTGTGGACCACTGCATGTCACAAATGGGTTACACATAGCTAAGATATTGATCTCCTCAGCCCTCAGGTTGTCAGAGCCTCCTCCCTCTATTCCAGTTTGCTGGACAAATATTTATCATTTTCAGTATACACCGTGACATGAAAAGTTTGGCAGCTTTTTATGGAGCACCGTGATGGGGCCTGGAGATTAGCTAACTCTTGGATTATGCTAATAGTTCTCCCATAGGTGTCTTTATGGGAGTAGTAATAATAATAGTTTACACTTACATGGTGTTTGCCATTGTGCCAGACAGTGTTCTAAGTATGTTTTAACCCCCCTGATCCTATAACAATCCTATGAAGTACTAACTATTAATATCCTTGTTTTACAAATGGAATAAAATAGAGAAGTTAAGGTCACTAAGTGAGTAATTGACAGAGCTGGGATTCCAACCCAGGATGTATGGCTCCAGAGTCCTCATTTCAACTATCCTTTATTCAAAAATTTAAAGGAAAGGCTCTGGTAGGCGGCCATTGGTCTAGCACTAGGGATTGGGAGATAAGGGCTGGAAGCCCAAAGTAGGGAACAATAAGTTGTTAGTCCAGAGATGTATTAACGGTCAGAACTGGCTGTCACAAAGTTTCAGGTTTAGAATAAGGCAGGAAGAGAATGTGATTTAGGTTCCAAAATGAAGGCCAAAGCCAGGGAACCTCAAGAAACCAAAATGAGAGTATGAGAAAAAAATCAAAGTTGCCAGATGAAACCAGAGGCAAGATAATAAAGAGTAACAGGTATATGAATGGTAGAATGGCAGATAGTTTTCAGAGAAATTATTAAACCAAAGAATGCCTAGAGCACTGGTTCTCGACTGGGGGCAATATTGCCCCCCCTGCCACCAGAGGCCATATGACAACATCTGAAGACATTTCTCGTTGCACAGCTTGGAGTTTGGGGACAGGAACGTGTGCTACTGGTAGGTATCTAATGGGTAGAAGACAGGGATGCTGCTAAACATCCTACAATGCACAGGACATCTTCTTCCCGCCCTAACCAAGAATTATCCATCCCCAAATTTCAAGTGTCATTATTGAGAAACTCTGGCCTAGAGGCTTCTACTTGACTCCATGAGCAACCCTGACCTTATAGGCAATGTTCACCAAGGATTATGATGATGGTGATGACGAAGAAGCACAAATTAGAATATTCTAACTAAAAATAAAAGCAGAATCTACAACACATGTCTAGTGTTTACTAGACACTGTACTAAGCTCTTTATTACACTATCTTGCTTAATCCTCAAAGCAAACCTATGAAATAGGTGCTATTATGAGTCCAACTTTCCACATGTGGAAAATGAGGCTCAGAGAAGTAAGTACCTTGCCCAGGATCACATAACTAGTGAGTGACCCAATCAGGATTCACATCCAAGTCTGTCTGACCCCAGACACCACTACATTAAACACTTCACAGTATGTGTACAATTGGTTAAGGGTTAACACTTGGTCCAAAAATCAGGAGCCAGAATTGGACACAAGATAAACCCTTTCCAGGTTATGGGGTGGGGGTAGGTGGAGGAGGGTACTATAAAGAAGAATTTGAGAAAAAAAACCACTGATATAATTCAATGAATTTTCAAAAAGATTCATCACTTGACAAGCAGGTGTGTATGCCATTTTAGGAAAGGAACCATCGGGAATCAGTTTATTTCAAACTTGATGCAACATTCACATTTCTTCTGGACTTGGCAGCCAGCCTTCTTTCTCACCAAGGACAACCTGTGTATTATCTCTGCTAAAAGTGGAGAAGGCTGTCTAAAATTGTCCATTTCAACAATTCTACCTGGAGAAAAATAGCTACATTTACTCTTCTTTTCAATGCTAAATTATTGCACAATACAGTCCTTAAAAATAACTCTACTTTTAAACTAGAGTAGGCCCCCCTTACATTAGAACTGCTTATGATATCCAGAGGCCAGGCTGCATCTTAGAAATATAACAGCCCCATTCAGTCAAAACCAGCTCTATCCCAGCTAGCTTGTGACACTGATGTTAGTCCTGTCTCCCAAAACCAGCATTACAAAGGCCTGACATTCTTCTTCAGGGCCTTTCAAGTCAGATCCTATTTTCCTGCTGTCACAAATTAAAACCTCAGTCAGTACGACATCTACTTCCGCATTTAGCAGAAGGCTCTCTGGTGACAATAAAAATGAAGGTACTTTCTTTTCTGATAGATTTTAGAGCTTATTCATAGACAGAGCTTTTGTTTCCTTGTGGGTTATACTAGTACAGTGAAGTAACTATCCAAGCACTCCAGTAATTTTCCTTTTTCTTATTTTTATAACAAAAAAAAATCACTGCTCATAGAAATCAAAAGTGAAATGCCTGGAGTTCATACACTGCATTGTGTGTTTAAAGCTCTCAATATTACCAAACTCTTTTCATTTCATTTTATTCTCCTGGGACATGGAATTGTTGATTCTTGGTTTAACTCCCTTGGTTTATGGGAGTTATTAAACTGCATTTCCTAATACAATCAGAGTTTATTAGGCCTAAGTGAGAGGCAGCTTGTTCAAAAGCCTTGTAGGCTTTATACTCAGTGGTTTCTGCTTAAGATAAATCGTGTGTGTGTGTGTGTGTGTGTGTGTGTGTGTGTGTTTTAATTTTACAGTGCTTCATACTTAAGTGAGGGAGAGTTTGAGAAAAGCTGAGTGTAGGCTTGAGTGATGTCACAGTTTCTGGGTACACTCCCTGCCTTGATGATCCAAATAATTACTTCCTGTCTGGAGCCTGCCACATTGCAGGCAGTAATTATGCCCTGACCATCAAGTGCCTTATTATGTTGTGTTGTTGTGATTTTCATATTACTCCCTAGAATAGAAATACAGACAAACAGGTTAAACTTATTCCTGTGCCTATGCCATGACTAGCACGTATCAGTAGTTGCTGTCTTTTGATTTCAGGGTTAGGGGAGGAGGCAAATTAAATTCCTAATTGCCGCCTGAGGCTACATTCTGTGGTATGTCCCAGGTCCTGAAAAGAAGATGATAATACCTGAAGGAAAAAGGAAAAACACAATATTTGGTGAATGGCCTAAAATGCCATTATCATGCTCAGAACAAGAAGAGTCTAATTGGAAAATATTAATTTGCAGTCCATTTCACATATGCTATAAAGCTTTTGAAATGAAAAAATAAACTTCTAGATAACTTGATGGATATTTACTCTGCTTTCTTCAAAGTAGCAAAGTATCATAAGACTGAAAAAGACTGCCATGGGTCTCAGAAAGGCCTCATGTTAAAAAGACCTCATCCACGTGGTATAGTAGAAGTACATTATATGTTACATATATGAAAATCCTGCACTTAATTAACACACGAAATAATGATTATTCATTGCATGAACTAGTCTCTCTGGTGATTCTTCACCCAGTGAGTTTCTCTACTATACTTGTTTGTTTATATATTGTTTTGGGAAATAAAATGGCAGGAAGCAGGTAATTGAGTAGGGATCTGGTAAATGATTTTTAAATGGAGGTGACTGTGATAAAAGGCATTGACTTCTTATATCCACTCAATAATTTATAAATTATTCCCCAGAATTAAGTGTGAGTCTCTAGGTAGATCGTTCATCCTGAAATTATAAAATAAATGAAACCCAGTTCTCATTTTTATATTTACTGATAGGTTGTATCTTGTAAATCTTTAGTATATGGGTCAGTAAATATGATAGTTTTACAATGCTTGATGAAGTAAGAAAATCAATTCTGCTTCTAGGAGAAAGCCACCTTTGAGAATTATAAAGATTTGTACCAAGACATAGCCACTTCTACAAATTTTCAGGTTTATATTTCACTGCACTCTACTTAAGTTCAGTGCCAATCATAGATAAAATTGTAAGATATGTGAGGATTTTCTCTGAAATGTATACACTGTCCTCTCTGATCACCAGAATAGTTTTATTGAAGGAGAAATCAGAATACCCTGAGAGCCCTGGGTGCTTGGACAAGAAAGAAATGGGAAGCAAGCTTTCAAAGACAATCCTCACGTATCAGTGTGAGGAGTGAGAGGGTTGAATTGCTGTCCCAGTCCCAAATAATAATGAAAGCTGAGATTTATGCGGTGTTTATTATACTGGACGTTGTTCTCTTTACACGGAATAACTCATTTATTCTCAAAACACAGATATGAGGTCAACAGCTTTAAGAGCTATACACCATCATTATCCCAATTTACAGACAAGAAAGCTGAGGTACAGAGAGGTTAAGTTACCTGTCTAAGATCACAGAGCTAAAAAGTATTTCAGCAGAAAATCAAACCTAGGCAATCTGCCTCCAGGGCCTGTGCTTTAAGTCATTACACTTTACTCTGATTTTGCTCTATTATTATTTCTTAATTTAAAAAGTAATACATATTCATTCTAGAAAATTTTGAAAATAACTAAAATTAAATGAAATTAGTTATTTATTTGCAAACCTACCAGTAGAAATAATCACTGTTAAATTTTAAGTATATATGTATCTTTCCAGACACACACACATCTTTTGCAAAAAGTCAAACTGTATTTTATAAAAGAAGTATGCCCTTTGACCTAATTTTTTTTTTTTTTTTTTTTTTTTTTTTTTTTGCGATATGCGGGCCTCTCACTGCTGTGGCCTCTCCCATTGCGGAGCACAGGCTCCGGACGCGCAGGCTCAGCGGCCATGGCTCACGGGCCCAGCCGGTCCGTGGCACATGGGATCCTCCCGGACCGGGGTACGAACCTGAGCCCCCTGAATCAGCAGGCAGGCTCCCAACCACTGCGCCACCAGGGAAGCCCCTGACCTAATGTTTTGATTTGTGGATGGCTATACTAGAGAAGAATATCCAGTTATGGAGGAATAATGACATGGATACATTCCTACCAAATAGTTGTTTACATGGCCCAAATTGGAAAGAATTCAAATGTCCATCATCATGGTACATTTATTCAATGGACCATTATGGAACCATTAAAATCATGATTTGAGAATTTCATAACAGCTTGGAAAATGTTTATGATAAAATACTAAGTTTTAAAAAGCAGCATAGGGCTTCCCTGGCGGCACAGTGGTTGGGAGTCCGCCTGCCGATGCAGGGGACGCGGGTTTGTGCCCCAGTCCAGGAGGATCCCACATGTTGTGGAGCGGCTGGGCCTGTGAGCTGTGGCCGCTGAGCCTGCGCGTCCAGAACCTGTGCTCCGCAATGGGAGAGGCCGTAACAGTGAGAGGTCCAAAGCAGCACAGAAAATTGTAAAGACAGTTTTATTACAACTATGTAACCTGTATGGATAGGAGAAAAGACTGAAATTAAATACACCAAAATGCTAATAGAAGTTGTATAAGCATAGTGGTATTGGGGTAAATCTTTTAAAATTTATTCTAGGGCTTCCCTGGCGGCGCAGTGGTTGAGAGTCCGCCTGCCGATGCAGGGGACACGGGTTCGTGCCCCGGTCTGGGGGAATCCCGCATGCCACGGAGCGGCTGGGCCCGTGAGCCATGGCCGCTGAGCCTGCGCGTCTGGAGCCTGTGCTCTGCAACGGGAGAGGCCACAACAATGAGAGGCCCGCATACCGCAAAAAAAAAAAAAAAAATCATTCTATATTTTATAAGTATTTGCAATATAGTTTTTCTAATTAATTATTTTCTATTTTAAAGACATAAAATAAAAAATACTCCAAAGAACATATTAAGCTACATATAAGGCTAGCCTTACCTTGCTTGATAGAAAGTTCACTAGCTCTGTCTAATGACTTTCTGAGGATAAATAAGCCTTCCAAGGACCATGGCTCTTCAACTTAACTACATGACCAACCTTTCCATTTTAGAGGATTCCTCATTTTTTTTCAACAGAGTAGCTATGTCAGATCTATTGCCTAGGTTTCAGTATGCAGCCAATTGCTATACTTCCCTGGTTTTCTTTTAAGATAAAACATGATATATGAGACCTTGGAAAGATAGAAATGAGGTCTTCCTTATTGCAGAGTAGGAATTTTCAAAATTTATCCCCCAAAGTGATATAGTGTCAGACCAAATTGCCAGGGCCTCCTGACTTAAAAGATCAATTTAATTGCAACATGCTTCTTCTTGTTTCTTTTTAAATAAATCAACAAATGGTCTGCTGTGCCTTAACTGAGATTAAATAAATGAGAAACAGGCTTAACCTTATTACAGAGTTGATATTTTCAACATTTTGTCTCAGAAAGTTATATCCTGTCTGTTTTGAACATTGGCTCAGTTCCATAAATATAGCTGATTTGTCTGGTTCATTGATGGTTAAAACACAATGTACTGAATCTGCTCTGAGGTTATATTTTCTACCCCATTCTACTCTGCCCTATGAAGCTAGCCAGTGATCTTTCCCTCTTCTCAACAAAAGCATTTGGGGACAATTGTACTAGCTGTGGCCAAAAGCATCAGCAGGATTTCCTTGAGAAAGTGAAGAAAATTTAGAGAAAAAAATCACGGGTAATGATGGAAAAGAGAAAGATCATATAATTAAAATGCTTATAATGAAATATTTCAGTATAGGAATGTCTAAGAAATTACTGAATTGCATTCTTTACCTATGAGGTAGAAATAACAATTCTTAACATTTGTCACGTAACATAATATCTCATTTACAGATCAGTTGGAGACTAAAAGTTTAAAATGCCAGTTAAGAGTTAATGCAGGTAACTTTCTAGGTGGTTTCTCTCATTCACCTTCCTTTGTTCTTACTGGAAATATTTGTATGAATGAGAGGATAGGTAAAAAATCATGCTGATGGAAAAAATGTCTTGTGTAATTACTTTCAAAACAATCCTCAGTAAAGGACAATATAAACCACACGGACTGAATATGCCACTGTGTAGGAGGGAATTAGAGTAACTGACATTTGCTGAAGCAGGGGAATTCTTCCTACAATATATTCATCATCTAGGTTGAGAGAAAGTAAGGGACTGCAAATGTGTATGCACAAGCATTTACAATTTCTGTTAAGAATGAGGTTATAATCTAAACAAGACAATACACAAACATCCACAAATTCTACAGAGTGCAAGCATGTCTATATTGAACAGCCCGGTTATGATATGTAGACCTGTCAGAAGATTGAATTTCCCTATCTCCAGGCAGTTAAGTTACTTTCATAGCAAATTAGATAGATGTAGTTAAAGTCATTTATTCATTCAATATTCATTCAGTATTATTCATTCAATAATTTATTGCACATATACATTCTCTCACAAAGGAACTATTGTAGGCTGGGAATATGTGAGTGAACAAGAGACAAAAATTCATGCTTACATTCTAGTGAGGGAAGACAGACAAGAAACAAGCAAAACTAATAAGTAAATTGCATAGACTGTTAGAAAGTCATAAATTATATAGAAAAAGAAAACCTTAGATCAAGGTAAGGTGGATAGAGTGTGTGGTGCAGTGGTCTCTTTCTCTCTCTCTCTCTCTCTCTCCCTCTCTCTCTCTCTCGACTTTCCTCCATGTGTGTGTGCCTGTGTTAGGAAACAGTCCACTCTAGCAGCAGAGGAGTTTTTGTTACTAACATTGTTCAGAATTGCTGACACATGGTGATAATAAAAAACAGACCAACATTTAGTTAGACTTATAATTATTTATACTTCTGTGCAGGCAATGCATTCCTTTATTGTCTGCACCCAGAGCGGACTGCTTCCATGGTTTCACCCTTAGTACGCCACTGAGTATGTTTTTGCACACTCCAGCTTAAAATCTGAAATAATTAAGTCAAACTGGATTTTGTTGTACGTGTATACTCCACCGGTTTTGCAACTGATTGCTATCTGCGTTTGTTCTCTTAATTCTAATTAGAAGCCTCCCTAACCAGGTTTCCTTTGACCTTTTGAGCAGGCAGGTGGTTTCTGAGATAACATATCTGCCCTGTGCCCAGCCTGGCATAAGCATAGGATAACATTGGATTATGATTACAAAAAAATTAGGAGTTTTGATTTTTAAGAAGTGAGTTTTTGTTTTGATGATTTCATTTAAAATGCTACTTCCCTTAACCTCATGTACATACTTACCATATATTGACCCAACTTCCCCACCATCTCCCCACCTTTAGTTCCATTCCAAATGCTCCACACACTATTAATTTATGAGATTCTAAAAATGTATCTGGTGAAAGAGATCCAACATGTAAAATCTGAGACCAGCTATTAATTTGGAGGCTTTATTAATAAACAATTCTCTACATGTCTTGAGGAACTCCTAGACTTTCCAATAAGGAATCTACATGAAAGATGACAGAGTAGAGCATCCAAGATAAACCATCAAAAACAATGCTAGCCTCCTGTGTCAAACAACTGGGATCTGTGCTGGCAGTGGCAGGCTGATAGTACTACAACCTCCCAGTGGGGGAGGGGGCATCATACCCAACAGTTTGCCATGCTGCTCTTTTAAATGAAAATATAGTTAAACTGCTTCAGATAATCAGTTGTAGAGGGAGGTGGGGGCAGCGAAAGATGCTGAGAGAGGAAAACAAGAACAACAATGGAAAAGGTTAGCCTTTAGAAGCGTAACTCTTCAGAAGCCCTATTGCTGGGCCCAGCTGGAGTAGGGTTGTTGCAGTTTGGCTTCACCATAGCACAGCCTGTCTGTCATGCTGTGATGATGGAACTGTGAGCACCTTCAAAAACAGCAGAGCACCAAGGACTTTGGGGAGGAGGGCATGGTAGAAGAGAGACAGGCAGAAGGCAGTATAATGTGTATCTGAGCATAGACAAAGGTTTGGGCTCCAATGAACAACACTGAGCATTTAAATTCAGCTAGAGGAAATCCATCAAAAAGAGTTTAGGAATAGCCTCTATGTTTGTTGCACGATTCTAGGTGCTGTGACTGACAAAGAAGTAAGGCACAGTCTTTCTAAGTTGTTTGCAGGCTCACCTCTCTTCATCAGCAAAGAATATCTGAGTATCTATGGCTACAATCCTGGTACTAACATAACTAAGGCAAGGGCTCCACTGTATCTCTTCCTATGCAAGTAGAAAGTGAAGGTAATGAGACCCTCAAAACTGGGCTTCTAGACCTACAGCATGCACAACCCAGCTCAATATGTTGACCTTTAATAGAGAATAAAGAAGTATGTGATGGAAAGGTATGATTAGTTTCCAATCATCTTTTCTTTTCCTGAAACAGTTTGGGTTCCCTTAAAGTTCCATGTTTTGTCATTTATAAATGTATAGAATGGGTTTGTTTATTCAAAGTATTAAATTTATTTGAAGCTATTGATACTTTCAGAAATGTACTTCACACCATTTAAAATAACTTTCAGAAATGTACTTCTCACCATTTAAAGTAACATCTCCATTTATCAGTTTTATATTTACTGCTTTCAATCATCAAGAGACTCTCTTTCATTTGCCCCAGTGTTAGGAGTTTGAGTAAAATAAGTACCCATTCTCCCTCTTCAATCTCTCTATACACAGAGTATTTGCAGTGTAGGATGTAAAACATCAAAATAAAGCAATTCTATTTCATATTTTATATACTCTCTCCATCCTTCAAAGTTCAGATTAAATCCCTTCTCCTCTGTGAATCCTTCTCTGAGTATTCCCAACCAAAATGATCTCTCTTTTCTTCCACTACATGGAAAACTTATTGCCTACTCCACTTTTCTACAATACTTTTCTATTTTCAGCTTTGGATTGTTACTAAATAATTTCACACACATATATGTTTTCCAGTCATGTTATAAGCTTTTTGAGGAAAAGGCACTCAATCCAAGATATTGCTTGACTACCTGTTAGATGCAAGGTACTGGGTCAGTGCCATGGAGAACAGAGCTGAATTAGAGTGAACTAGAGAGTATACGTCTATCTTAGAGGCAGTCACATTTAAAAGATCAATGTTTTGCTATTTAAACAAACACATCTGGCTTGCAGGCTGCCAGTTTGTAAATAATGGCTTAAACTAAGGTGTTGAAAGTAGGAATGGAAAAGAGAAAATACACAGGAAAGGTAGAATTTACAAGCTGTGAAGACTCATTTGATTTTTGACCAGAAGAAAAAAAAATGACATCAAAGAAAAGGATTAGGTGGAAGATAATATGTGTGGTTCATCCCATAAAGAAGGTGTCAACGGTGTAACCATGATGATGTTGCCAGTAGGGCAGCTGGAAGTCCATATCTAGAATTCAGGAGAGAAGCCAGAGGTTGAGATGTAGATTTTAAGAGTCATGCTGAATATGGGATGTTACTCAGAGAGAGTGTAGAACAAGAAAAGAGACAAGGACAAAGCCCTGGGGAACACATGTGTGTGGTCAGGACACTCAAGATGGCTATCTTCTTGCTCTCTCTACATCCCCTGCTTGACCAGTGCCTGCTTCATCTATAGTCATGCTTCATCTACTCACATGACTGACCTTCCTATGTACTTGCCCCGGCCCCAGCTAGTGATGGTTCTAACTTTAGATCAGAGCATCTCCACTATGATAGCTTATCAAAGGGGCGATGAGGGGAATGCCCCTTTACTGGTTTCCCTGGTAACCAATGAGCCCACCTGATGTCAATTCCCCTATAACTGGCCATATCCCTTTCCCCCTTGGAGTAAAGCCTGCTGCCATGTCCTGCCCGCCATCTGTCACACACAGTGAGGTGTCACTCTAGCACCTTGCTTCAGACACATAAGCTCTCCCTTCCATTAAACCACAGATGTCTCTGTCGCTGACTCCAGGCTCTTTCTTCAGTCTTGAAGCTGGGCAAGCACACAGCTTATAATCTTGCGGGGTGCAGCCCAACAACATGTTATAGATAAAAAGAGAAAGGGAAGGCTGCATCTGTGATCAAGGAGCAGAACCAAGAGAATGTAATGTCTCAGAACCCAAAGCAGAAAAAAGTTGTAGGGAATAGCATAGACTTGAAAGACTACCGAAGGTTTGGCACATAGTAAGCATACAGTACAGATTTATTGAATGAGTGAATGAAGCCTGAGATGATCCATAGCAGAGCAAATCAGGCCACGTCAGAGCCCTTTTCAGGACAAGAGCATCTCAGCTACCACCAGCAACTGGGCATCTCAATTCTAACTCTGCAATGTGTAAGTGAGTGATACTATTATTTTACAACTTTATCTGATCTATTCTGTAAGTCTCAGCACACCTCGTGCTTGGATGACAATCATTTTCTTTTGAGTTGAATGGCTCTCTGATCACTTGTATTTTCAGAGTGGAAAATGTGTGGCTATTCACCAGCACTATAACTCAGTTTCAGTTGGTTTCAATCAGTTTTGAGGTTTGTAAAGGGCTGCAGAAATTTTCTTCATAACAGCCATGAAAACTCTAAATGAGAAACATTTAATCTCAACCAATAACTGTACTCATTTGGGTGTGCATTTTTATTTTTTTTTAATTTTATTTATTTATTTATTTATTTATGGCTGTGTTGGCTCTTCGTTTCTGTGCCAGGGCTTTCTGTAGTTGCGGCAAGCGGGGGCCACTCCTCATCGCGGTGCGCGGGCCTCTCACTATCGCGGCCTCTCTTTTTGCGGAGCACAGGCTCCAGACGCGCAGGCTCAGTAATTGTGGCTCACGGGGCTAGTTGCTCTGCGGCATGTGGGATCTTCCCAGTCCAAGGCTCGAACCTGCGTCCCCTGTATTGGCAGGCAGATTCTCAACCACTGCGCCACCAGGGAAGCCCGGGTGTGCATTTTTATTGGCAAACATTCTCCTGTGTTACTGGAAAAAGATGTCTCCAGAGAAAACCTAGGGGCATTAACTTCTCCCACACATAGTTTCCACTACTGTGTAGTGAGACCAGAATTCACAATATAAAAGGTTTGAAAGAGCAAGGCAACATTAAAGCTCAGTTTGTGCTTTCCAGGGAAATCCTCTGTTTTCAGCCCTTTCAACACAATCTATCCCTTCTGGTCACAACTCAAGGGTGGTTTTCCCCAAAACAGAACAACATTTATTAAAAACGGATTCAACTATTTGAGGTAGTCTACTGGAAAGATTTTCATCTAAGTTTTAGTATCTGGTATATATGGGTTTTGTATGTATGTGTCTGTGCTCTCACATGCTTGGATACCTCAGACATTCATTTAAAATCTCTGTCCTGGGCCTGAACTATGTCCTGGTTCAACATGGCTTTTTTACTAAGTTTGAAATAATTAGGCCAGGATCTAGGAGCTAAAGCAATATTGTGGCTGGCAGATGAAAGGCATTAGGAATAAGTGTTAACCCTTTTTTTGTTTGTTTCAGAGAAACCCACTGAGAAGAGCTCTTTGTGTGACACAGCTCTGTGCCACATTGTGGCACCAGTTAGCTCTGAGTTAGTTTAATAATCATTTGGCAGAATGCACCTTCATATATATATATATACACATACATACATACATACATATACCTGTTGAGAGAAGGGATCTGGCCCTGACCACTGAACAGCTGTAGTACAGCTAATCTGGGTATGAATGAATGTCCAGGATCATGGAAGAGGACCTCAAAGGCCAAATTCTTGATAAGGACATGCATGTGAGGTAACCAAACTGAGAGAAGCAACATAGAATATCTTGGAATACAGGGGACAGAGGAATAGAGTGTCTGAGCAGAAGGGCAGCCTGGGCATTCTCAGGTCCAGAATATTGTATCATTAGGCTTTACTATACCGAGACCCAGCAAGTCATACCTTTGTTTCAAGGATTCACCCTGCCATCCAGTTACCCTGCTGGATTATGCCAGTATTTCACTTTAAGAAAACCTCTATATGAAAATGGATTCGCTTTTTCTTTTAATAAACTAACTTTCAAGTGTAGTTGTATGTTTCTGCTGTGTGAAGTATGGTATGTGTGTGAGCACCTAAGTACACACAGGATTTGAGTGGTGATAAGACACTGAGGTTCATCCCAGGAGAGATAAGACAATGATGCTAATTCACATACCATGAGCTCAAGTCAATATGTGGAAGATTTCATGAGTAGCACACTAAGTGTTTAGCATGAGAGAGAGATTGTTCCCAACATCAGAATCTAGAGAAAGCGTTTTTACAAAGAGAACATTTGAAAAAACAAATAAAATAGTGAAAGGTTTTTAAAAAGAGACAATGGTAAGATAAAGAATGGATCAAAGGCAGAAGAACTAGCATAAGCAAAGACGGGCAGGCAGAAAGGAGCAATGAATGTTCAAAGAATCACCATAGCAATCCAAATGAATTACAGCAGAAAGTTCCTGTCGGGGACCAGCAACAAATGTGGATGAACCAAATCGAAGCCATAGCTCAGTGGTTCTCAAACATTTATGTGCATCTGCATTACTTGGGGGATGGCTTGTTAAAAATGAAGATTTTTGGATCCACTTCTAGGGATTCTACTTCATAGGTCTGAGGTACCACTGAGGAATTTGGAAGTTTAATAGGCACCTGCAAGGGAGGCTGATGCAGGTTGTCAGAGTCCACACTTCAGGAAACATTAAGTTAGGAGGTGATATTCTGGTAGGATTCACTAACAGTTTCCTTTAAATTCCAAGTTTGCTTAATGATATTATGACAATATTTCATTTGAAGTAATTTCATTAAATTATATGTCTTCTAGAATACATACAATTTGTAAAGCATATTTTGCCTGTAATTCTTTTTTCAAATGAAACAGGAGAAAAACACCAAGCAATGGTGCTTCAAAATTTTATAAATAAACAGGCTGACCACAATCATTTTTCTTTAAATTATTCAGTGTCTGTTTGAAGGTCACAAAACAACTCATTTTCCTCTCAGTTTGGATAAATTACGAGACCACCTGCTGTTCTGTTTACAAAAATTAGCTGTTCAATTCACCGTCTGGGAGAGCTTTGGTTACTTTGGTTGGAAAGTTCATGGGAATGAAATCTGAAATGTTGCCACATATTCCATTTGGACAACATCATACATTTATCAAATGGAATATATAAGCTTCCAGCATTAGATAATTACAGTTCACAGATGTATTTCAATATAAAAGCATGGGATATAGGTACATTTTTGCCATCAAAAAGAAGCCTTGAGTGCCAGGAACCAACTCAAGCAAAACAAACAAAAAAATTTGAAGTAGGATTTTTCCAGGCACAAAAATAAAGTAAGCGTATTTCAGGCAGAGCAAACAGTATGAGGGAACATGCACAAACCATAAAATGCTTTGTGTATTGTAAGAAATAGAACACTGGTTTCACTAGAAAGGTAGGTTGAGGTCACATGTTATAAAGGGTCTTGAACAACAACCATAATATAAGGTAATAGCTGCATAATGCTTACTCTGGACCAGGCACTGTTCTGAATGCTTTACATACATTAACTTACTTAATTATCACAATAAACCTTTTATGTAGGTACTATTATTATCCCCATTTTACAAGGAGATTGAGTTACTAAGAGGTCAGGGAAAGGTTTTAGGCATGATCAGATTTGTATGTGAGAAAGGTATTTATGGCTTCAATATGGAAGATGCTTAGAAAGGAGAGAATAGAGGCAGAAGATTAAAAAAGATGCTAGTATAATAATTCAG